>NC_051043.1:11223309-11578309 GCF_904848185.1 Acanthopagrus latus | reverse complement strand
ATTTGGCACTACATGCTGCGTACATTTCCTTCTAATATTTCATGAATGAAATAAATATGGTGCACTCTATCACTTACAAAAACTTAAAGCTTTGATTTGTAAACTGAGTTAAGCAGCATATTTGCCCCACTGTCAGAACCAACGTGGTCTAAAAAAATAAAAACACAGATAATGTGATAAAATAATTTTTAAAATAATGGTGAGCACGCTTTTTGAATTCAAAAATCAACGTGTAATTTTGTTAAGTACAACCAAAGATCTTGCTTGGCAGATTTCTAATCTAACTTTGCAATAGCATATGTTGACCTTGATATTAGAGAGTCAAACAAGCTGAATCAGTAATCCAAACTCAAACATTAAATCTTCGGCTACTTGTTACAAATAATGCACATAACAGATTCTATTTATATTAATCACAAATTTTACACAGACAAATATATGTAAACCCATGTGAGAGTCATCGGATGCAGTTGTGAAACTGCGTCCATCAACAGTAACAGTATCGTGGTGATGATCTCAGAGGAAACTTGAGGCAGATTTCAGCCTCCTCTAAATCAAAAGGGGGGATAAAATCTGTCACCCACAGTGACGACTGACAGTGTTGGTACAAACAGGATACAACAGGTGAGGATACATGAAGGTTTGCAAGGGACATTTTGATACTTCTTGTCGCTGCTGAAATCTATTTGAAGCGTTGTGATGCTAAGCTGACAACACCTTGAAATCAGAGACTTTCTAGAGCCACCTTTCAATAAAAAAAAAAAAAAACTTAAAAAATAGACTTTCAGTGGCATTTTACTCATCAGTGATAAATATTCGGGCTTTTGCTTTTAAGAGCTGGTGCATAAATGCAGTTAAAGCATTTCAGCTGTTCTCACTTCATTCAATTACTCCATTGTATCTGTTCCTTCTCTCTTTCTCTCTCTCTCTCTCCCTCTTGCTCTTCTTGTCCTTCATTGCCTCTCCCCATCTCCTCCTCCTCCTCCTCTCCACTGGAGCTTTTTGTTTTTTAACGGATGAGTTATTGACTTAAGCAGGGCCAATTAATCAGGGTGTAATGGGGCAGCGGGGAGGCCCAGGGAAGCCATGCATCATGGGCCAGAGATGAGCTCTGTCAGCCTGCTCATACAGCCCTCCTCAATCACTCCCACATTAACGCCAGGCAGAGATGAGGAGGAGGAGGAGTAGAATGAGGAGGAGGAGGAGGAGGAGGGAGAAGAAATGAGGACTGGGAAGGAGAAACAGAAAAGAGGAAAACAGGACAGAAAGGGAGTAGAAAGTGTGCGCATACGCAGTACGAACCAGAGTAAAACACAGACTGAGAGGAGTCTGTGAGAGACCACACGTAGACTCCAGGATTCACATACCACCCAAGACCATCAGCCCTGTTGGCTTTGGCAGCTGTGCGTCTCATCTGATCTTACCTCAGGTGGCCCATGAGTGTGCACGGTGGGGGGGCGGGGGTAAGATGGTATTGTTGTGTTGTGTCTGGGTCAGATGAGATCAAACACTTGACTGCACTTTACACCCAAACACAGCATGCCAGAGATCAAACCAGAATCATAACAGACAAACAGCCTGAGATATGTGCTGCTTCTGCGTTGACAGAATGACACACACATACACACACACACACATACATGCACTGGGCTTAATAAATTAAAACATTTTTAAAAAGGATAACTGAATGAGTGCTGGATGACTGCATGAATGCTGGTCATTAATGAAAAATCATAGTTTTTTTGTGATTAAAATATATATTGAAGGTTGTAAGAAATTAAAGTAAATTTAAAAAATATATATATATTTGTAGATTAATTTGATTGGATGGCGACCGATCAATCCTGCAAACCCAAAGAGTCCGTTTTTGATGAGTAGGGAATGAGACTCAAAATTAAATTTTTCTTGCAAACAGGACCTTTAATATGCTATGTGTTCACTTATTTAAATATGAAGTTATGTATTAATGTATTGATTGATTGATATGTCAGTACATGGTACATTATAGAATTTCCAAACAAGAAATATCATTTCATAAAAGATGACATGTTCTTTTAAAGCAATTGCTTATGTCGCACAAAAATGTGATAATAGAATGACTGAGGTTCACCCTTACTGGCAAAAGAACAAGACAGGTTCATAGTTACTGTAGACTTATATAGAACTAAAAGAACTAGAAAGATGGTGTATATTCAGTCCAATAAGAATCGCTCACCCAGCGCATACACCTGAAAAGCTGTGAGTTCCTGCTCAGTCCATAGACTTTATATCGTTATGATGTCATGACTTCTCAAATCGAGTTTCTGGGCTTGAGGAAAGTTTTAAGCAAATAAATTGTCAATAGATCAAAAATTTAATATAAAAAGAATCAGGTTTGCTGTCTTTACAGATTTCTCTTTTATGACAGTGGTCTTTGGGTGAGTGACCTCGTACCCATGACAGTCACCTAATAAGACCACTGAAAATGTTTGGGTCATTATTTGATACATGTACAGGCCTGTGCGTCTTTCATATCAATAATAACAATATGCCAATGCCCAATCATGTTCAGAATCAGAAAGGGGAGGGGCATCAGGGGCAGCAAATCAGATGCCAGTAGGACCTCTGTATTACATCCACTACTAACCATCCTGCCCCAGGGCGACCGCAGCACTGCGACAGAGGGTTCATGTAAAATTCATAGCTGACGATGTCAAACACATGTTGTTTCACTCAGCCTGATTGACTTATCTGACTTCCATTGGTAGAGCCTTTACAAATATCAATGACACGTGTCAGTCAGTGGGTTTAGGCCCACCAAGCAGCTGTGTGTCACATCATAATCCTCGCTGTCACGACACAGTTACACTGGACTAAAATATCCACTTAACATGCTGTCCATCACTTTTATCTCCGTCAGCTAGTCCTCGCCTTCCTCTCTGCCTGTCTGAGTCTGTCATGCGGAAGCTGAAATATTGCTTCTTGAAGTATCACTTTTTTCTCTGTGAAATCAAGGGCAGGATGTGAGATAGAAACATAATATCTGAAACTCCCAAAGAGCTTCTCTGCATTATTAATACACACATTTTTAATATGGCTGGTGATCTCTGGCCCCGGTGACGTGTTCTGCTCGTTGAACTTCCGTGGACCAGTTTACACATGTCTCCCCTTTACCAACTGGTTCCACAGCATCCGGCCTTTGTTATTTATGTGATCAAGGATCGAAACGTCCCTCCGGGCCGCTTATGAGAATTGGCAGCGTTAGATAGAATACAGATTTTTATAATGACTGCTGCAAAGCCAAAACAGAACTTCAGCCGAGTAAAAAGGAATATGCAAAACAGCCTCATCCTTCCCCTGGAGTGGAGGGAATCTGGTGTCTGGTGGCGTCTGCAGTGTTTTTGCCTGGGGGGCTAAGATGAGTTGCCAAGCTAAGACTGAGAGAGAACAACAAAGAGAAGCGAAGAACAAACGACTGTCACAAATGCAACCTCTCTTCCCTGCCCTCTAAGTGTCTGCCAGCAGTAGGGAGGGGAACATAGGTCGGTTTGATTTCACTACAGGTGGGTTGACTGAACCTATCTTTTCATGCATCATGTGTATAAACACCAAGCTGTGAACTGACAGCCATACCTTCAGACAATTGCGGTGTTCAGACAATTGCATATACAGTACGAAATCTGAAAGAAAAAGTTTTGCCTCACCGTAATTACAGAACTATGCATGCATGAAAGTACAAGCATTGTGTCTGATGACTGAACAAAGTGGCACCGATAAACACTCCTGTGGTGCAGCTTTGGCTCAGTGTGACTCTGCAGCAGGAGGACAGTTCGACTTGTTGTGCAACTAACGCTGCGATTCCAGCCAAAGCAACCAGAACTTTTAGTGCCAGGGACAACTTTTCAAGGAACTAAAAGGTCCCTTCAGCAAAGGTGTCAAAGCACAGGAAAGGCATTGAGCTTCGCGTAGGACATATGGTCTCTAGGATGCAGGATATTAGATTGAAGGAATCAGCGCCCAGCACACAAACTTATATACCACAAATGCAAAAGACAATTAAATTTACCCAGTGAAGTGTGAATGAAAATACCTCTAATTCATCTCTAGAACTGCAATGCATAACACACACTCAAACCCACACACATGCTCATAAAACTGTCTCCAAAGCACTTCAGTACACTGACAATGAAAGTTATCTTAACTGATTTACAGTGTGAGATCGCGGCTGTCTTCTTGTTGACTGACACAAACAAACACACACCATGTTACGTCATGGAGGCACTGCCAGTAACTGATATACCTTTGCTGTGTGTGTGTGTGTGTGTGTGTGTGTGTGTGTGTGAGAGAGTGCGTGCCGTGTATGCACATTGGCAGGAAACAGAGCTGAGAGAGTTGATTGTGCCCTCGGATAGGGACTGAGTGACATGAGGAGAATGGTGGTGGTTGGATTTTCGAGGGATGGGGGCTGTTGTTATGGCGCCCCAGGGCCGACTGAAAGACATGTTTTGACATGTGGCTCTTAACTCTCATAATCCAGCTTGATCTGACCACTGTATAGAGCCAAAAACCCACTGTATGTGTCAGCGTAAACGGAGCAGGAGAGAGATACTCTACTCTACTCTACTCTACCAATCAATGATTTGATGTGTAAGAATACTGAATATGGACTTCTCAACCAAACTTGCTTTGTAGTACTTGTGCTGACTGTCAGTTGCTGCTTCATAATCTCCTTTAATGATGTCCTTGAACTTCCTCAACACAGAGGCAGTCTTTTGTTTAACTTTACAGTACTTAAGGTTTATGTCACGGTCATCCCAATTATTTCAACATTGTGTCAGAGAAATCAGATTTTTGTCATCAGTTTGATATGACAGATGATTTGCTACAATACCCAAGAGCTTCAGCAAAGGAAAGAGGTCAGAGGTGAAAATCAGAGCTGTCAAGAATCTCTTTGCTGTTGGAGTTGAGACCAGAATATTACGTCATAGTTGCTGAATTCATCCAAATTTGCCCCAGTATATGAATGTAAAGTGTGTAAAAGTGACACATTGAGTTTCTGTGTAAACAAGACAAAATTAAACTCAAAGCTGCACAGCAAAATGCATCGTCTGTATTCTTTAGGCCCTCAAGAGTCTCAAATTATTACATACTGTACATCCATATTGAATAACAAGTAGTCTTCTTCACTGGTGTGGTTTTGTGTAGTGTGAAAGGATGTGTGTTGCCTCACTGACGGCCAAACCAAACAGAAGTCTGTTTCCACTTTGAGGAAAACGCTAAATGTATCATCACTTTTCTTAAAAGCTTTAGCTCCCATTTGCTCTGCACAATTGAATACATCATATGGATGCTTCTCACTTAAATGCTTTTTGTAAGTGCTATATTGTGGGCAACTGGACTTGTTTCCATTTCTTGAAGACTTTTCACCTCTAGCCCTAGATGCTTCTTCAGTTCTAACGGACTGGAGGGGAGATGCAAGATTTAAACTCTGTGTGGGATTTTCCGGAGTCACGAGGGTCACACGTGAGTCAAACGACGTTCATGTAGGTCATAAGGGCTAGGTGGCTCCAGGTGTGAATTGTTGTTAAGCTGTCTGGGGAGGGAACTCAGTGCTGCATTGTAGGTGGGTGATAAGTAATGTCTTCAGGCCACCTCCTCTGTTCAAAGATGCATGTTCCAGTTTCCAGTCTTTCAAACCATCTGTCTTCTCCGGCCAAGACGTTTACATTGTTGTCGTCGAAGGAATGTCCCTTCTTTTTTAGATGTGGGTGGACAGCAGAGTCTTGACCTGAGGAGTTGTCTCACCTGTGTTGTGCCATTCGTTTATGCATAGGTTGTTTTGTCTCCCAAATCTGTGCAGTCATGGCTGCACTGAACAGCATTAACCACCTAACTCTGCTTATGTGTTTAAGTGTGTTTCAGACTTATACATACCTTGTTATGTTCACAGTCAATCTTTTTATCTTTTGTACTTATTTACAATCCAGGAGAGTCTTGTGTCTATCCAGTCCTTGGGACTAGTCCAAGTGACAGTCACCTTATATTGTCTTAGCAAACAATGAGGTTGATGTATGCATGCTTGAACTTCTTGAACCCTGGATGCCCAAAATAACAACACCCTCTTGTTACAGGAAGTTCTAGTGATAATGCCAGTACTGACATAGAGAACTACAATTCATTTTGCAAGAGCACTGATCTTTACCATGGAACATAATGTGTCTTTAAACCGCAAGCCTGCATTTCATTCATTGAGATGGCCACTGTGGCTTGTCTAGAATTACTGTCAATACAGCAGAGAAAGTATTTCTGTATAAGTCATGACTGACGTCTGAACTCTTCACAGGTGGCTCTCCAGCTAAATCTTAAGTGGCAGCATTCTCAAAGCTTTTCTCTGAGAAAGGGAACATAGAAGTGGCTGTTTCTCATTTTGCATGGGGGGGGCAGGACCTCTGTCGAGGGCCCTCGGGTGCTCCTAGCCCTAAATTTGAGAACCGGTGAAGTGCAAGAACCAGAATTGAGCAGCTGCATTTGGTTAATGGCCGAGAACATGCGGGTAAAAGTAACAAAATGATACCCACTCTATCGCCTTCTTTCTGTTTCCTAGCCGCTGCCCTTCACACATACATACACAGATATCTACAACCCCATCCTCCTCTCCAACCACCCTTCCCCTTGTCCCCCCTCTCCCTCTCTCTCTCTCTCTCCCGCTCTCTCTCTCTCTCTGTCTCTCTGGTGGTGCTTTATGGGTAATGTCGAGTGACACATTTAAGCGGGAGCTGTCAAACCCCGTGTATGTACCACTGAATGGCAGAGCCACTGAACGCTGGCGACAGGCACACACACACACACACAATCCACATACATATCCTACCCTCCATTACTATGTCAAGCGAATACTGCAGAGGCCTCGGTTCAATTTGCTCTCTGAAAGCCTCACACACGCACACACACACACACACATAATATATACTGTCAAATGCAGACATTCAGACATTCACTGACCTTGGCTGTTACGTGGCCCCTGTTTGTGTGTCCGTGTGTGTGCACTTAGGAAACATCATCTCCCATCATCCCCCCTCCCACTTCCTTTTTCATTCTATTGGGGCTCAGATCTTCTCTCCTCTCTCTGTCAGCCATGAAGCTGTCAGCGGTCTGTCCAGTGGGCCAAAAGTGAGGAGAAGAAGGAGAAAAGGCAGGCGAAAAAAAAAAAATGGGGAACATGATGCTCGGCGCTGTCAGAAATCTCCTCTTCTTTGCTGACATTTGGATTTACACATCTCATTTTCCTGAGTGACAAAGTACATAAACACGCTTCAAGTCGAGCAGCTTGGCAAGCTGCACACATGCACACACACAGCCCTCACTTTGGCTTTTTGGATGAATTTAAGGAAGGGGAGGGGGATATGACATCTAGTCTTTGATCTGTGGAGCTCTCTCTTACTCTCTCTGTGCTGGTGATGAGCGATGAGTCAAGTCAGATGGGGGATTTTTTTTTTTTTTTCATTTGGAGCGTTACTGACAGTGGTAATGGGGGGAGTTAGCCGCAGGCTGCCTTTGTCCTACATAGGACTTCTCCAAGACTCCCTTTTAAACTGTGCGTTCACAGGAAGTGGCTCGGGCTTGAGCGACAGACAACCGGTGTCCTTCATCGGCGTCTCGTCTCCTCCTCCTCGTCTGCAGCGCTGACAGCCTGAATGATGAGGTGACACATACCTGTCAGCACTGAGCCCGACACACCCTGACAGACACACAAACACCAGCGAGTGGGTGAACACAGACATAAACACAAATACAGTTTAACTTTATCCACACACGCACGCACGCACACACACACACACACACACATTATGAGCAGATTTTAAACACACAACTGTCCTGACCTGTACATGCTGTGGTGTTTGTCTGTACAACAGTGTGTGTGTTTACACTGGAAGCAGTTGCAGCTGGAGTGTACCAAACAGCACACCGCCATCTTTATTTGCCTGTTGGATTATTCAGGCTGTGTTTGACGCGCTACCTATAAATCAGTCACAACTGTCTAGTGAACGCCCTGACAGCCACGAAATCACCTGCAAGTCTATTTACACATGCCAGCAATTTGACTTGCCGCTGAAGCTGTATACAAAGTACATAATGAAGCTGTCAGAGTTATAAACAACGCGGCAGAGCTCTGCACAGGACTTGGCACAGCAAAGTTTGGATAGTGTCAGAGGAGTTGGACTGATATAATGGTTAGCTCAAATGTCGGGCCAGTGTTGGCATTTCATGAAAACAGGATATCAGTCAGTAGTGATAAATGATCCCTCCCTTCAAGCTTCTGGCCCAGCTTTATTCATCAGGAGGATCACTTCATCAAAAATACCATGGAGGTGAACAGAATTCTAATTGTTGTGGAACACTGAAACATTATTACTGTTTGGTTAATTTCATTATTTGAAAGTCACCAAAATGCAAGAAACAAAGTCTTTGTAACTCTGGTTTTCTGGAGGAGGGCCCCCAGCTCCTGCGTAATTCACATTTGTAATGAATAAGACTTTTTGAAATATGTTTTACATCATCTGGATGTAGTGTGATTGGGTATACGATCTGGTGCTTTGTACCTCCTGTGTTCATCGACGATCTGGTAGAAAATATGAATTTGCAATGATCGTCTTTCTAAGTTCCTTGATTGTTTTTTTTCTCCTGTGAAAACACAAAGAAGGAAAAACAAAACACATTTTGAGGAGGAAAAAAAATAATAATTCTGTCCTTGTGTGAAACTGAGTGAAAACAAAATTCCTCACGGTTACATAATTTTTTCCCATGCACGAAGCCAAGTGAAAAATAAGTTATGATAGAAACATTTCTCATGATGCAATTTTTTACGATAAATCAAAATTATGCTTGAAAAAAAACACTGAGATCGCACATCCGTGACACAGGAGAGAGAACATATCAGATCGGTCTTAGAAAATAGATTACTAGGAAAAAATTATATCTCAAGAAAATAAAAACAAAGGCAAACTCATCTCCTGGCGATGGGTAAGGGGTCAAATGCCTACAGGCTCGTTTTGGAGTAAAAGTGGTATTGGATTAGCTACTGAGAGATGGACTGACCCACACAGAAACCCTCACTGCTCGCTCTTCTTTCTCTCTCCTGCCTGGTTGTTGTGTCAAAGCTGGTGTCGATCCAGGCTGCAATTTATAATTTAAAAAAAGACAAACGGATTCAATAAAACATCGAAGAGAGGTCACTGTTCGATTGCACACATTTAAAGAGTTCATCATCCTCACAAACCCTGCCTTCAAAGGGGAAATGCCTTTGTGCTGGTCTGCTGTCCACAGTAGTTAGCACGTATTTATACTGTTCAGTTGTTGTCCACCGATTACATTCGTGTGCTTTTAATTGCTTTGGGTTTTTGCTCTGTGCTTCTCTAGTGACACACAGGCACAATGAAAAGAAACGGCGGGAACACGAAGAAGATTAAAACTTCTCAATGAGCTTTTTGAAGAAAATATCACCCCGCGTCTTTTATGGTTCCATTGTAATGCATACTGTATTTCCCTGTGCAGAAATATTACCAATCCCTCCAACATACACACACACACACACACAGTGTTCAGTGAGGATGTGTGTGAGTGTGGTGTGACAGAATGCCTTAATTATGGATTAATTGTGTCATTAGCAGGTTTCTGCTGTTGCCACCACATTGGGCCTGTCAAGGTTAATTACTGGAACATGTTTATTTGCTGTCAGCCTCTGCCGCAAGCTGTCACTTGCATGGAAACACAGACAAACACACACACAGACGTTGTTCACTCAAACAATTCACAGGGCACCTCGTGTCCCTCAAGCCCTCGACATTTTCCTCAGCTCTTTTGTTTCTGCCTCAGCACACTTTGTACACTTCTCAGTCAGCCACCTCTAGTACAAACACACTGTGATCCCGCAGCTTCCCTCCAACCACTGACGTCACCAGCGGTGGAAATACAGGCAGTACAGCTGCACAAGGGCCCGTCCTGCTTCGCTCAAAATGACATTAACTAAGGCACTTGATTAGTCAAGTCATAAAACATAGTCCAACCAAAGCAGGTTATATACCTTCAAATAACTATGGCCTGTCATTGTCACCACGGAGCACCAAAGTCACTCTCTTTCAGGTGGACCACCGTGGGACCTTATTTTGGAAAAATACTGCACAGTGGTCAATGGGGAGAGACAAATCATTTTTGCATCTTGTGTGAATTGTGCCATGAATCTCCCAGACAATTTTGTCAATTTGAAAGATAATTTTCCAAGTCAAAAAATTCTCAGCCAGACATAAAACTAATGGAATGTAAGACTGTGGAAATTCCTAATCATAAAGACTACACACACGTTAGTGAAGTCACCGACGTCACCGACGCCACCTCCCAGCAGTCTATTTGGTTTCAACAATAGAGAGAAAATGCCAGCATGTATGTTTGGGATGGTCTAATAGGTAGTATTAGTATTTTTTGTAAAAGATATGATACGTAAGTTTACTTCATTAAAATTACTAAAAACGACTAGATCTTTGTTTTAAATTTTGTTGAGTTGTGTACGTAAATTACCACAAATGTTTCCACCGATGTTCCAACCCAGAGGCCATAAGTTTACTCGAGCTAGGCGCGTACTGTATGGTCGCCTATTGCCACTTATGGAGCTGTGAAGTCAACTAAACTTGTGTGTGAATGTGAAAAAAAACTGTGAACATTTGTGCCCCTTTCCTCTCTGTAACATCACGTTCCCTTCCAGCTCTGGTTGCCAGTTGACATTCCAGTACATAATACTCGTCAATGGAGGTCAGCTCCGCGGATCACTGCTGCAGTCAGGTTGATAAACAGGAGTAAATCCACTTTGAATCCCGAAAGTTTGAAAGTAATCTCTGAGCTCTCCTCCTGTCCTGTCTCCGCCTGAAACTTGATCACAGCTCTGTACTTTTAAATCCTGCAGTGATTATCATAAAGTCACACCATGTCACTTTTGTTGTGGCTACACTGCCAGAAAAGAAGGTTTATATTTGTATCTTTAGGGGTTAATAGGCTTGTCACGTGGGAACTTCTCTCTGAGGAACAGCTGTTGTACCCTTGACATTGGAACTTATCTGTACCCCTGTGGTTTGCACCAGTCTTGTACCTCTGGTGGCAATTTTATACTTTAATTCAAGGAGATAAAAAATGACCTTTTAAAAAGGGTAGGTTAAGAAAAAAATTGAACATATTTGTACCTTTTACTGCTTGAGAACCCTTTGAAACCTTTTTAGCCCTCAAAAGGTACATATAGTTACCTTGAGGTCCAGTATTTAGCCTAAGGTGGTTCATTAGCGTCAGCCCGCACCTTGGGGGACAGAAATTGACTCCTATTGTACCCCTATATCTGACAGCATTACTGCTGCTTATTCATTAAAGAGTAGTACCTGGTCTTACCAGACTGTAGCAAAGCTACTATGGCAGAGAACAACTGTGCATGGACAACATTCTGGATATTTTAAAATGAAATATAGATCTCTGCCTGCCTACACTTGTATTTTCAGTGCTATTCATTAGCTTCGTAAGTGAAAATGTCTTCCAGTTTCAAACTGGTGTGTTTAAGTCGTGCTCACACCTAAAAAATGTAGAATATGAGGTCTGGATAAACAATGACTACAGGACAGGAAAGGAAAAAACACATCACCACTTTTCAGGGGAAAAATGGTTTACATCACATAATGACACCTGATGCTGGCACCTCAGTACACAACTGTACATTTCGGCCAGTAACTAGTAAAATAAAAACCTCTGGCACATTTTCTATACATTCATTGCATACTTTAAGAAAAAACACTAATTGTAGAAAATTGAAGAGGAAAGACATAAACAATGGGCTCAATGGTGGTATGACATTACAAAAAGTAATATTTTGGGGGTAAAGTGCTGAAAAAATGGACTATTTAATAAACTAAGTAAACTAAACACTGTGTAGTTAGGTATAACATTCACCTTTTTCCTATTCATTGTCATTTTTATGTGGCACTATTAAGTTTTAGAGAAGAAATTCAACCTTAACAAAAGTAAGGTCTCCAGAACACTGTTTGAAGCTAGAAAGGTGGGAGGGTCCGCCACATATACACAAAGTAAAATAGTATGAAGATGTTTTTGTTTATTCAGTTTTAAGGGAGAATTTGATTTAGTTTAGCATACAAAAGCAGTCAATGAAGATCTTTCTCTTGGGATTAAAATTTCTTCCCCAAAGGTACATATAGCGCCTTAAAAAACACACAACAGATGTTGAACAGATGTTAGGAGAGTGAAGAAGCCAAAGGGTTAGAGAACAATTCAAAAATTGAAGATAAAAAAGACACCATGATCTATAAAATAAATACTAATAAAATAAAGACAAATAAAAGACAAAATAAAGAGAGCAACGTAAACCCCACCAGCTGACAATGAATAGTACATTTAGACCCAACCTGCTTGGTGGTTGTGGAAGAGGGTGTCATTTGTAAAATAGCACCAAAGATGACAAAACTTGTCCTACATGTTTAACTGAGCCTATATAGTACATTGCATCTGACCCATGGTGTTGGACTTTTTAACAGTGACAAAGATTTCATACAGAGAAAGTTTGTCGTTTGTGGTTAAAAAACTGGAGGACAGAAAGAGGAAAGATAGGAAGCTGGACAGACAAAGAGAGAAAGCAAAGCGTGGCTGCTTTGATTGATTTCAGCTGTAATCTGCTCACTAACTCATCTCCTGACATCTCTCTCTCTCTCTCTCTCTCTCCATCTCTAACAGACTCTCCGTCCATTAAAGCCCAGTCGGGTCCTGGCTGAGCAGCTGTGAGGAGACAAACCATTTATCAGCCTGTCAGCTCTTGCTGCCTGTTATTCCACCCAGACAGACTGCGTGGCTGTCCCAGACCCAATAACTCAGACTGAGGAGACGCAAGCATACAGTCTACACATACCGTGACTAATAAAGTATATGTTGAAACACTTTTTTAAGAGAGACAATTTTGAAAAGGACATGGGATTTTACACCGAAACTGAGTTTTCTGTGTGTGAATTAACAGGCTCACGTCCACAGACAGACAGATGTGTGTTTATGAGTGCACAGTACCGTCTGTGTGCTCACAAACACACCTCAGTGTGACAGACAGATATTAATCATGCTGACAGACTGACGGATGGTCTGAGTGTCACTGTGCTACAGAGCAGCAAAGCCAGCCACCTGCTCCACAGCACCGTGCAGGAAAGATGGACTGAGGGCGCCATCTAGTGCCAAAATACACAATCACAGGGTCTACATGAGACCCAAGGAAAGATGTTTTAAAGTCATCTCTGCATTACCGGGAAGTGACAAGGATGGGTCACGCTTTAGGTTGTTGGCTGTCCTGCAGGAACCACAAGTCCTGTAAAAGCATATAAACAAGTGGCGCTTTGCACAAACATCACAATACATCACAACCCAGCCCACTGAGATTCAGTGATCCAAACTTAAAATCATTCAGTATTACTCTGAATTTAGTGCATTTGGTTTCAGTGTAAACCTCTGCATCAATACATTTTGGCAACAGTGAGTTCAAGTGGGTCTAAGTTTTAATAAATGTACATATCTATTTCTGTAACTGAGAGCTGGTGGTGAAAAATTCTGTCATTTCCAAAGTTTGACAGAGAGGGAGGAACTGCTGTTTGAAGAAAGAAAGTGCACTGCTGGCTGCTAAATATGTCTCTTTCGGCCACAACAAGAGAAAACCAGTAGGAAAAAATAATTGTACCTTCCTTCTGTTATTTGTTATTTTATTGTTATTATTCATAGCTAATATGTGCATATGTATATGTATAAATACACTCATAAGTGTGTGTGGTTTATTATCCATTTTATTGTGTGAACTTATATTGTTAGTCAAACTATTTACATTTTTTGCCTCTCTCTTATATTTTCAAAATTGTAATTTTGCTTTGGTGACACATGTGAAGGCTGTTGAGTTAACCATTTAATATGGTTTAAATACATTTCATTTCAGAAGAGAGGTGGGTAAAATTCAACAAATGTTGCATCTGCGCTATGGCAGATCATCCATCTTTTCTCACTTAATCTCAGCCTTTTTTACCCGCTGGTGTGCATAAGCTAAAGGGAATTAACTTATTTTTAAAACACAAAAATTCAACCAGCTCATGAAATTTCTGTATTTTTGTATATGACGTATAAACTGATGTCCATGTATTTAAGGTCAATAGTGCAGGACTCGAGATTGTAGTCTGAGCAACAGACATTGTGGTTTCTAAACATCCTCCTTCACCTTTAAAGAAATAACATTCAGGTTACAAAGGTTTTCAAAATCAGTCTCTCAACAAAATGTGCAAAACTGTCTCCTATAATAACCCCTCCATTAGAAAAAAGGAAAACAAACACATCATGACTTATGTGCATTAGCATTTTAATTGGACAAAGCAAGAAAACATTGATTACAGTAGCAGAGTCATCAGTTCTTAGGGCTAACACCTTTCTAAACAAAAGGGTCTGAAAATGTCTGTAGGCACTGCCTAATTAAAAAGAGTATCTTGTCAGGTAAAAGAAACCAGCTCTATAAGGCAACAGTTACAATGTAGGCCTCCCCATTTCTCTGGCAAAAAGAGCAAGTGTAAAGGTTGAATCCACTCAGATTTTTGATATAAAATACTGGCGTTTCAATAGATATTTAAAAACCATCACAAGTGTCAAACATGTTCACCCTTTAACATTTAAATTGTGTTAAATTTTAAATATGCACTGCATGGCAATGCTGTCTTATCCCTGCATGGAAGAATCATGTGTTTGCACTGTGCCAGCGTCACATTTGATAGTGCCACTCTGCTACGTACAATGTTTGAGTTAACTGTCGAGTTATCAAAACAAAAAAGAAAGCAAGCACCCACAGTTAACAGTAGCATTTTTTTTTTTTTTTACTTACATCGTTTCAAATGAATGAATGGTTATTTACACGTGGCGAAAAAGATTTGAGGCTGTCCGAAAATATGAAGGAGAAATGGAATGCAAAAAAAAAAAAAAAAGGAAAACACTCTTGGTAGTCAAATTTGTCCAAGTACAAGAGAGGAAAAACTGTGCAATATTTATCTGCCCTTACAGAGAAACAGCAGTGGCAACAATCCCTGCAATTGATTTTAATCCAAGAGAAAATGAGAACAAATTAAACAGATTTCCATTTCTCAAATAATAACCAATGTTTATAACTTAGCACGACTCAGACTTAAACAGTTTCTTTAAAAAATGACAAACCTCTCGGTGGCTGTGCGAGAGGAAAGATGTGAAAATGGAAGCAATTTGTAAACCCCCCCCAAAACAAAAAAAAAAATCCAAAAGTTTCTCCTTTACAGTTTTATACTCATTTACAGTTAACTTAAAAATGGTAAGAGCCCTGGTTCATGGCCAGTCTTGCCTACCACAAAGGGTGTAAATACCTGTGTGGGTCAAATCGCTCCACCCTGGCTCCCGTTACCTCAACCCCCCCATGAAATCCCATTTACATCTCCTAGACGTCAACCTTCCCATTAGGTTCCACATCCCAGTAAAAGTCTTAGTCCTGCCACAAATGGAGGCGGTGTTACACAGCCCTGCAGGGCACCGTACAGCCAGTAAGAGGCTGATGGTTGACAAATCTCCCACCCTGCCCACTTATCAGTGTGTGGGGTATCCTGTGGCTCCCATACCGGGCTGGTTGGCTAGCATACTCCCATTCAATCCCTGTGTAGGCTCCATAACCCCACCGTTACTGATGGCGCTCATGCCAGTCCACCCAGCACTGGCCGGTAAGTGACTGCAAAAAAACGAGGTAAAGAGAGAGAGAGAGAGAGAGAAAGAGAGAGAGAGAGAGGGAGAGACAGAAAGACAAAATGCCAGCAGGTTAGAAGAGACAAGGCGAAAGAGAGCAAAAGGGACGGTTTATATTAGAGCTACTAGAATCTGGACAGGCTGGAATGAGAACAAGAAGGCAAACAGAGTTATCAGGAGATGTGAGGGTGAGGCAGGCTGGGCAAAAATCAAGCTAGCCAAAAAGAAAACAAAAACAAAAAAACGGGGGAAAAAACAAAAAGTGGAGGCT
Organism: Acanthopagrus latus; assembly: GCF_904848185.1. Classification (NCBI taxonomy): domain Eukaryota; kingdom Metazoa; phylum Chordata; class Actinopteri; order Spariformes; family Sparidae; genus Acanthopagrus; species Acanthopagrus latus. The sequence goes on along the minus strand of NC_051043.1, from coordinate 11,562,249 downwards.
CTTTGAAAAGTTCAAAGGTAAGTGTAATTTGATTAAACATGGGTGGACAAGCAGAAAAAGAGCATACAGGCTAAGCGCAGCGAGCTAAATAGTCCTTTCTACACCCCCCCTCCCATCAGCCACACTGTATAAAAGAATGTAGATTATCTTCACGATCGTATCTGGTCGTGTGTGCATCTGTCCGCAGCTAATCTCACATTCTACCTGACAAACCAAAATATTTTGTGCACATGTATGACTTTATGGCTCAAGGAGCTCTAATGGTTGCAGCGATTCACAATATTTAAAAAAAAAAAAAACCTGTTTTATTGACTGCTAACTTTTCACTCATCGGCTCTGACGTCATCTGAATTCCCATGTAAGCATAAATCATCCCCCCGCCACCCACCTGGACAAATTATTTCTTTGATTTAGAGACCCACACCTACATGTTATTTTACTGCAGTTCTACCAGTCCTCGTAGGCGGAAATCATCTTTTAATTCATGTCAAGAAGCATGAGCTCTACGGGTGATTCTCCATTGTGTGTTGTATCTACGTGTGAGTGTTTTCTTTAACACTCACACATAGATCATGAACAGAGAGGCTGCTGTCATTAATTTCACATTTCCATGCGAACAGCCATGTTTACTGCAGCAAATACCGCGGCACATTTAAGCAGTAAAAACTAAAAGTTGTAGTTATAAACTCGACAAGAGAGAGGAAACTCTTCAGAGGAAAGGGATTTTAACTTTAGCCTCCAAACAATGTCACTGTAAGAACCTGGACTGGATTGACATTAAATACTGACCGATCCTGTCGGCATGTTGGGAGATTCAAATAATCAATGAAGTAATGCTACAGAGTCTTGTGTATAAATGCACACGGTGTCTCTCTTAATGGGGTGACACATTCATTGCTCCTGCTGCGGGGGGAATTGTTGCAGCTAATGTAAATAATCATTTTGTCACTAATAACATTATTACCATTATATACGGTTTACCAGAAAATTATATTAAAATTATACCTGGCCCATCTGATATGCTGATATAACTGCAATAAGTGCATCACTGCCGGGTGGGAATTTGCACTTTACCGAGTGCACTCCTCTAGTTCCTCTTGCAAAACTTCTACATTTGGCCACAAAGCATAACAAAGACATAATTAAAATCTCTCCTAATTCACATGATGTATTTTAAGTCTTGTATCACTCATGTGATACAACGAAATTCTATGTTCAGTGTGGAGATACGACAGCTTATACAGGATTAAGTTTCATCTTCAAAATTCAAGTCAAGAGAGGCCGAGCCTCTGTCACAGGAATTGTGCATTCGCTGTACATTCCACAATCAAACACACTATCGCTGCTTTCGTTACCTCACACCTTTGTACAGAGCCTATTCACACAGCTGGTCACCAAGAATTTTAGACTGTCAACAACATATGGCCTCTCCTTTATTTTTCTTGGATGCACAAAACGTCACTGCACATAGGCTGTCTAAATTAAAACAAAATTTGATAACAACCTACAAATGATATTTAACATGTCCTACTGACATTCAGATACAGATCAAATCCTCAAAGTATATGTAAAAATAGATCAGAAAGAAATCAAAAAGGAAAATAATGTAAAAAGCTATGACATGAATGAAGACATACAAAACAACTGAACAGCCTTGAAGAACACAGTCCTTAAACACAGCAGGTAATCTTACAAAGAGGAAAATGAATTGTTCAAAATCTATCCCCCAGGTTCGGACAGTGAGCGAAATCTTTGTTCTGAGCTTTTAGCATGTATCTGTCTAGATCAGTCATTTTAGTCAATTCTCTTTCAATGTATTGAAATTCAAAGAAATAAGCTTTTAGCTAGTTTAGGGCAGTTTTCTTACAATCATCGAGGAAACAGACTACAGTTTTGAACCTATAAATCAAGTGACAAATACATTTTGGAACAAAACCTTTAAGTTAATAGGATGTGCTATGCACAGTGGGCAGCGATGACACACTGAAGCATGTTTAACGACAAAATTAAAGTTCAGATTGTTCTGTATGTGTATATGTCTGTGTGCTTATTTCTCAATCCTCTTAAGAAGAGCAAGGTGAGAGGCTGGCGTGGGGAGGAGGGAGGAAGTGGGGTTGGAGGAGGGAGGTCATGGCCCCCTCCTGTGACCAGAGCTGGCTCTCGCTGCCCCGGTCTTGAAGGGGTACTCTGGTGGTGCCGGAGAAGGAGGCGGTGAAGGGGAGCCCTGTGCACACCGTGCTACTTACTTGAAGCCCTGCTGGTTCCAAGCCTGGCTGTAGACATTGTAGGTGGGGACCTGCCACCCATTTGGGACGTACTGGCTGATCTGGGGTCCATTGCCGTACCATTGGCCCCACTGGCCATAGGGCTGGGCTGCAGGGAAGCTCATCTTGTTCTGCTGTAGGACAGAGTACAATCAGCATTAGCAGTGGACTGATTATCGGTGGCAGAGTAGCAGAAAATCCAAATACTCAATTAAAGTAACTCAGAATTTACTCAAGACCAGCACCTCAGTAAACTGTATTTCTGATTATTTCATCACTGGTTGTTTGAGATTTTGAAACAAGGAGCTGCACATGATTATAGGTTTTCAGACCCTGGAAAAAATGAATCAGTGAAGCCCCAACTAGTATGACTAAAGCATGATATAAGGTAGCAGTTCTTCCATGGAAGACATTAAACACTTTTTCCACTACCAGGAAACTCAAGTCCAAGAAAAGAAAATGTTTGTTTTCTTTTGAGTTAACCAGTACTCCTTTCTTACATAATTTTAAATATATAAATATTTAACCTGTCACTCAAATATGTATCTATACAGGGAATGTTAATGGCTTGGTTTTCCTTCTGGGAACTTGGATAACCTGGATAACTGACTGGATAAACATTAGGTCATCATGTGATGCAATGATGGGTTTTTAAAAACACCACTTCAGCCAGAACAAATGCTTCAATTTCCCCCCCGAGTATGTCAGTGGGAAGAGCACAGCTTTTACAGCCACAATGAAATAGTGAAATATATTTATTTTATTACTTTTTTCACCTGGAACTTTATGTGCAAAATACATGCACCATTTTCTCCCTGATCAGTGTCATCATTGCAATGCACTTGAATTACCACTGGCTGTTTTAAATAATGCTCACATGCAATTAAATTAAATGAAGGGGTTGATGAATTGATGCCATGAGTGAGATGATAGCAAGCAGCACTATCTTGCTTATTTCATCCCACAGACTGCCAAGAGGACATTAACCAGTGGGTGTTTGCTTTATACAGCATGTACAGTATATGGCTTCCTTACCTGGGGCATAGGCATCTGCTGCATCGGGTTCATCATGTCCGGGGTCTCTTTACCCCAGTAGCATTTGACTATGTGGCCCTCTATTGAAGTGCCATTCACTGACACAATGGCATGGGCTGCTGACTCATGGGAGTTAAACCTGGACAAAAACAGAGCGAGACTAAGGACATGCTGAACCTCATTTCATTCGTATTTACTCAGCAGCAATCACAACAGAGCTGGAGATCTGTTCTGATGACCAACAATGACTGTTTATTACAAGGACAACACTCAACACACAGAACAATTAATTCTACAATCCTAGTATCCAACAGGCATTCCATTAAATAAGGTACAGTGTTTTTCTATCAAGGTCCTCACTGTTGAGAGCATTGCAGATTGTCTCTCCTTTCTTTTGGTAAACTCTCCCAAAACCAAACTGTTCATTTCTTGATTATATGCCTAGAATAGAAAAGGATCAGGAACTAGTTCGTCCTACTTTGACCTTGTTCTCAAGAAAAGAAAAATATGAAACTCTCCACACACCTCACAAATGAATAGCCTTTGTCCGGGAAAACTCTGATTTCCATGATTTGTCCAAAGGGAGAGAAGGTCTGTCTCATCAGTTGCTCTGAAAGCCAAACAGAAAGGGAACATCAGATAGTGTTTTTACGTGGGCTCATTAAAAACGCTTGCGACATCAGGGACTTGCATTCTAACACCTTCAAGTACGAGTCTCTAGTTGGTTGTAAATTTTGATTCACAGCTGGTCACAATTTTGCCGGTAACACCACAGGGCTTTAGAATGACCTCTCCGAGCATAATAACCTAAGCTAAAATTTTGTAGTGAATAATAAATAGATAGCACAGACATTACTTAATCTTTTAATTATATCAACAATTCCCCCGAAGAGACGAAACCCCTATTGAATTGATCCTGCTACCTGCCAAATATCGCCTGTGTGTCAACAGCATGACATCATTTATGTCTACGTACCACAGAACAGAACACAGAACACCCTACATCTGCAGAGGATGTACTTGGCGGGCGGTTTGGGGCTTCTTCCGAGAAAATGTCACATTTTCCAACAAAAAAATATGCAACTGCATTTCATTTTGGAACACTAATATAACATGCATGTGTACAAACAGCTGTAAAAGCTAAAGCACTAAATTGCTATGAAGTCCACAAGGAAAGACTACAGCCGTTAGATCTTGGAAGTGTCAAATAAGTGTTAATGCTCTCCACACATATTTTACATTTTTATTGGAAATTAATATTGGTTCTAAATGTCATTTCCAGGCTCCTTCATTTCTAATAATCAGCATTGGCCCTGGAAAACTGCTATCAGTCAACCCTTAATACTGATGATAGCAATGGTATACAGTACCTGTCAGTCCTGTGCTAACTCCGCCACAATACACAGTGCAGTTACTGGGGCTGGACTGATTCACTACTTCATCAAAGGATAGGTGCTTGGAGTTATCTGCCAGGAGAAGACAGAAACAGTGTGACTGTTAACACATGAAACCAACATCCAGTGTAAACACGAAAAACATATACATTCATCACAACGCACTTTCATAGGTGGTCTTTGGAGCAGGAGGCTTTCTTGTGGCCCAGTTAGTTCGAATCTGTCTGCCTCCTAACCACTGACCCCCCATCTGCTGAATGGCATTCTCTGCGTCCTGGAACAAAGAGGAAATCATGTTATTCCTTCAAGCTGGAGTCTAATGACGTAAAAATCTAAAATACATATCTTTAGAAACACTGAACACAGTAATGTGTGTGAAAATGTCTGATGCAGCTTCAAAGACATCCCAAATGTTTTATATAAAAGACAGAAGTAAGTGTAATAATTTGGTCAGTTAACTTGGCTCTGTACTAACCCATTTGTTGAAGAAAGACACAAAGCCATAGCCTTTAGATTTCCCTGTAGCCATATCCTTCACAACACGAGCATCTCTGTGGACAAACAGACCAATAGTTGTTATATTAAAAACATGCAGCAAAACACAATGCTTGACAGCACTGAAGGTATAAAAGAGTAGCAGTTCAGTTTTCCTCAATAACTCTCAAATTTAAATCACACATCTTATTTCCAAGGGCAAATTCACCATTAATTTACCTACCCAAGACATGCACAATTTGTTTCCTTGAGGGTTTTTTAGTATGCTTCCCCATCAATTTCCCCTCTAATCTTGATCATCAGTGTCAGTAAAGCTTAAAACTTACGATATCCTGCCAAACGGACCGAAGGCAGCTTTGACGTCTTCTGTAGTTATTTCTGGGCTTAGGTCTCCAACGAAGACATGAAAATGATCTATGGGGGGAACAGAGTTTTGACATACCATATGTTACAATACATATTGTATTCAAAGCTTTAATATGTCTTCAGTGATTGCGAATTTCAGCCAAGAATTTAATCACAGTCTGTTAAAAGAGAAAGGAGATAAAGGACAGCCATCTTTGCAAAACCACATTCCAGACAAGTGAAATTACTACAGCACCAGTTAGACATATTAACACTTTCTCGTGAAACAGACTTTTCCCATGTATTAATGTCATCAAATATTTCCATTGAGGAGTACTTGTACTCACTACTTGTGTCTTTTTTCTGGCTGGTTGGCGTTGTGGCCCAGTTGACTTTGACCTCCTGCACAGAGGGGCAGAGAAAGAACAAGGCAGGTGGGGTATGTTTACATCACTTACAGCAAAAACTGGTGATCTCCACTATAAGGGGCTTTGATTTAAGGTCTGCCAACTTAAAATGATAAATCGACTTTAAAAGAGGCGTAAAAATGTATCTGATTTGGTGTCTTCTCGTATTTCTCTACTTATCACATATTTCTGTCCTGTGTATGTCAAGAGACGCAGAAAATTAATCTTGTTGCAAATCTTAAGATCTAAACTTAACAGAAAATACACTGCAGCTGGCCTGTAAAACTGGATGTAGAAATTTCTTAGCAAAAGGCTTTGTGTATAACCATAACACTTCAGTGGGAATCAATGCCATGTTGAAATGTTAGAAAGGGAGTCGTAAGCTAATAACAACAGATAGAGATATTAGTGAACCACCTGGTGTGCCTGCTGGGTTCAGCGCCACAGTCAGATGAATTTCCAGTTTCTGCTCTACCACTGAATGCAGACCCTCAACTGATTATTATTCTATCCAGCACCATTTTAATATTCTTTTACAAGGCCCTGGGGTCATTTAAAGGTTGTAGATGAAATTGTTCACGCTCTGTTGTCCTAGATAACCTTAAAATCTTTGTGTCAAGCTTCTCCCAGACTTTGTTGTGCTATCTTTCTCACGCAGCTTCCATGGTGGTGAAAGATTAATTGACAGGCCAGCTCTAGCTCCTCCAGTTGACCCCTGAATTGTACATCTGTTCATGAATGGACAAATGAAAATTTAAGACCTTGGCTCAGATACAAAGTTGTATCTAAATAATGTCATATAAATGCTAGCAATGACCTTTTCTGATGAGTTTTATTAAGGGGGGCACAGATCCTCAATTCCCCATACCTGAAGACCACCTGTCCCCACTCACCCTGTAGACACGATAGCTTACCTTACCCATTATTTTCCTTCCATTCATGGCTGCCAATGAGGCAGCAGCATGCCTGTGGTCATAGAACTCCACAAAGCAGTACGGATCATTTCCAGCCGTCTGTTAACGGAAACAAGACTGATATTAAGTGCACAGCAATGGTGACAATTTAATCACTGCAGATGACACGAGCCACCTACTGTAGTTTGGGGGCTGACTGTAGTTTGTTAGGCCTGATATAATAGACTGGGAGAGGAAAATCAGAACCAAGCACATGTGCAGAGGAAAACTACCTTTCAGGGCCAGTGTTAAATGCCTACAGTGAAATAGCATATACCAGAGAGGATGACACTCACATCAACTATCATTTTACAGCTCTTGCAGGGTCCTATCTGTGTGAAGACCTGCAGAATAAGGGGCTCGGTGACATCCCTGGACAGATTCCCCACATACCTGCAAACAAGGAGAGAGATGGGGAAATTGAGTCTTTGTCAAACAGGAAGTAGCATGCAAACAAAGGCTAGTTAACCGGGCTAGCTAGAAACCAAAACAATTCCCTATATTTACATAAAAAACGCCAACGATAGTGGACGACATACTATAAAAGTGCGTCTTAATTTTGAACAAAGAACTCGGGTATGGTCATTCCCGTGCTGTAGCTGTCCCGGGCCGTCTTCCCGAGCGTTGACGTGGCTTGTCTGCCAGCTAAGTTAGCTAAAGATAACGCTAGCCGGTTAGAAAGGGCCTCATGCTAGCCAAGTGTGGTGGCAACAACGGTAACGTTACTTTCTAAAAACATTACACCCCTCCAGTGATGGGATAGTTCATTCCTGACTATTTCTAACAAAATGCGACTATTTTGTGACCTTAGCTATCGCTTATTGAAACGTGTGCATTTTGAAAGAGGGGACTGGCTAGCTGCGTTTGCATCTTTAGCTAACGTTAGCATTAGCAAGCCCTGCAGTTTCATTTTCAGGCGAGTTACGGTTCCGTCTATTCATACGACTAAATCAACAACTTTACGTTCATCTCGATGATACCATCGGTCTTACTACGTTTGTAAACGTCTCCATTGTTGCAATGAGGTGATAGGGCAAACAAAATGCCATTTCGTAGCTAAATCACAAGGTTTTACAGTGTTTAATTGAAACAACAACGTGGAAACATTTCGGACGCGCCGTAGTTACATGGAGCCTACCCCATCCAGGACATAGACAGGGCCGCTGTTACTCACAAGGTTCTGGGTTGATCGTCCTCCATCGTAAAGGTTTAGTGGTCGCGTCCTGAGAGGTCTTTAATCCAATGTCATACAAATGGTTTATGCTGAACTTGGGCGACCACGAACGTAAAGGCTATATCTACAATTTAATGACAAATCGGTGGCCGACTCTGCTCACACACACACACACACCGCAGACAGCCTCAGTCTGATGCAAACAATAGGAAGTTGAAGATGGCGGAGGAGCGGCGTCAGCAGCGTCAACCTGCGCGCTGAAATGAAGCCAAAATCAAGCGCTCTTTCTCCCACACAGAGATGTGCATCCACATCTGTAAGGCGTGAGCTAAAAACACAGAGTTATGTAGCTTTTGATAACCGTGCACAATAAGATTTTCCATCAGCGTGGTCGTAGCTTTATCGACAAAAGGGAATAGATGTTTGAGGAAATTACAGCTGGACACATCTGGGAAATGCACGTTAACCAGCTAGGAGATGGAAGGCAACCTGAAACGCGTTTGGTTGATTAAAACCTAACAGTTTATTTTTGTTAAGGCACATAAATTGATCCATTTTTTATGATCACTTTAGTTGGTCATGAAAAATACGTGCGCCGCCCGGGAATCGAACCCGGGTCGCAAGAATGGGAATCTTGCATGATACCACTACACCAGCGGCGCCGTTGTGATATGAGCACGAAGAACACGTAATCAAAGATTCTCTACACTGCACAATATTCAAGTTTGAGAATTAAATTCAATATTGACAATCTAATTTATGTTTACCGTTTCAAAATGAAAATGTCATTTGATATTTCAGCCTCAAAGACTTGACCCACTGAGCATGAAAATGATGAAGGTTGGAATACTTAACATGATGTTTCATGAGGCAATGTGTAGCTCTCCTGGTACAGTACATCTGTTAATTGTTTCACAGACCCCATACACACGAATCAAACACGTGTCTAGGTCTATCTTGGATTAAATGCACATATTCTCTATCATCTTCCAAACCATTTAAACTGTGAGAAGACAACCTTTCTGCCATGAACGTGCATTAACACTTTACAGGCATGGTAAAAAGTTTTAATTTCTTCTCCAAAAACTACATAATGCCCCTTTAATTCCCACAGTGCGGCTGGTACATTGGAAATTACCATACAATATTGTGACAATAAAATGCTGTTTGAATAATTCCATTTTCAAAATTACACTATGATCTAATAGTCCGTCTCAGTGGTTGGGGTCACACACAGTAAATGTGGCAGAACGCATGAGCTACTCGGCTACCTGTGTTTGTCAAACAGGGTGGCGCAGTATTGCTGCATCTGCGCTCTAAACAAACGAAGAAGAAGAAAAGCGCGTCATTGTCATCGCAGACGAAGAAGAACCACAGCTCGGAGGAAACATGGCTTCCCCTGCTGGCTGTGAGCATTATATTCGCAGCTGCTTATTGAAAGTGAGTTAACTTTTAGTAATGTATTGTTTATATCTGCAGAACATACATGCTGGAGGTATTTTGGTGTTGTATATGCATCATTCACATTGCTGTAACCATTAGTGCTACTATGTATCTGTGGTAGAGACTGCTCAGAGCTAGCTAGTTACTTAAACGCTAGCCAGTAAATCAACACAGCAACTGTATTCTAAAGACATTATAGGTTAGCGTCTATACGTAATGTTGCCTCACATGTTGCTGGTAGTAGCTCAGTCTATAGAGACTAAGCATGGCCACTGGTATGTTCGTGTCCAGCGTGGACCCGTCGGCATGGAGCCTGGACTGACAGCTGTAGATTTGCCGCGGTTCACCTCCGGGGCACTGCCGAGGTGCTCCTTTAGCAAAGCACACCCCCACAGCTCGGTACGGTGTGCTGTGTGACAGACCCACCTCTGACATCTGTACACATCAGTGGAGTCTATAGGTTTCTATGTGTCTATAAAATTACTAACAGAGTGGGAAAAAGGGGAATTTAACCACTGTGTCAAATAATTACTGGATTTTCTTAGATTTATGCTGAGTTAGCGTATCATATACTGTGTCAATCATATCTGTTGATTATTTACAGAGTTGGGTAAGTTACTTTGAAAATGACTGTAAATGAATTACATATTACATGTTGCCTTCATTTTAAAGTAATATAACACATTACACTATCACTGTCTAGTAATAAATTACTTATTACAATACTTTTTAGTTACTTTCCATGCTCAAGTAACATATATAGAGCAATTAAATAGCCCAGTTATCTTTAGATAAATGAATGGCCTTGGACACGGATAAGTCTAAAGTAGGAGAAAATGGAAATACTCAAGTAAAGTAAAGTATCTCAAAATTGTCCTTAAGAAAGTTAGGTGTATTTTCTCACTGCTTGTTTGAACTTTTGACACTGTCCTGAATTAGCCGTATCAGTCCTTTGCTAATATTATTGCGAAGAAAGGTAATTGCAACTTTCTTATTACTTTACTCTACAGACCTTAATCTACAAACAATGTTGTAGCAGACAAAAACAATGTATTATTCAGTTATGCTGAACAATTAAGTGAAATATTACCAAAATAGCAATATGGCCAAGTGCAATATCAAAATTGCGGCAAGCTGCAATTTTTTGATAAAATTAAAATGTGTGTCTAAACAGCATTATTATGAAGTACTGTAGTGCTGCAGGGATGCAAATGTTCTTCCCCAGATGTAAGAAAACACGTTTGCGCATGCATTGTTGGTATAGCCCCTAAAACGTCATCATGTTTTTAATGTTTTCTTTTTCTCTAGTCAAAATGAAAATGGTGATGTACAAATGATCATTCAAACGAATCATGAATCATATCAAAATTCTAACCTGTGTTATAAGTGTGATCGACATACCCGTTATGCCATCCATCTTACCACCTACTTCTATATATGGCAGGCACCTTGCTGTGGTAAACTGTATGTGTGTCGGCTGTGCCATGATGCAGAGGAGAACCACCGGATGGATCGATTCAAAGTGAGAGAGGTGCAGTGCTGCGGGTGTCAGACAGTTCAGCAGGTAAGTGAGAAAAACAACTGCTGGCAGCTGATATGTTTGTACTCCCCGGCGATGGTGACCTTAGTGTGATCTTAAATGGTTTCTCTTTGGACTTTATGTTGTATTTGTGACTATCAAGAAAAAAATGCAAGGTGTAAGTGTAAAATATCCCTCTTTTAGGCACAACAGACTTGCCAGCAGTGTCATGTGCAGTTTGGGGAGTATTACTGTGACATTTGCCACTTGTTCGACAAGGACAAGAAGCAGTATCACTGTCAGGACTGTGGAATATGCAGGTGAGCATTAGTAGAGTTATATACCTTGACTTGTCACTAATGTTTTTACAGAAACAGCTTTTAGTTAAGGATGTTAACAATGGAATGGTTAATGCAAGTCAAATTTTAAAGACAAAATTCTGGTGTTTTAAGATGTTTGTTTTATTATGTTTTCAGTGTTTGTAAATCAGAGCGCAGGAATCAGACATCCATACGTTTTCAAATGCAGTGCAGTAAAAAATTACTTTTCCTGTTACCAGACAAGAGAAAAACATACATCTGACAGTTTTGCTTTTGCTAATTAGTGTAACATCCTGTAACCTCCACTCCCTTGCTTTTCATGTGTGAGGTGATTGTCATCTGTGTCATTGACGCTGTGTTGTGACCCCTACAGGATTGGTCCCAAGGAGAAGTATTTCCATTGTGTGAAGTGTAATCTGTGTTTAGCCCAGGATCTGCGGGGAAACCACAAGGTGATTATCACCCTGCATCTGTTTCTGATGCTCACATATTGTACAGTGTGTATATGGTGTTTGATGAGCAAGTGAGTGTCCTCACTGCTGTCATTTACAGTTATATTTTTTGTTTTTCAGTGTGTTGAAAACGTTTCAAGGCAGAACTGCCCAGTATGTATGGAGGTAATGAAGCATTAGATACATAATGGGATGGGATGGGGATTTGAGTGGAGCCTTTTCCTTTCTCTGATATGATAATATGATTTTCTTTTGCAGGATATTCACACGTCCAGGATTGGAGCTCACGTTCTTCCATGCGGCCATCTTTTACACAAGTATGACTCATTCATTGAATAGTGGAAGGTCAGGAAAAATGCATGAATTCAGGACATCAGCCTGACAGTTTTATAAACAGATAGGTTGATTGATTATTTATTATCTAAATGTCTTATTTTCAAGCTCTCTCTTTGTTTTATATCTTTAGAAGTTTATCTTCATTTTGTCATCATATTTCACAACGTGTTGTGACATAAATGTAACAATTAATGTGGTTGTTATTATTTTCTGCAGGACCTGCTTTGATGACATGGTCAGAACAGGGTATGTCTGATAAATTATTTCTTTCCCGGTAAATGCTGAGTTGAGTAAAATGGTGTTCCAGTTTAATGTGTTATTACATGACATGAGAGCGTCTTTATTGTCCCTTAAGGGCAATTTGGTTTGCAACAGTAGTCAACATAACCAGTACACATCATCCTAAATAATACACTAAATGGTGAAATAACATATAACATACAGGAAGTCATCATCAAAATTAAACAGTGAGAGATAATACAAATGAATATAGCTGTCAGAATGCCTCAGCTTGCAAGGAACCCAACAGCCATTCAGAATATGTAAGTCATGTTCTGAATTAAGGTCTTGAGTGATATATCTTATTTCTGGAGTCCTGTATGTATAAATGGATACTACAGTGCATGTAAATGTATTTTCTCATCACCTATGTTTCTCTGTGTTGTTTTAGAGCATATCGCTGTCCTCTGTGTATGCACTCTGTGTGGAACATGGAGGACCACTGGGATCAGATAGACAAAGAGATTGCCCAGTCACCGATGCCCACTGAGTACCAGGGCGCTACTGTCAAAGTAAGACCTCAATAATACGATAAAATGCATTTGGGATATTTTAGTTTTGTTAAATGGAGGCTTACTGATTGATGAGAACCAAACTTTATAGGCAGGGCAAGCCCAGTTGTTGCATTAAATTTTATCCAACTTCATTTGCACAATTTATCACCCATTTGATCTGCTTTGAACATGCACATGTTTTTCCTTGCTACAGATCATATGTAATGACTGCCAAGCCCATTGCACGGTGCCTTTCCACGTGCTTGGAATGAAGTGCAGTGGCTGTGGCTCCTACAACACGGCACAGGAGGGAGGACTCATCCAGCAGCCTCCACAACAGGAGCAGGACACTGAGAATGAAGCAGAAACAGACACAGAGCCAGAGCAGCAAGACCCTCCTCAGTCACCCACACCACAATAAAATGACAGGAGAACATAGTGGGTGGCATTTATACTTTAGATAATTGGCTGGTGCACTTAGCTGTTGTAACTTTAACTGAGCCAATGATCCTAGATTGTACATAATACGAAAAAAAAAAAATCTGTCTATTTTCTGTACCTGCCTGTTCTCTTTAGGACTGAGACCTGTCCCAGCATTCAGTGGGTGAGGTGAAGGTTATACCCTGGACAGGTTGGTCAGTCTCTCACAGGACATTCACATACATTGATACCTACAGGCAAAGTCCATCTGACCACCCAGGAAGGTCTTGCTGGGGGGTGACAGTCTTACGATTGAGCCACTGTGTGGCACCGTGACAAAAGAACTGAGCAGGTTAACTACTTCAAGTGAGGAAGTGCTGGTTGAGGTTGGACAGTCTCAACCAGCTATGATAGTTTCCTCTTCAGTTCAGGGGCTGGGTCATAAAAGCTATTTAAATGTTCTCAGTAAGACACTGTGTGAAAAAAGGTGTGTCAGCGTGTCATATATATATATACACTGGGGGTTGACTGATTATCAGGGCCAATATTCAGCATTTTTCAGATTATCTGTATCGATTATTTTTTTTTGTCAGATTGCAGATAAAATAAACTTATTTGGCTACTTTGGCTGTGATGCAGAATCCACTCACACAATGTACCGCCTACAACAATATCTGATTGGTAACACATCACAGCTATAAACACTGAATAATCAGAATATGTATCGGTATCGGTCAACCCCATAATATACACAATACTGTATCTGCTTGTGCAACTATACTCAACAATCCACCAGTTTGGAAAAAAGCCTCATCAGTCACTTGTATAGAAATTAACACAAGCCTCAGGCAAATGTCAGCTTGATTAACCAAGTAGTAAATAACTGACGTTAAGTGACTTTTTGGTGGCATGGCACAAAGGAATGTGTTAACCAAGGGCATATGTTTATAGAAAAGAATAACTGGAACTCACTGACGGAAATTAGAAATGCATTGAGACATACAGATATTTAGAAAGCAAGATTCACAGGGCATATGTGCCGGAAGAAATTGTAAAGGGTGCTGAAGCCTTCTTCTAAATTTGAATTCTTTATTGGTGTGCACGCCACTCTCTATTTTTTTTATTAAAAAATGAATGTACAAGTGGTGAAGCAAATGTTGCCTATGAAATTCTTGTTTGAAGGCAAAATATGTGCTCCATTTATAGACTAAAGGATAGCACCAATGTCAATAAAGTTCAAAACACAGGTTTTGAGACTTGCCTTCCAGTGACTGAGTTTTTTCATGTTAAAGGTGCAGTATGTAGTTTGGGAGAGAGATTTTAATCAGAAGAGAAAGATCTTCTTTGGTTGTTCACTATGTTTATATGTGGCGGACCCTGCCACCTTTCTAACTTCAGTTTGTTTATTCATTACTTGTGTGTTTGGGGGTTTTTTTGTATTATTACCTCATTAATATTGTAAATATTAAAATTTGAATTTATTCTCCAAAACTACATAGTGATCCTTTAAATAGGTAATGTTTACATCAATTGTTTGAAGATGAAATATGTTCTTGCCTAAATTTTATCATAAACTGATGTCATGAAATTACATCTACAACACCTTCACCTTTAGATTAGCTCTCATACATACACACAGTACTATAGTTTCTGGTCAGGCCGCTGTAACAAAGGACCATTACTGCTGGTCTCATTTGCTGTTTGTGTCTTTGTTACTTACCTGTGTAAAGTTTGTTTACCTTAACAGTAATACAAATTTAAAATAAAAACATAATTTTACTAAATAATATTACCTGTGTTGTCTTTGAATTAAGGATATGAACATTTATTCACATCACATTTTTATTTTCAGCTGCTCATACAAATACATTTGAGGTGTTTTCATTCTACAAATCAGCAGCTTTTCAGCTTCAATGTTGGACAGTAAAAATTCAAACATTTCCATTGTATATATATATATATATATATATATATATATATATATATATATATATATATATATATATATATGTGTGTGTGTTTGTGTGTGTAGCAGTCATACACTAGCACCATAAGAGAAATCATCACTGATGAAGGAAATGTGAAATCAATATTTAGACTTGATATTTCAATAAGAAAGAAGCAGAAGTAAGGCAGAACTGTACTTCTATGTACATCAGTGATACAGATTGAACCTTTAACCTGAAGTGGATAAGTGCATCTGTTATCTGGGTTACATACTGTCTCCTCTGGGTGGCTCGGGCTCAGAGGTTGCAAACTGGAAAGTGAAACAAACAGGAACACCAGTCATGGTGCTTCCGATGGGGATGTGCACGGGTGGGGCTGTGGAGGACGGGGATTTGATGATGTGCGGAGGAAAGGGTGGAGTGGCACCCTTGGGGAACTCTTGGTATGTGGTGGTGGTGGTGCTGACTTGCGGTTGATTTGTGCCATCAATGCCTATGATTAAGCCAGTTCCCTTGAGCCCGGGCTCTAGTGTATCTGGTGGAATGTGACCAGTGCCGGTGTTAATGGAGTCATGTGCAGGATCAGAAGGCATATCCTGAGAAATGTCTACGCCCAGAGTTTGTGAAGGATCATCTGGCATGAGGTGCAGTGCGTCTGTGTCGGTGGAGGCTTGTGGGTCCTCAGGATTGGGCAGAGCTGCAGTATCGAGCGTGGCTGGAGAAGGTCCTGCTGTAGAGGGAGGCTGAGTGCCAGTGGGGTCGGTCTTCTCCATGGCCATGGACATGTCTGTCTCTGTAGTGGCTGGCTGCGGGGGCTCCTCTGAAGGCTCAACATCAGCTGCAGCCTCCTCTGATGAGTCTGACTCAGTGGACTCTGATGAATCCTCATCTTCACTCACCTGTGTTCAGAATGAGGAATGCTCTTTATATTTGACACAAGTCCTCTCAGATTGCTTTATAGAAGCAGTAGCTGAATAGTGGAGGTACTCACTGGTTTAGACAACGCTATAGTCACCATGAAGAGGGCACAAAGAACAGTCTTCAGAGCTGCCATTGTGGTTTTGCTGAAACAGTCCATAATCACATTTCCACCACATTTTAGAGGAAAATATCGTACTTTTATTGTTGCTACATTTACTTGACAGCTAGTTACTAGTTACTTTGCATATTATTGATTATATAAAACACAAGATCAGATTCTAAAACATGATATATCATACAACAATGAAATATGATTTTCCTTAGAACTCATTCTAGAATTTTCTTATTAAAAGTTTGATAAAAGTACAATTCTGGCAGTGTAGTCGCAATATGCAACATGTGTTCAATGCATATTATGTTTGAGCAGCTACCAAAAAAATGTTGCATTTACAATTAATTCTTCAGTTTTAATATCCCACAATATATGAATGAAATATTCTGCATAATGAATACTTTTATCTTTGATACCTAAAGTACATTTGGATAATTATACCTTTTATATTCAAAAGAAATAAAATAACATCAATATTTAGCTTTAGTATGAAAATTTGCACCCTAAAAGTATTTTAAAAGTACTGAAGCTGTTTCATATTAGGGATCAGAGCATACCTGGCTTTTGACCTACCTTGATATGTTGAGTATCCTCTTATCCCTGGACACCAAAGAGAAGCAGCAGCCAAATTCTGAGAAGTGTCAACACGGACACAAACGATACAACACAATGCTCATTTCCTCTCAGTCACCTTCTTATATAGATGTTGACATGGTTGGGTACAATGAACCCATAATTCATCATCGGGTTTCTTGTCCTTTAGCATTATTCACTTCAGCCTTAACAATTCAAAGTAAATCATTAAACAACCCAGACACTGTGAAATTAGATAGTGCTATAAATTCTTAGAAGATAATAAGTACAACAGAAGTGCCTATTCATAAGCACAGTAAACATGTGTTTTGTGGTTTGGGTGTAAACAATGGGAAGAATCTACTTTAGACTTTAAATACATGTCATTAGATTTCCTGGTACTGTCTCATTGCGTATAGTCACTACACTGACTGCACCAAAAGCCATGTTATTTGGGGAAAAGATTTCATTATGCCACAGTTTCCATTAATTCCAGAGCAAAAAGCTAAATCTGACACCTGTCCACAGAAACAGAAAAATGTTGACTTCACTGACATCTCTACATTTATCCTCATAGTTCACAATGTCAGGAACAAGCAATGATGAGGATGTTTCTAGCAGTCAGGTATAAGCTCAGTTGGATTATAAGTCCTATTGGTAAGAAAAAAAATCCTTTTTGAGTGTCACTTGTTAAAAATCAACATTTTTGGCCATCCCAAGGCATCAATTTTTAACATGTTGGGAGAGAGACTCAGATTATTTCTTACAAATAGAAGCTTTAAATCACAGTGATGTCTGCTTGAGACATGTACTTATGGTGCATTCCAGTGTAAGCTGGAAGTCGGTATTTCCGCTGTCATCTGCGTTTATGTTGGCGAACCCGCACTACATTGCCCAAGTTACTGTCATGGATGGCCATTCTAATGCACGCTTTTTGTTTCCTTGTTGTAGGTCACTTTTCCAAGTTCCGAGGGCATGGAAATGTACTATTAGAATAGGAAATGTGTAAACCGTCTCGCACTAAAAGCTGCAGCAGCATTAACAGGAGGCTGAGGGAGATGTCCATCAAGCACCATCTGCTAACACCCACACTGCTGTAATGAATGACAGTCATTAACACCACCCGGTTTACATGGCTGTACAGGCCTTTAAGTTCCAATTATGTTTAGCAGACGCTTTTGTCCAAAGTGACTTACAGTAATTCATACACTGATGGCAGTGGAATCTGCCATGCAAGGCGCTGACCAGCACATCAGGAGCAGTTTCAGGGTTCAGTATCTCACGCAAGTACACTTGCGTGAATCAAACCAGCAACCTTCCAATAACAAGACTCTGGCTCTATCCCTGAGCCACAGTCACCATATACAAATACAAAAATGTTTTTATGCTGTTGGATTGTTTCATCTGTAATAATGATCAGGTATTGTACATGAAAAAAGTGGAGTATTTCTCTCCAAACTCTAGTAGAGCAATACTTTTCAATCCTGTTCCTGGGTGAGGAACCTAAAAAATTAAAATAGGGGGTGGGAGGGTCGTCGCATCACCAAATCTTCCTTTGGGGCCAGACCAATGTAGGCCCAAGCAGAATTTGATTCGGCTGATTAATGAGACATCATGCAGTGTCGATGCGTACAAATTGTCTGTGCACACAAGGTGTCTAGTTTATTTGCCTGACTCAAATGCTGGCAGACACAGCAGTTGTAGGCAGGTATACTGATTATGAAATTAGAATCATCTTGTTTTGAATTATTAATTCATGTCGCTTGTATAATGTAATATGTATAAAAAAAAAAAAATTCATTTTTCCCCGATTGGGCAAGCAGCCGCTTAGTTCACTTATGCCTTGGGCTGACCCTATCTAGACAATGGTGACAGCTGTATTGAAGTCAGGGGGAGATGCATAGAGAATCACACTTTAAAACATCTCTGCCAGTGTGTTTTGGATCAAAAACCTCTATGCAGCTGCAGCTCCCCCCGATCCCTCAGATCAGAGAACAAAACAAAAACTGTGGCATTTTCTTCATTTGAGGTCTCTCCTCCCAGGAGAGTGAGGTTTCTCTTGCCTCCTTCATTGTCAAACACTTGTCCTTTGTAATCCTCAATGTTGTACCTCCTACCAGTGTACGAAATTACTCTTTTGATCAATGTTCAAGCCGGTTCCGTAAATGAGGCCACTAACCCCAACAATCCACATCATAAAGTCAACAATGGTGGTCTCACTGACAGTAAACAGTGCTGAAATAACTTCACAGGAAACAGTGAAAATGCAAACTGTTTATTTAAAAACGTTGCTGGCCCATGAATCAGCCTCAGGCCTCAGAAGACACCGCTTCCTGCGAAAGAAAAACAAAACCGTGATCCCACAAGCATCGTCAGATAATTTGGGATCCTGCTAGGAGTTGTGTGGCCTACCTCTGGTTTGTCTGCGTCTGCTGGAGAAGTTTGTGTACTTGGGGTGGTCTCAGCTTTGTTCTCCAGGTCAGTCATACTTGTTTCCTTCGCTGATGCTGGGCTAGATCTTCTGCAGGGAGGAAATAGGAAAATGCAGTCCCGTCTAGTAAACTGCTGAAACATTTAACAGTGCAACACACTCCCTGCCAGGACTCTCAATCCAAGGGATATCTTGTAAGGAAATTTCGAAGTACACACCAACTCCATTTAATGTTGTGATAGGAAGATTTCTTCTTAATAGGTTATCAGACAAACCTCGTGTTGGCACTCTTCCTCCTCTTCACCATCACTGCCATCACAGCAATAACCACCACTCCTGCACAGAGCCCTGCTGCACCGTACACAATGGGACCCTGCATGGTCTTTAGGATATGGTCCTGACAGGAATCACCAATGTAGCCCAGTGAACACACACATGCAATCTGTCCACTGGTCTCCACACAGTGTCCATTGCCACTGCAGCGTCTTTGGCTGCACTCTTGGGCATCCAGGTTCATGAGGAGACTGTTTATGTTCAGGGTGGTGTTCGGGCCAGTGACTGGAGATAAAAGGGAGGGTGGAGGAGAGGAGCTGCGGGGCTGGGTGGGAGCAAGGACCTTGGCTCCAGACCACTGCTTCAGACTAACACCTAAGGAAGATGATTTTCTTCAGGTCATTTTAGGTCAAGATGTCGTCAGTGGTCATGACATTTTTCAGTTCTTATGGCTTTTTAAAAGAGGTATAAAGACTCACAGTTCTCATCCGAGTGGTCTAAGCAGTCAACATGCCCATTACAGAACTTCTCAGCAGGTTGGCATGAGAGTTGATCCAGACAGGGTCTGTTTCCACCTGGGCAGCGCTGCTCTGGGCTGCAGTGCGTGGCATTCACATTGATGTAGTCATAGGCACACTTGCACATCCGACCTCCCGGTGTGGCGAGGCACAAGTGCTGGCAGCCGCCATTGTATTCTGAGCATTGGTTTGAACCTGAGACACATGGACGGATAGGCCGTCAGTCAGCAGCATGCCAACATTTGACAGACTAAGGGCTTAATTTGTGGAACAGGATCTGGTACACCCAAGATTGGATCTATCATAGCGAACACATTTTGTGTAATATGTTATGTTGTCTATCTGGTATTATTTCCCATTTATTTTCCTCAAAAGTCACTTGTTTGCCCTTTTTGCAAGCATTAAATCAGAAATAAATAAATAAATAAATAAATAAATAAATAAATGCACCCCTCTCTCCTGATCTTGAGTGACTGTAGTGAATGCTCGGATTTTCGGGACCTTTTGATCTACAAGTTAAACATTTAAGTACCATCAGAACTGCTGGTGCTTCTCTTACGTACCGGTTTGACTGGACTTGCTGAACACCTTTAAGCTGACCACCTGTGTGCCGACCTCAAACCACAACTTGTTCTGCTGGTCCTCATCTTTGAACCAGAGCCTGGTCTTGTCTGAAGGAGAGGGTCAACACAAAGCATTAGAAATCCAAGGAAACAGTTGATATTACATCTGACAACACTACCACACTGGGCAATTGTACTTGTACAAGATTTGAAACTGTCATGCAAGCATCTTGTCTTGTATAAAGTGAGCTGCAGTTGTAAAGAACAAAATATGCAACACAGAAACAATCCAATTTCGTGTTCATTATGTTGTTGATCAGCTCTAAATCCTGGTTGTTGGTACAAAACGTGGCCTTAAGTGTCATTTCATTTAGGACACTAGTGTAGCACCTGAGAAGAAAAACAAACTTGAGGCACTCATGCGTGAAGCAGGAACAGAAATACCTGAGTTAGATTAAAAAGCCTTCAATGAAAAAAAATTAAAAATTAAAAAAAGGCTTTTTAAAGAACAAACATTGTCTGGTTTCAACAGTGGAGGTCCTCGTCAGAAAATGGTGGACATTTTATAAACTTGGCAATGGGTGTCACCCAATGGTAACAGTGAATGCAGGTGGTGATGTCAATGAATCCCATGTTGGAGATGACACGCCCCCAAGTGTTCAAAAATATCCTGCTCGGACTATAATCCAAACCATTTTGCCCTCCACGCTGCACTTCATTGGGTCCTCAGCATTACACCCACAGAGTGAAGAGGATCAATGAACCATGGAAGAATAACAGAGGTATAGTTATTTACACAATAAGCCATTACCACTGACGGTCATCCAGAGCAGTGTGTCATCACTCAGAGCCACGGCAGCCAGGCCATCACCAGCCTTCAACTCTCTGTAACCAGATCCATCAAGCTGTACAGAGCCAATGGTCCCCAAACCTGACAAAGAATCCAAGCAGTTACTGCTTTTCTCAGCATCATTTTTTACTATCAATGCATGAAAACACATCTTCAACCAATATAACATACTGTAACGAACACTTAAAAAAAAAATCTTACCAGTGTCAGCCCAGTAAATTGTATCCCCATTACTGGAGAAGGTCACAGATGCAGGCTGGACAGCATCTTTCCACACCACTCTCCGCCCAGCACCGTCCATGTGAGCACATTCCACAGTAGCCATGGTACCCAGCCCCTGCGGGCCCAGGTTGGTGAAGCAAACTCTTCCACTGGAAGGATGGAGGGCGATGGACTCCACCCTACCGATGCCTTCCTTTATAAGAACAGCTGTGTGTGCGGCTGTGATGGAGGTGACCTGCAGGCGGAGCTGCTTGTTGCTGCTCCAGTAGATGTTAAGAGTCACCCAGTCCAGGGCCATGGCGGTGATGGTGTCACCCAAGAGTTTTAGAAGGTGGCCCTGAGGGAACAAATCTGAGTCCCTGAGCCTGAAGGAGCTGAGTGAAGTCGTGCCGTCATCCGTCAAATACAGGGTGTGGTCACGTAGGCTGTAGTCCATGTTGGCCGCCTCATTGATGCTGGGCACCTGCAGGGCCAGGTGTTCAGGCCAGCCCTTCAGCTCTGCTGCTGTGTGTCGGGACTGCAAGTAGATCTACAGAAAACAATGATTTGTTGTGTCTGTTCTAGATCCTCATCCTTACACTGGACATGGGTGGTGCTTGACTAGGAAGTTGGCGGGAATAACCAGAATTTGTTAATTTATGCCTAAAATTGATATAGGTTGATCAGAAGTTGCTTACATCTTAAAACCTAGAACTGAAACCTTATAGAGCTGCTCATCTATGTCATTAACTCACAGAAGTGACCAACTGTCCTTTCACACAATTACAGTTGTCAATGACCTGATTTACTGAGATGTGAGATGTATTTACTGAGACTGTTAACATGTGCCGAGTGTTTACAGAGCATCACAAAACTAGTTTGTTTTTTACTTTAATTGCAACAAACTGAGTCTATAAAAAGGTGCTCACATGTGATTATAATTCGGTAGAGAGCTCCAATACCATACATAAAAATATTTTTGCACATATTCCACCTTTAAAACCCACTTAGACCTCATGTATCTATGCATTGAGGCAAACCTGTGTGACTGTGGAGGGAGACAGCATCAGCAGGAATGCTGAATTGACCAAGCTGGAGCAGGTCAGGCCGTCCTCAGCCAATAAAAGGCCAGACGGACACTTGCACACGGCCTTTGGTCCCGGGGCCAACACACACATGTGGGAACACTTCATCTTCTCACAGGGGCTGTCAATGGCCATCTGGAGCAATGGATGGATTATCTGCAAACCAGGAGGGAACAGGATTTTTTATTTATTCATTTTTTTAAATATAAATCATGCTTACAGTCCTAAATATAAATGGGGCTAGACGTAATCGTTCAAACATCAGTCCTGCACTTTTTCCATCAGCGGCCTCAACATTTTTATCATTTCCCAAACTGTGCCAAAATAGGTCAATATCTCATAAGTGGAAAGCTTCAAACATACAATGTCATAGCTGTGCGTGGGCAGTGTAGCCAGCAGCTGTGAGCACTACACACAGTTTCTAAAGTTGGATAAGTTCAACAATACCATCCTCATCTGCACCTGTGCAAAAAAACACCCACAGCACTCAACCTTTTTTTACACACCTTCACACCAAAAGGTTGCCTCGGCCTTTTAAGGAGAATTTGATGGTTTTTGCCAGAGAATTTATGAGCAGCCAGCACCACTCGCTTCTTAGCATCAGACCAGTAGAGCATGTCATTGAACACTGCCAGGGAGAACGGGTTGGTGGTCTCCTTCATCTGCAGAATCTAAAAAAGGGACATCTCAACACAGTACTTTTATTATTTAGAAATATGGCTGATTAGTTTGTTAGGCCACAGATTGTCTTGTTTTTACATTAATATATGAAGTTTCATCCACTAGTGCTTGAGTCATTATGGAAAGATACCTCTTGTGATACACTTGTGGGATACTTTGCGATAAGGAGGTCGGGTATCCTTTTGCTGGTAGATTATTTGAGTTGTAGTATTTAATTCTTAAAAACCCATCACATCTGTCCCAAATGTTTTACCCGAATGTCCTCTCCATCCAGTGTTGCAGAGCCAATGGATTTCAGCCTCTCATCTGTCCAGTAGACTCTGTCAGAGATGGCGTCCACAGCCACACCACCCGGCCAGCCCAAACTGGAGTTCACCACAGCCTTCCTCTCCGACCCGTCCATCCCAGCACGCTCGATCTTCACTACGTTACCAATCTCTGTCCAGAACATCAGCCTGGGAGGACAATTAAAGAACATTATTCTTGAAGTTCCTAGAAACACTGTTTGATAGTTTGGAGTGTGCAATAAAGTCATGCTGACCCTTTCTGTGGCAGCAGTGCCAGAGAGCGAGGTTGATCCAGGTCTTCATCCAGGATGACGCTGTGGTCCAGGGACTTCATAGTGGTTGTCACCAGTCTGACGGCAACAATCTGACTGTTCACACCATCAATCCAGTACAGGTTCCTCCCGAGCCAATCCACGGCTACAGAATCAGCCCGGACACCTGTGGAAACAGATGGCGTCACACGTCTTCATGATCAATAGTCATACATTCAGATAAATGGCTGTCGCCTACAATACTCATTTGTGCAGTACAAACCTTTAATCAGTGTTCCTGTGGTCTTCTGGTCCAGCGAGGACCACCTGATGCTCTCAGTGTCCAGGCTGACCCAGAAGACCCTCTGCTCCCTCCAGTCGTAGTCCAGGGACAGAATGGCCTTCTTGGCAGAGGAGGACAGCACATCGAGGCTGCCACTGCGCAGGCCAAGCAAGAAGAGGTCTGTTTGGACCGATGACATCAGGAAGGGTTCACCTGAGGAGAAGGGTTCACCAGAGTGGAGAATCATTGTTGCAAGTTAAAACTGATTACATAGATTGGTCAAATAAAGGGAATTTATTTACTGAAGCGCGCCAACAATTATAGATTTATAACCACATTTTGTTTCCATGGGGATATCAGTGGTTTTTAATCCAAATATTTGCCAAAAGATGAGAGATACCACAATGATAAATTATAACGTTCTGGCCAGAAGCCAGCTGTCTTAGTTTAGCATAAAGACATGAAATGAGAGGAAATTGCAGCCCTGGCTCACTCCCAAAGCTATAAATGAGTCAAGTCACTGCAAATAATCAGTTTTAAAAGGCTCAAATTTGGCATTACAGCATCAGCATCTTTTTGGGGGGGGTCCAGAAATAACAATATTTTGATATGACGGTGGAGGTGGACAAGGAGGACACAGGATGGTCGCAACTTGTCAGTGACAATGATAGTCATCTCCTTAAGCATCTTTGTTGTCCATTTTACTTCAAAACAGGACTGTAACTTAGAAAATGCTGTGCTGAAGACAAACTAGGTACCAAGACCATAAACTGTTGATTGAGGTAGCCAAGTGAGAAATAGGGTCATTTTCTCATAAGCTTACATAAAAACCCAGTGGATTTGCCCCCTGCTGGCCAATTATAAAGTATGCAAATTTAAAAAGGCACTTCTGCATGGACTTCACCTCCACATCTGGAGGTGAAGTCCATCATTAACTGACTGACATGAGTGTGGTATTGATCCTTTAGGCCAATTGTATGAAAAGTGCTGTTTTATACTCCAGGTAGATAAGATCCTATCCTATGCCATATGCAACTCAGAGGGGAACATTGACCTTACCGGTGATTTTGCAGTGGTGTCCACCTGCCTCCTTTATGTAGCCTGGCTGACAGTCACACTGGAATGAGCCTGGAGTGTTGATGCACACCTGACTGCACACACCTGAGCGCTCACACTCATCAATGTCAGCACAGGTCAGCCCGTCCTCCATGAGCCTGAACCCTGCCATGCAGCGACAACGCTACACACAAAGAGCCAAGTGTTAGAGGAGCTGCAACATTTAAATGACACTCTTTACATTGTGCTGCTGCAGTCAGTTTAGTTTCACTTTGTGTTTTCAGTGATTTGCAGGACACACTTAATTTCTAAAACTTCAAGTTTCAAGTCAACAGGATCCTCACCGTTCCCTGTGGTGTGCTGTAGCAGTCCTGAGCGCAGCGGCTGTCTACATCTGCACATTTCATCTGGCAGCTGCCTCCCTCATCCGAGCCGTCTGCACAGTTGGTAATGCCATTGCACACCAGGACTGGCTCCAGACACTCCTGGCTGCCACATTGGAACTGGTGCGGGAGGCATGGCATCATACCACCTGGGACCCACAAAGTGTCACCATGAGGTTGACTTTCAGGACATGCTAATGTAGCGAAGGATAAAACTGGAATAGCTCAATTTGTGTGAGTATAATGTGCCTATTATCAGAGGTAGACAGATCAGCAGTACTGATATTCAGCATTGTCCAATTACTGGCATCTGATTTTTCCTTTCAGACTGCAGATAACAAACCAATTTTAAAATGTGCTGCTTTGGCTTTGATGCAACATCCTTTTTAAAAATGTCCTGCCTACATTATATTATGGGTACATTTACACATGTCACATTTAATAGTCTGTAAACACAGAAAATCGAAATACTCAGGTACCTCAAAAATTCAACTTACTTGAACGGTACTTGAGTAAATTGTACTTTATTTCATCACTGGGTGTTTGATTTTACTGCAAATTAATATGGTTCCTAAATATCAGTTTTCAATCCCCCTGATTTCTAATATTTTCTGTATTGGAACCAGCTCTGAAAAAGCCCTATTCCTCAACTCCTGTCTGTAAAAACCACCTTTTACCAATATCATGCATTTTTTGGCATTTTGACTTGTAGTACACAGACACTGAAACAGCTGGATTATCAATGCCATAATCGCAATTAAAAGTCCAGCGTAGTTTAATTTCTTTCACAATCGATTAAAAAAAAAAAAAAAAAAAAACCACAACAACAACAAAAAAATAAATAAACACACAACAACTCCACCCATTTCTGCATTGCAACTACTCACATTCAGTCTCATCACTGCCGTCACCACAGTCCTTCATGCCATCACACCGCCAGCCGGTGGGGATACACTTTGTCTTGGATTTACACGACCACTGGAACTCGCCACAGGTCACTGGAGCAACGGGACAATCCTACAGGGGAACCAATGGATTATTATTGCTGGACGTGTTAAGTCAAATTTTTGGGTGAATGTTTATACCATCAGAGAACCTGAGTTCAAACCACTAGATCATCAATTATCTGGCAAACTAAAAATTTACCCTGACCTTTGACCTTCATATGGAAGAGAAAAATACTTCAAGATGAATGTATACTACAGTCATATTGTCCTAGCTTAATATTTTCAGGGTTTGTTCACTGTAACTGACATTTGGGATGCATTTGTCTTGCTCCTGAAGATAATCTCTTACTACAGAGAAGAATTACAAAAAAGGAAAAAAAAAAAAAAAAAAAAGTCTACTTATGTCTGAAAATTTGTGTTGACTTTCACCTTCTCATCTGTGCCATCTTTGCAGTCTTGATCTCCATCACAGATCCACTCCTGCACCAGACACTCCTTACTCTGGGGGCAGCGGTGCTTGGTGGTGCAGGCCACTGCGATTGTGCAGCCCTCCTCATCTGAGCGATCCCTGCAGTCTGGGTGACCGTCACAACGCATCTTGGCCGACACACACTGACCACTGGTGCAGCTAAAATCAGTGGCACTGCATTCTTCATCCGCTGCAGAGAGAGGGTGCAAAGATCACAGATCTGTCTTATACAGGAACAGTTGACTGACAAAGAGAATAGTGAGTAGTGACAGCGTACCACAGTTTGCCTCGTCAGTGCCATCCCAGCAGTCCCTCTCCCCATCACAGACGAAGCTGTTAGGAATGCAGCGGCTGTTGTCATCACACTGATGAGCGCAGCCCTCAATCTGCTTTGCACATCCCAGTTCATCAGAGCGGTCCTGACACTGATGCATCCCGTCACACACCTGGCTCTGCTCTATGCACTTCTTTCCATGGGCACACTGGAACTGGTCTGCAGGGGGCAAACAGCACGATCAGTGGCAGGACTGGTGTCACAACCGGGCTTTAGATTGCACAGTTTGATTTAGCTGCCATCCAATAATGCTGTGATCATGCTCTAAATATCTGAGTCCTCCTTTTGTACCTACATAATGTTGTTTGTATTCACCAGCCATGAATGGCTATTGGATACTGTATATTAGTAATACATTGTTACTCCACGTCCATGTCTTTGACTACATTCCAGTTCATTATACATTCACAAATAGTCTTCTCTAACAAATTGCACTCTGTCTCTGCACCAAAGTTAGTCATAGCATTACATTTTATGTAAATACTAAACCACAGTAAAGAATATTTGGTACTGGTAATGTTTTACTTTTATATATGATTTATCACTGCCGCATTAATGCATATGTTGTATTTTGCTGCTGTAAACATTCAAGAGATAATTTCATCCAAATATTTAAATTCAGTCATCTGCCTATCGCCATGCAGATGGAAAGTCAGGTGTGAAGTCAAGTGTCATAGACCACAAAAGATTTCTGGAGCTTCACAGGAAAACAGCGTTGCAGCTTTCTCCTACACAACTTAAGTAGCTCGTTTCCAAATTTTATTTATAAATAAAAGCTCCATACACTTTGTCTGACATAATCAAATTATGCGAGAGCCCCCCTGACATCTTAAGTGAATTTGAAAAGACATTTTTACACCCTAAACATGTGGTCAAGCTCATCCTCTCATTTCAAACAGCGTGCACTTTAGCTTAACAGCTACAGATGAAGATTTTGGCTTTAAAGCATGTAAATTGCCATCCTCCATCTAAATTTAGTTGTATTGGAGAAGTCTGTTGTCTTGGACAAAAAACAAACGAAGAAGAAGAAAAAAAAAAAAAAACCTACACCTGACCTTCCCTCCCTGAAAACGTATCATATCTTCAGCTTTGTGACAATGCATTTTCCAGCTGATCCAACAGGGTTTAAAATCATTTAAGGAAATTTTCATTCACAACACATCTAAAAAGATACGTTTTCCACTAGACAGATGTGAAAATCTTAATTTTAACCAAGTTGTACCCTAAAGTTAGAGGCAAATGTGGTCGAGTAAAAAGTACAGTATTCAACTCTGAGAAATAGTTCAGTAGAAGTATAATGTTGCATAAAATGAAAATACTCAACTGCCTTAAATTTGCATACATTCATACACTTCCTGAAGCAATGTTTAATTTACATAGAAGACGAGCATTTTGATTCTAAAGCATTACAAAAAGATTAATGTTACCCACTAGAGGGCAGCACCTCCACACACACACCCCCACACTACCTGTTTCACATTCTAATGAGCACTCCTTCTCATCTGATCCATCCCTGCAGTCTGCTTCTCCATCACAGACGTGTTTGTAGAGGACACACTCTGAGTCGTCCTTGCAGGCCTTAAAGCCCAAAGGACACTTGATGGGTGTCGATGAGCCAACAGGTGCAGAGGTGACACTGGTCCTGTCTTCCGTTTCATGTCCATCTTCCTCTTGGTCCTCTGGTGAAGACGCCAAAAATAAATAAATAAATAAATAAATAAATAAATAAATAAATAAATAACAACAACATTATGACTCAAGACTATATGTTAGGCAAGTGTGAAGTCATGTGATCATCTCCCATAAGAGATCTTTATTCTCAAATGATGTCAACCTACCACAGTTGGCCTCGTCGGTGCCATCCAGACAGTCCCACTCTTCATCACAGAGGAGCTTCGCAGGCAGGCAGCGACTCTTGTTGTCACACTGGTGGACACAGCCCTCGGTTTGTTTCGTACACTGCAGTTCATCAGAGCGGTCCTGACACTGAGGTATATCATCACACACCTGCTCTTTGTCTATACACATCTTTCCATGGGCACACTGGAACTGACCTGTTTGGGTGCAGATATTAGCAGTAAGAGCAAGTTATGGTTTTGACATAAATGAAAATTACTGCAGCCCATTTGGCTTAAGTCATCATTCTGATGTATGAATGAAAGCCAAGAACAACACTGCAACATTGGCAAAGTGACATGATTGATTATACACCCAGTTGCCAGATTAGATACATCTGAAAAGGAGGAGAACTGGTGTTTTGAGAAAGATTGATTTTTTTTTATACCTTAACTAAACAAACTTTCCATGACTTAATAAACAGACTGACTTAAAAATAAAAAATTCATTCCGGTTTAATTTGTTTATATGTGGCAGACCCTGCCACCTTTATTGCTTCAGTTAGTGTTCTGGGGACCAGAACAGTTTGTTTATTCAGTAATAGGGAAAAAAAAATATTTCAGAGTTTGTATACATGTATATAAATATCAAAGTTCTGAGCCTGAATTTCTTCTGCAAAATAAAATGTCATGTGACGTAGATATCTTGGGTTTTAGTGCGTTTCACCACGCATCTCCCAAATACTAATACAAACCAGCACCACAGTCTGGTCCCAAAGATTCAGTGACATGACGACCCTTCCTCTCGTTTTGTTTCTTTGGCTGGACCAGGAACAAACACAACTGGATGCTAGTTTTACATCAGGGATACATTGCCGAGGTGGTTTATTGGCTCTGACTGTGGGGATGACAGCATACTGGGACGGTACAGTGTTTATTTGGACCAAACCAGGGTTGGTAATTTTTGGAACAGTGGAAAGACAAAACCGTTTGAATCTAGAAAACAGCAAGAACACTGAAGCCAGAACGGTGGCAGGGTCCACCAGATGTAAACAGAAAGGTAGTTTAAGGTCAGTTTGTTTATTCAGTCATGAAAACAAAGTTTGTTTAGGCATTGACTTTGAATTTCAGCAGATGTAAGAAATTGTGCTCATTGCATTTGATGTTGAGTGTTACCAAGTCTGGGGAGAAATGTGATGTTTTAATATTTATGTTCTACATCTCTATAATTTTATTTAAGTCATTCACTCCATTTAATGACAGTGCTACTTGACTTAATCCACTGTGTGTCATTAGCCGTCAAGGTTGAAATTACTTGCCTTTTCATAAAGGATCATTGAGTTTCTTGAATGTAGAAAACACAAGAATACACATTTGAATCTGGCCACACACCATCAGACCAAATACTGTAGGTCAAAACAAACCTCAGAAAGCAATGGCAAGTTAGTTTTACCCTCATCAAGGATTATCTGTGGACACAGACCAGTACCTTTATTGCACACTGAGTCACAGTCCTCTTCATCTGAACCGTCCTGGCAGTCACGCTCTCCATCACACACATGGCTATAGAGGATACACTCGGAGCCATCCTTGCACTGTTGAAAACCCAGGCCACACTTCACAGGACTGCTTCCAGCTGAAACAAGTACTTGGATCAGGTTAGCAGAAAAGGGACAGCACGTTAGCTGATATTCCATCCTTCATTCTGTGAATAAACTATGATGCAGAAAGTCTAATCAGGACATTTTTGGAGCTGGTTCTGGTACAATAAGCTCACCTTGCAAGGACCCTGAAAACTGCAATAAGGCTGCACAAAGGAACAAACATCCACCCATTGCCACAGGCAAAATAAAACATACCAAATGCTGCCAAGTGCTAAAGTGTAGCATTTTATAAAGGCACCAGGTGAGACCAATACAACCTAATTGAACACCTGAGTAAGGGGTGGAGCTACTGCTTCTTGCCACATGTGGGCCATGCTATCCTGAGCAGTTGTGGTTTATCATTATTTCTCTGTGCTTATTATGTCTTTCAGAAACAGGAGTAAAACATTTACACTTATCCTGGTACTCCCTCAGATATCATGGTGTACAAACATGGAATACTAAAAGACATGTTGTTAAGAGCTTTTTTTTCTGTTTGTTTTTTTGTTTGTTTGTTTGTTTTTTTGTATATTTAGCACTTGTTCTACTGTTTATTGTGTTTTTGCGTTTGTAATGGGGTACACACTAATGTGCTTTTTAATTAATGTTATTTATTATCATCTGATTTTATCGTATGTGGGTGAAAATAAAAAGTAAAACGAAAAAAACAAAAAACTAATTACAAATGCTACAAATGTAAATTATTCCCTTTTTTACCTTTCTTTTACTGTTGTCTTTTGTTAAAGATGTAAAGAGTGAGTTAACGTCCACTGAAAATGCTGAATAAGAATTGCATTTAAAAACCTCTCTGACAGACAGATTTAATCCCGTGCTGTCAAATAAACAATAAGAACTGTCAAAAGCATCAACCAGTATTCAGAGAATGTCTCCTTATAATCCTCCAATCAGTTTCTCAATAGGAGGGATTAAGAGCTCGTACGTAGCCATCACGTTTGTTTTTGTATTCCGGTCAACCTAACCGGGCAAACTAGCCCCAGTAGCACTGGTAGCAACTTGAGAAGAGCCAACAAGCCTTGTCAAAATTAGCTGCAGTACAATACGGTTCAGGCATTTCTATGTCGACAAGGTGTTCAGAGGGCTGTGCGCATCTTTTTCTCAAAAA
This sequence comes from Acanthopagrus latus, assembly GCF_904848185.1. Lineage (NCBI taxonomy): Eukaryota > Metazoa > Chordata > Actinopteri > Spariformes > Sparidae > Acanthopagrus > Acanthopagrus latus. The sequence goes on along the minus strand of NC_051043.1, from coordinate 11,530,154 downwards.
GCGGAGCTTTGGACTTTAAAACTGGGGTAAATATCGAAATGTTTTTCGCTGTTTTCTCGACTTTGAAGCATGTTGTTTTGTGTGAGAGATGTAGTACCGTTAGCCAGCGGGAGCCAGGGCTCAGTTTGGAAGAGTTCGTCCAAGATGCTAACTCGCTTTGGTGCCGTGTGTATATTTTAGTAAAGTCCCAAATACACAGTGGCTACGTTGACATAAAACATTACAATGATCAGATTTATAAAGTGCCATTTTCGTATTAGATTTGTCACAGACTGGCTTAAATTGACATGCTGACGTTTGGTAGCAAAGTAGCGCGACTTGACTGTTGCGCACAGGAGGTTTTTCGTGGATCACAACAAAAGGATTTTTGATAACAAGCTGGCAGCTAGCTTCGTGAAGCTAACGCTAGCTCACCTAGCTAGATGAGGACTTCTCCATGAATTGCCTCCGATCTGCTTCGTTGCGTTAATTATTATTTATTCTCTCTTCTTTTTTTGCTAAAACTATTGAAGCATTTTACTTACGCTACGGCTAGTCAACTTATTGTTATGATTTGAGTCAAGCAGGCCCCCCTACCAGGTAGCTAGCAGCCGGCCTTCACAAGCCAGATAGTGTTAGCACTGGGGGGGCCTGTCACAAAATACTCTTCTTTTTCACATTTATTTTATAACATTCACTGCGCAGTTCATTGTGTCTACCAGTATCTGGCTCTGATTGCTTCTATGCACAGAATGTGATGGTATGAGGCACACCCCGTGTGTGAACTTTTTAAGTTTCCTAGCTAGCTAGCTTGGATGCCGAGCAGTGTTTGTGACAAGCTATCGTCAAGAGGACATCTCTACTTGTTTAAGTCACCAAACACTTAACTTCACAAAAGAGTTAGTTATGTAACGTTTGCAATACTGCTGACAAAACAGCCTTACTGATTTAGTCACCATTCAGATTTTCATTCAGTAACAGGCCTTTTTTTTTACTGTTTTGATGAGGCTACATGGTTATTTTTCTGCATCATGTTTCGTTTGTAATGATGTACTTTGTCTGTGACTTTCTCCCAAGGTGTCCATCTCTTTTGAGTAAACCCAGCTAGCACTGGAGTCCACCCTGTGACTCACTGGTCACTGGAGGGGCCCCATCAGAGCAAGGGCCCAAACTGTAGCTCTAGGTCCCCTCAGTCTGTGTGAGAGAGCTTGTGTTGAGTCCTCTGGAGACTCCCGGCTTGTCCAGCTAAGATGTCCTCCATCTTGCCATTCACCCCTCCTGTGGTGAAGAGGCTGCTGGGCTGGAAGAAGTCGACAAGTGGGCCGGGCGGAGCAGGCGGCGGAGAGCAGAATGGGCAGGAGGAGAAATGGTGCGAGAAGGCTGTGAAGAGCTTAGTGAAGAAGTTAAAGAAGACAGGCCAGCTCGATGAGCTGGAGAAAGCAATCACCACACAGAACTGCAACACCAAGTGTGTCACCATCCCCAGGTACACTTCCCAGCACTAGATCGCTGTTCAGACAAGAAGCTGCTGCTTGTTACACATGTTTCTGCAAGTGTGATTAGCTGAGATCTCTGCTTGTTATAAAAACATGAAACTGTGTGCAGACGCTGATCTAGCTCTTGTCTTTTCTTTATTCCGTGGTCATAATCGCTTTCATCTGTTGAAATTGTCGGAAATGTGATAATGTTTGTTTAGGGATGCAATATAATAGAAAACAAACATAAATAGCTAATTAAAGATGAGTTGAGAACTAATCAAATCTCTGTTTGTTTACAACTGTACTTACAGTTTGAGCTACTCTCACTGGGAGAGAGACAATCAAAGGTTGAGAGAAGATGTTCTCTTTATCAGCCAGCCAGCCTTGATGGTTCAGTGGGAACACTGTGTTAACAGATTCATTCCTCACTGATGTGCCGCCAACTACCACGTCAGATGTTTGTATGACTATAGATAGCGGGCTGGTCGTTATCGCCTGAGAATTGTTCTAGGCTGTACTGTTATGTTTGTAGAGATGCAGTGGCTGACTCCATGGGAGTAGAAGACGGGACTAGAAGAGGATATCTGCGTCAGCGGTTGGGTTATGAACCCCAAAAATGCCAGACTGCATTGATTGTGATTGGTTAGCTTTTATTCAACCTTTGGACTGATCTTACTCTAAACACCTAGTTTCCTGCAGTAAAAATAGCTGTTGAATGTTAGGATATACAAGCTGCTGGGGGGAAAAAAGTTGGTTTCCTGCCCTGTCATGTACTGATAAATGCAGTTTTGAATGCTAGTTTAGATCCCACTAAAGTAATAAAGTCTAGCATTATGTTGTTTTGCATTTGTAGTATTTAACTTGTAGAATGTGTTATTGTCCTGTTATTCAGAAGCAACTTCTCTCATTTGTCCTCATTCCAAGTTTCTTTCTTAGTTTTTGGCCATTTTCTTGTGAATGTTTTGAGAATGTTAGAAAATTGATTTTTCTTTTTCCAAGGTTGCCTCCTCCGTTTCTCCCCCCCTTGTGCCATTGTGTGTCTTCAGTGTTTGTTTGAATGTCTCCAGATAAGTTCTGAGTTATTTTCAGTGTTTGATACAATGCCACGCTGGTGGAGAATGCTCTTTGTCTCACTCATTGTGTGTGTTAGCAGATTCCATGTTGTGTTTCTTTTCCTTAATTCTGTCAAAAAGGCTTCTCTTATTTGAAGTTCCCATCTTTCATTCCCTCAGCTGACAGTAAATTTGATGTTTTTATTTTGTCATATGACTCCAATAAAAGAGGCCTTTTAATGTTCACATTACCCATACTGATATTTCTGAATGAGCCATGTCCCATGTTTATCATTTGTTTTTGTTTTTGTTTTGTTGTTTTCTCTGTGCACAGCAATTGCTCTGAAATATGGGGACTGAGTACACCAAATACGATAGAACAGTGGGATACATCAGGCCTATACAGCTACCCTGACCAAACCAGGTGACTATCCTCAACTATTGTATGGTGTTGCGTACAACTTTGATGTGGGAGAGTTGTAATTACAATGTTGGAGGTGTCAGACACTGAGAACATCTTTGTTTCTCGTTCTCATCACCACTCAATCCTTTCCATCTCCATTTTCCCCCCCTTACCCAACCATATTATGTGTCACCCCCTCTCCCCTATGTATCCTTCGCCCATCTCACCACCATCTCCTGTTTGCTGTTCAATCAGATCACTGGATGGCCGCCTGCAGGTCTCCCACAGGAAGGGGCTTCCCCATGTTATCTACTGCCGCTTGTGGCGATGGCCTGACCTTCACAGCCATCACGAGTTGCGAGCCATCGAGGCCTGTGAGTATGCCTTCCACCTCAAAAAGGATGAGGTCTGCATCAACCCCTACCACTACCAGAGGGTGGAGACCCCAGGTGAGACCCCAGTGGACAATTGTTACCCTTAAAACAAGCACATCTCTCTTCATTTCTGTCTCCCTACATGATTGTTGCTCCCACTATGACTTATGAAGTTTAACTGAATGCAAGTTAGCTACAGTTTAAGCAGATTTTTCACATGATTATGATGATTATTAAGTATTTTGAGAAATATATTTATTTGCATTCTTGCCTGTCTGTGCAGTAAAATTGAAGCTTAATAACAAAAAGGACAAGCACATTACATTACCCAGCGGGATTTGGTGCTGGAACACAAAATACCTGGCAGAGCTGAAAAAGAGAGAAATCCACACGGCTTCTGAAACAGTCTCAGGAATAGCTTTGTTCTTGAAATGTCCCGCAGCTTATACAGGAGCTTTTTGGTGTGCGCATCTCTCTTTTTTTCTCCAGCTTGGCCGCTGTTGTTTTTTACCCCCAGAACCAGGTTAGCTGTTTCGGTCTTAATTAGAAGCTAACAGATGCTCAGATAGACAAGACTCTCACTACTAACTTTCAACAAGAAAGCAAATAAGTGCATCTCCCGAAATATATATGAATATAGTCCAATAAGGTTTGGGGCTGAACAGTGATACAATCCACAGTGCCTCACCTTGCCTTTATCCATTATCAGTTATTATTTCAATTCAAGTTATCCAGCAAAGATTATTCCACACCTGTGACACTTGTTTCAAAGCACCTGAACATTGCTTTAGAAAACAAAAATTGACAATAATTTTGGAAAATGTTAGGAGTCTAACTCATCTCTTCTGACACCTTTACCCAACCCTGTAGTGCTGCCTCCTGTTCTTGTGCCAAGACACTCAGATATCCTGCCAGAGCTGCCACCTCTGGATGACTACACTCATTCCATACCCGAGAACACAAACTTCCCTGCAGGAATCGAACCTCCAAACAATTATATACCAGGTGAGTTTCAATATACATTTGATGGTGGGACTGAAGATTTACACAATGTGCTGAATAAAATCTTAATGTGAAGAAACAATTAGTGGAGGTGTCCACTGTTTTACATGTTGTTTAGTTTGTATTGTTAAGTTCTTCTCACACTGATTTTTATTAGTCAAAGAGGAACTTGTGACTCTCTGTATCCTGTGATTTTCTTCTGCATTTAGGAGTACATCTATTTTTGGGGGGGTGGGGTTATAGTAATGAGAGTTGGGGGGGGGGGATGGTGGTAATTATGCTTGCATCACAGCTCATGTTTTTCTTCTCGCATCATTTCAACAGAAACTCCTCCACCAGGCTACATCAGTGAGGATGGGGAGGCCAGCGATCAACAGATGAATCAAAGTATGGACACAGGTACCCTAGACTAGCACCTCCTTCTCCTTTTCTCCTTTTCTCCTTTCTCCTTCGTGAGTCCGCCTCACCTCCCCAACCAGGTCAAAGTCCAGCGTTTTCAGAGAATAAATCTGTTTAAAGATTCATACATGATAAACAGTCAGTGACAGTTAACAATATTCAGAGTGGAACCTGTCAATAAAGTGAAAGCTTCATCCTTATCACCTTCTTTTGCTTTCATAAACATGCATCATGTTTTACAGACTGAACATTTGAAATGCAAATAATGATTTTCACCTGGTATATGTTCCCTGTAGTCTGAGCTGGAGAGACTGTAGCTCTGTGATTTACATGGTCCAAAGCTGATGCTGCAGGGCAAATGCTTGCTCTCCTCTCCATAGTAACCTCTCCTGAAATGGACCGGAGAAACATATGAAGGATGCTACCTCCTTTGTCACCAGTACATGAATTCTACTTGAATTCTATTACTAGAGTGTTGTAGGGATGATGGATTTTTGTAGGCTAACACAAGCCCATGACATTGTTTTTAGAATATTGCTGAAAATAATCTCTATGGCAAACACAAGCTTATGATACTTACACCTGTTTGTCAGCAACATAATCTTTACAGATGAACTCTGCTTTTGTGATTTTTGAAGTTTAAACTAAATCATTAAAAGTAAAAAGCTAATGTTAGGCTATAAACAGGCTACATTGTGGTCGCATAGCTTAAACATCACCACCACTAAGCATCTTACTACACAATTACTATACACCTTTTCTGTAAATGGATAAAACTTAGAATAGTTTATAACTAAAGTGAGCCTATAAAGATGGACTAGCGAATAGAGGTGTCTGTTGCGTTTGAGTTTAATGTCCTCTGTTGTCTCATTTAGCAAATTGTTTGCAACTGCCATTTTTAAGACATGTAAGAGCTTTATAATCAAATTGTAGGACGCCTGTGGTAACCACAGACCTTATTTCATGCAACCAAAAAAAAGCAGATTTGCAGGTATAAGGACTACAGACTACACAACTGTATGTCCCCTGTCTTTCCTTTTGTAACACTCCTGGCCAGCTCCAAAATCTCAGCCTTGGAGTGTTTCTTTAGTTTGTCGTTAGTGATAAGCATAATGGCATGAAGAAGCTGCTTATTGTTTACATCATCCCGTTTGTCATTTGTGCGACAAAGTAAGTTACACATCAAACTGTGTAATTTCAGCAGGTACCATCAAAGAAGATGTACAGATGTCAGGGAAGCAGTAAATAGCATCTCTTCATCACTCTAATGCAGTATTATTCTAATTACAGTATTGTCTTGGCATTCCTTTGTAAGGCAGCAACCAGTCATTGATCTGATCCACCTGTTATCCCCATGTTTTGCTCTCCTGTGAACCTTTCCATATCGATGACTTCTTGTTTTCTTTGTCAGGTTCTCCAGCAGAGCTGTCCCCCAGCACTCTGTCTCCTGTCAATCACAGCATGGGTAAGATGCAGATCCTTCCCATTTGAAACACTTGACAACAAACAAGCGTATTAATTATTAACATTTAACAGTTTTGAACCTAGTTAGGCTGAACAGTAAACACAAAGTAAACACATTTTCATTGGAGCAATGCTTAGTCAAAAAGAAACTCTTGGGGTGAACTTAACTGACATGATCTCTGCTGTAGACCTCCAGCCGGTGACCTACTCGGAGCCAGCCTTCTGGTGCTCTATAGCTTACTACGAGCTGAACCAGCGTGTGGGGGAGACGTTCCACGCCTCACAGCCCTCATTGACGGTGGACGGATTCACAGATCCATCAAACTCTGAGCGTTTCTGTCTGGGCCTGCTGTCTAATGTCAACAGGAATGCCACTGTGGAGATGACCCGGAGGCACATAGGTAAGGCACAGTTACAGGTAGCTTTATAGTAGTTTATCACCTGTAGACAACCTGTTGTCCTGTTATAGTTTGTTTCAGTATGTGTCACTGGCCAGGCCTTATATTTGGAAATATCTTGAGCAAGTCTCATGTTGTACTTGGGGTGCTCAGGGGGTAGAGCAGGTTGTCTGTTGATGACAGGGTTGAAAACTCATTCACCATTCTCCTGTCCACATGTCCAACCCTTTGTTTGTGTGTGTGTGAGAGAGAGTATGGGAGGTAAATTGTAAAGCCCTTTGGATAAAGTCATCATATAAAAACAGCCATTTACTATTCACTTTCTTATTTTTGTCTGTGTTTACAGGAAGAGGAGTTAGGCTCTACTACATTGGAGGGGAGGTATTTGCTGAGTGCCTGAGTGATAGCGCCATCTTTGTCCAGAGTCCAAACTGCAACCAGCGGTATGGCTGGCATCCAGCAACAGTGTGTAAAATTCCTCCAGGTAAGATGCTGACAGCTCAAAAGGTGCTTCTGGTAAAACGTGTAGTTTTCTCATTTGTGGCAGATGGCAGCTATGGTCAGCTTGTAGTCTGACTCACTGGATGTAGACTGAAGGTATAACACTGCAGTTGTCTGACTATTTCAGTTGGCATTCTCCTCCCTTACACTGACTGCATCCTACCATGTTCAAAATGACTGTATTTATGGGAAACAATAACAACAAAACCTCTGAGCTAGCAAGCAATGGGCTGAAAATGGCAAGTCATTCTAAGTCAGTCTTTTCCAAAGTGGTCCGCAAGTAGATTTGGTAAAATATTTAAATTAAGTGATGGTGTGTAGGATAGATGTGTTGTTTTTGACAATGAATCAACTTGGATGTTAATTCAGACATTAGTAATTGACTATGCTGTGCTTGCAGACTTCAGCAATGTAACCAACAGTTGTTTTGCTTGTTTTGCAACATATAACATATTTTTGATTTATGTCAGAAACACTGACCGCTATGTGAGACTAAAATTCTCCAGTTAGGAGCCAGACAAGGCTACATGTCTTCAGTCTTCCCATTAAGATTGCAACAGAGACAATGATGAGTGAGCACACAAGGTTATTTTGCCCAACTGTCATCTAATTAGGCTATAATTTTTCAATACACAGTTGATGAAGGCTTATTGTTTTAAAGGATGTGGTCTTTTTTCTATGAATGATTGATTGAGAAACACTGCTCTAACACTAACTTGGTTATTAACGATGTGAATGTAAACTTAAGTGGGGATTTAGCCATTTGATGAAAGGTCTCACCTCCCCATATGCCAAACAAGTTACCTGGGCACTATTTTACAGGCGTACCATAACTGCTTCCTGGGTTTAGCACATTTCAAGGTCATTTTAATTGGGTCAACAAAATACAAACAAGGCAGAGTGTTATTTTCCCCTTCACCAGATTGAAATTGGTGCAACCAGACCTATCTCTCTGGTGCAGACTGAGCGCTTTAGAGATGGCTGTTTGAGACTAGCCAGCTTGGATTCAGATTGGTTGGAATGCTTATTCATAGTCTGCCTGATTTTTATTTTTATTATTTTTTTTTTTTTTAAGGAATAAAGTTTTGCCTAAAGGTGAAAAAGGAAACAGTGCTGAACACCTCAAAACCTCTGACAATAATTACCCAGACACACAATGACACACTACTGCAAACTTAAAGCTAAATGTGTGCTTGGTAAGCCAAAGATATTATATAATCGTCACTGGGAAAACCCACATTAACTGCGGGCCTCTTTACCTCTGTGTTCCATCTAGGTTGTAATTTAAAAATATTCAACAACCAGGAATTTGCAGCCCTGTTGGCTCAGTCGGTCAACCAGGGCTTCGAAGCTGTCTACCAGCTCACCAGGATGTGCACCATCCGTATGAGCTTCGTCAAAGGCTGGGGAGCCGAGTACAGGTGAGGACTGCCATGGATGCCATATTTGAACTTTCTGTATATCTATTTCAAGGTTTGAGCTGATGTTAAACATTATTTTGACATAGCTTAATTAGGCAATTCACACCTACATAAAAAATACACATCTCTGTGTGAGTTGCAGAGTTTTGGAGATATTAGCCGTAGAGATAGCTCACCAACTCGTGTGGTTATGACTTGGACCTGAAGACACACTCTACATTTTTAAGAATGGCACGGAGCACCCTAAGTCAGGTGATGTCAGCACAGCTCAGACATAAATATGTATGTCTTCCTTTCCAGGCGGCAGACTGTCACAAGCACTCCTTGCTGGATCGAGCTGCATTTGAATGGTCCCCTGCAGTGGCTGGACAAGGTTCTGACCCAGATGGGTTCCCCGTCTGCACGCTGCTCCAGTATGTCCTAAACAGCTGAGGAAATGCCCCCAAAAAACCCACAGCCCATTACATGATCATTAAATTCTAAACTTGTGAGTCCTTTCATGGAAAAAATGGAGACCCCACAGAATGAGTTTTCTGTAACATTTTTCATAGCATTTGTGGCCCAGTTCCACATCCCTCTATTAACTTTACACACACACACATACATACATAAAAGAACAAATGCACCTACACTGCCGCACATACAAACACACACACACACACGCATAGACGTTTCAGTAAAGAATTTGGCACTTTGTTACCCATCTATGTCATGCACCTTGTTAAATTGCTTTCCCCCAAATCCTTAATATTAGATCTATTTGTGGTACAAATGAAATGTATATTGGTTTTTAGTCCAGGAAGTAGGGGAAATACCAAAAATATTTGTGAATAGTTTCTCAGTCTTGAAGATTGCTTGTATGAGTAACACGAGCTTGAATGCTAAAACAATTTTAGTTCCAGCCCACCCTAACCATTGTTCTGAACCTAAGTTTACTTTTCTCTGGGAAACTTGGCCCCATCTTTTGTCAGGGGGGAGGTGGCTTGGTGAAGAAACGATGGCCATGGTGGCCGTTCTCCTCTGAAGGAAACGCCACAAAGTGTTTAAGAAATTTGTTTGAATTGACTTTAGCAGAATGGCCCCTTTTTGTAACTCTTGACGTGTGTCTTTATAAGACATGCTTCTTAATGGACAAATAGGAATGTTAGGTAAAAAAAAAAATAATGATTCTAAAAACCCCAAACAAACTGCAAGCTCGATCTGGCTGCAGTTATATTTCTTTGTCATTATATGGCACTCTATGTGTCCTTGGTTTAGCTGACTTACATCCCCACTGATCAGCCTGGTATAGAAGCTAATGAGATGTTGACCAGGCTTTGCGAGGTGCACTGGGCAGGGACCAGAGAATATCAGCAGTTATCAAAGCTTTGTTTTCTCTTTTTGACACGACACTGGGAGTCCTGGAGCTCTCCGAGGTGAAGCATTAAACGTCTCACCTGGAGAAATTGAAGGTATCAATGAATTCATTCTGTTTTTAGCCTATATCCCCATTGTTTTGCTACTTTTTTGTATTCTCATGTATTTTTATATATAAATATACTTAAAATTTTCTGTCGTTCACTTTTTATTAAAGTAATATTTTCAAGACCACAGCTGTTTCTAAAGTGACATGGAGGGCATGGATCATTCCTTCATTTGACCCAAAATGTCCTGTTTGAATTCATTTCCAATTGAAGCTCTTTGTCTTGGTAAAAGAAAAAGGAAATCACTGCCCCACATGATGTGTAGCCTGTCTCTATCCTTTGTTTTTTTTTTCTTTTCTTTTTCTTCAAAGAAATCTGGTGCATTTAAAGTACAGAGAACAACAGATTTGCCTGAAACCCAAAATCTACTCTCCCGACATGATTTTAATGATTCCAGAGGCATGTAAAACTTTGTAATGGCCATTCATTCATTCATCTCTTCACATTTTTTTGGAAAAACACACGTGACCTCTTGTAGCCTTTTGGTGCTTAGTCAAGCGGGTTATGGTCAACGAGATATAATTGGCTTTTAAAATGTTCCAAGAACATGGGAGGAGAGCCATTTTCTTCCATGTGAAAAGAAGAGCGAATGTGCCTGCACACTGGGACATTGTGTTAATGTGTGTATTGTATTTGTTCTGTCTATTAAATACAGTATGTACAACAAGACTTACTAGCTTAAACTCTGCCATTATTGTCATTACGTGGCTGTTGCGAGTTTAACATGTTTCCCCCCCCTCCCCTCTTTTTGATGTAAATGTGTTTACCTTATGGCACTAGTGATTGTACTTTAAGTGCACCTAGTGGCGTTTGGATTTGGGGAACTGAACCATGTGTTAGGGTCCAGTGTGACATTGTTTTTATCTTTGGCCTACAACATATGAATGTGAAAAAAAAACATTACAAAAACTGACGTGGACCAGACGTACATATACATAACAGTAGTACAGTATGTGTGTATTTAACAGTAATCTTTTTGCAAAGCAGTCAGTACAGTAGATGTCGCAGTTGTTTTACCAGTAGAGGGCGGTATTGATAGAGCAGTTCTTTTTTTTTTTCTTTTTTTTTTCTGACCATAAGCTTCTCAGGCGTGTGGCATATTATGCAGACTTCATAAAACACTAATAAAGATTTTTATTCTCATGATTATGTCTGCTGTTTGTGTTTCTTGATGGTAGCTATTCGGGATATTTATCATTGTAGACAAAATCAAAATTAAAAGCTGGTAGGTCGACATGGTTTTAGGCTCCAGTCGCAGATCAGTGATTATCATTATTCTATTATCACTATTTCAACTTAGTATAATTTACTGGATCTTGCACCACATCCCCCTTTTGAAGTGTTTTGATGTTTGGTACTAATGGTAGCTGATAGTGTATATACACTTTTATGTACTCAAGCAAGATATGTACATTTACTCAAGTATTGTAACAGCTACTTCACAGAACTTGTATATTTGTTTGATTCTATCACCAGGTTTCTTTCCCTTTTATTTATCTTCAGCACTCAGCCATAAAAAAAAATATATATATATATATAATTTTTTATTTTTTTTTAAAGTCATATCTGACCCACTGACAAATGGATAAAATAATTACATAGACATAGCCAGTCTAACTCTATGGTTTCAATATAGAATTCTTTGTAGTATGTTCAAGTACAAATTCCAGTCTCAATATTTTGTATTGTATCTTTCTTAATAATTCTATTGGTTACACTACAGTTAGCTAATACAATATATTTTTTATTATTCAATAAACTCTGCACCAAAGCAATTAAATGAGCTCCACCATGACCAGCAATAACATAAAATACTACTTAATCTTCATTGTTTCAGTAATGATAATCAGGAACCAGTGAGATGGGTCATTATGCAAAATGAGGCCTTTGAGGCTGACAGTATGTTTTATTTATAGGAAAATGGTAATTGTACTTTAATGAAATTTTAAATGCAGTCTTGAGGTTGAAATGTGACCAAGTACATTTACTGACTGTACTTTGTCTCAACATTTCATTTGCCTTTCTGATTAAAATGTACATGCAAATTGTGATCATTTTGGACATACAATGCAATCTTATTAGACATGGACCGATATGCCTTTTTAAGGTCCGATACCAATATCGTTTTTTAGAACTCAAGGAGACTGAAAACTGATATATGGGACCGATTGTTTTTTGTGTCAAAATTCTGAATAACCAGTGATAAAATTCAACATTCAATAACATTCAAAATGTTGTTTGAATTCGTTTCCAGTTGAAGCGCTCCATCTTGGTAAAAGAAATTTGATATAATGCCTTTAAAGTACACAAAACAACATATGCAAATTGTGATCATTTTCGAAAAATAAAATGCATTGTTCTGATCCAAAAGTATGTGAGATCGTTTAACAGCTACAGCTCAACCAATATCAACAACAACATTTAATTACTACATGTTAATGGTCCAGTAATACTGACAGGGCCCATTCTGCGTAACAGATACTTGTAGATTTTATTTCGGTGAAATTTTCAATGCAAGTGCTTGTGCTTCTAGTAAAGTATTGCATACTGTGCTATTGCACTCTGAACCAAGTGAAAGGTCTCAAAACAGTATGTTGCTACTTCCGTAGTTTCAACCAGCTGTCGTTAGGTTTGTCCTTCCTCGTTCACCGTAGGCTACGTCAGAAGTAAATAGTGACAGCTAACTGCTTGCTAGCTAGCTAGCTACCTGGTCGGACAACATGGCTTTTACTTTGTACTCTCTAATTCAAGCAGCAATCCTATGTGTCAACGCTGTTGCTGTGTTGCACGAAGAAAGATTTCTGAGTAAAAGTAAGTGGCTGTGATTAATAATGTGTGCGCCGACAGGTGCTATGTGGTATTCCAAATAGGTTAGCTAATGCTAACTAGCGAGCAACTTAACAGCTACATTTGTAAGAACACTACAACATTTGGGATTTATCACTAAAGGCTGAAGTTATTATAGTAGTTGTATTAGTTTTTAATTAACAGATAAAAGCAGTTTGATCACCGTTTAAATGTAATAAATGTATATGATAATTACCAGATTTTTAAAGATTTTTAGATTTACAAAAAAATGATGTATGCACAACGAGGCTGACTTACCATAAAAGTGGGCAGTTAAAATACCGGTGTAGCAACAAATACAGGCCTAACACTGTTTTAACAAAACGCACTGTAGAAGGTTTCTAGAGTGTCATTATGGAAAGAAACAGTATTTTGATCAATCAATCGAACTTTATTTATGTAGCACCTTTCAGACATATCTAAATGCAATTCAAAGTGCTTTAAGTGTGAATTAAAGAAAAACATATGTTAAAAAAAAAATTTAAAAAACGAAAACGGATCAGAGACTAATGCACAGCAATTGCGATTAAATTGATAGTTAAAATAGTAAGAGATAAAGAATAAGCAATAAAAGATAGAATGAAATATTGCACATAAAAGTTGATTAAGTGGAATATAATAATAAGAATAGCAATCATATGTAAACAGAAATAAATATGAGGTATAGATTTAAAAAAAAAAAAAAGACTAGAGGGTACATGAAGAAGTACTTGAAAATTACTTGGTTGAGTTCATTTTTCTTTTGATAATGAATCTGTCTGTCTGTCTGCGTTTTAACCATCAGTTGGCTGGGGAGTGGACCAAAGTGTTGGAGGTTTTGGCGATGAACCAGGCATCAAAGTGCAGCTCATGACCCTTGTTCGCTCTGTGAGGACAGTGATGAGAGGTGGGTGTTCAGGGTTCCAGTTATGTGAGAGCTAATGGGGTCTGAGCTCCAACAAAAGCAGTAAAATCACACATCTGTGGGGGTCACTAATACATTACCAACAACCATTATTTTAATCACAAATAACAAATGTTTCAACAGAATGAGTTGGGTTTTTTTGTTTTTTTTTTACCATACACTTTATAATTAGATTAAAAGAAACATGTTTTACGGAGGAAAAACGCACCATGTCATGACAACAGTGACAATGACCATGTAAGTCCCTCTCTCTAGGGTGAGCGTATTCATACCTATTGTTTTTTAAATTAATGAACTGTTGTTTAGGTCTGCTTTAAACAATGCATATGGACCACATACTGAAGTGATGAATTTCATTAGTAACAGCAATATCCCAGACTCCCTTACAAATCGAGTGATTTTAAGAGGTGTTGCATCATGAGGAGACACTTAATCAACTTTGTAAAACAGCTACAGCAAATTTGAACTCATTGGTGCCTTCTTGTAAATTCAGCATTAAATATAACACATTACAATGTTTCTTTCTCTGTAAAAATTGTCAGTTTGTCTCAGCAACTTTGTAAAAGCCTGTTTATCATGTTTAAAGTGCATCCTGAATGCACTCTTTCAATTATTTTCACCATTTGCACCAATTTTTTGAAGATTATAGCTTAATGATGGTAAATGTACAAATCATGTAAACGTAACTACTATTGGTTACTTCCTCGGAGAATAAATCCATCCACTCCTTTAAAAAAGGCTCAATTTTGAGACTTGCAGCATTTTAAGAAACTGTATTTACTTTGTGAAATGTTGAAGAGAACACATTCTTATTCAGGCCTTCTTGTTCATTTGCCAAACGGTATACACGGAGATATGTCTTTCTTTGTGTGACTTTCTCTGTGTTTGCATATATAGACAGCCTATCTCTACCCTGGGGATAGCTGTTTAAGAGACCCCCACAAGGCTCAGATATTACTCTGTGGGTGTTCATTAAACTGTATACACACACACACACACACACACACACACACACACACACACACACACACACACACACAGTCTGTTCAAGCTTCAGTGATAAAGTGTCCTACCCTCGTGAGGCTCCTCACACTGATCATGTCCTCTACTGTCTTTTTGTCCTTTAGTTCCGCTGATTGCAGTGAATTCGGTTTGCATTGTGTTGCTGCTTCTGTTTGGATGAAGAGGAGCGAGTGAGGATGGGAGAAACCAGTCTGCTGGCAGGAGACCATCTCCATCACCTCAGGAACACTTCTGCAGAAACATTTAATCTACTTGACCTTCTATATGTCTCCTGTCAGCCTGAATATGAATGTCAACATTTCTTATTCCACTTTTGTCAAGGCCTGTTTTACAGAACACAGTCATTTAGAATAAGCAAATGCAGCTATTTACAAGCTTATCTTTCCTCTTCTATTGAAAAGTACAATACATTGATGAATAGTTATCACTGATGAAGAAGAATACATGTTTTTACATAAAATATGACCCTCACAAAGAAGCTGACTGTGAAATGTTTGTGATTTATACATTGAAACATGTAAATTAACTCCTGAACACATGCTGTGGTTGTTGAAATACCCGTAAAGAAAGAGTTTTTATTAACCTTACAATTGTGCAAGCGCGTTTCATTTCGTGATAGTCGAAGGCGTATTGTTTGTCCCAGTTCGCGCTCCGTACTTGAAAGCAGCGTCAGAACTAGTGTCCGCTTGTGTTATGGTCCCGACCTCCGACGGAAATGAACATGTAGTGATACCGAGTATTAATGATTTGTTAATGCGTTAATAATGTAAATGTGCTGTTGCGTCGTTTCAGTTTATTTGGAGCAATAATGGGAAATGCGCAGAGTTACATCGCCGCCTCGGTCACTGCTTGTTCTGTGTACTTGGTTTATGTTCACATCTACTCTTCTCATAAGTTGTTGAGGACAAATGTCCTCGACAACGAGAGGCTTCCCAGTTCCGTCTATCTTTATATGAAATACTTGACCAAAGCTCTGAGTCGGAGGACAGGCTGCTTGTGCACGGACACCACGAGGGAGTGTCAAGTTGTTTACACGGTCCTCAACTGCAGGTGAGCCTCGTTCACTTCTGTTCAAAGATTAAAGGTGCACTGTGTAGTTTTAGGGAAGACGTTTTATGATTTGTTTTTTTGGTATGTACCTAAACAAACTAGATAAACAAATTCTCCGTTTTAATGACTGAATAAACAAACTGGCCTTAAAGGACAGCACAATTTCATACTGTTTTACTTTGTTTATATGTGGTGGACCCTGCCACATTTCTAGCATCAAATGGTGTCACAGGGACCTTATTTTCCTCTGAGAACAGCTTATTTATTCAGTTATGGAATAAAACAATATTTTTGAGTAGGCCTAGGCAATGAAGTGAAGGCATTATGTATCAGCAGTAGACACGTCATTCATGTGAAAATGGTTTGATAAAATGTTCAATGATTCTTGTGCTTACATGACATGCAAACCAATGGAAAGTTTATAAGAATACGCCCCAGCTCATAAACAGCCAATCATATCTCTCGATAATGGTGAGTGCTACTAGTGGCATGCAAACAGCCAATCATTGAACAGGTGTGTAGTTCAACTGCACAATAGCCACGTGACTGATAACAATAGAAGAGTGTGGAGTGAGGCATAATTATGGATCCCACCTCAGTCCAGACCAGCTCTACTCTGTCTGTAAAACTGTAAGGTTACACTGTGGCTGTGGAAATATCTGCTGATCTTGCGGTCTGGTAAGACGACCTAAAAGCCACAGCACCTCTAGCAACAGACTGGCCTGCTCAGTCCTATCCCGGTCTTCTGCTGCTCATCTAGGTGTAACTCATCCTACAGAGCCGCTCGTCTGCAGGAGTGTCTCTGTGTTGTTAAGTAGAGCGGACAGGCTGGCTCTGCCAACCGCTGCTCCGCCAACCAGCTTGACTGCCAGGGCAAATGTCTCATGATTCACCGCACCGGCTCCACCGCTGCCCAAGTATTTTACAAACCAACCACGAGAAAAACACAAGCGCGACCCATTTACACCAGAGTGACAAAATGAGTGCTGACTGAGAGTAAATTGTGAATAAGGAAGAGTGGGGCCAGTTTGCTGGGATGACAGCATTTTTAATTATTTATGTTACTTACATATTCTTTGTTGTGTAACATATTTACCTGTGTGCCTTGATAACTTCCTTAACACAAAAAACACAAAATAAAAAATTTAAAAAATAAAAAAGTTAAATTCAACCTTGTTTTGGCTGGTCTTTTAAAATGATTAATTATTATCAATATCGACCAAGATGAAACTTTACTGTCATGTTAGACTTTTCAGCCATGTCGCCCAGGCCTATTTCTGAGTTTTTATTATTATCTTATGTATATGTTAAAATTCTGAGTGTGCCCAAATGCATGTTGAGTAGGAGTGTTTGTCTGTTTAAGGCTGGAGACTCCCCTGCTGAGGAGGTTCTGCACTGCTGCTGGTTATGGTTGGGATTATCCAGACACCGAGTGCAGAGACACCCCTCTGTGTTTCCCAGAGTTTCTCTGTCGAAGGCTGCTGCTGATGCTGCTGACTGACAGAGACTTCAGGCTCAGCCCGGCAGGTCAGACAGAAGACATTTTCACAAAGTCTCTTTAAGCTACTCTCTGAAATCAACTTCTTTGACAATGTTGAAATGACTTCCACTGGATAGCCAGACTGAAGGGTTTTGGGTGTCTTTTTAGCTTTCACTGTCACTGTCCACCTGACGCCCCTACAGGGTTTTTGTGGTTCAAAGTAAATGTTTTCATGACGGCCAAATTTTACTTAATGCAGCAAAAACTACAGGGAGGATTTGGACCCAAAGCCTCAATCTCAGTAACCTGCAGGATGCATATACTATTCCCGGAAAGCTATTTATCAATTTTATTAAATACCAAGTTTGGTAATCCAACAGGTAGAACGAATGCTCCAAGGTTGGATTGTGAAGGCTTACCTGATTAAATAATTGATTATGTCTTTTAAATTGACACTTTTTTCCTTTTAACCACTGCTCTGTTAACCCATAAAACCATGTCTTAAACACAGGGTTTCTTAGTCCAGTGGGGTCCTTGAGGGTGTTGCAAGTGATCCCCAGCAAAAATAGGAATAAATTATTTTCACTATAATTCTGTCCAGAAGTATTTTAAGGAATTGTGAATTGCTGTTTCTAGGTCTCGTTCGTGTGCGGCAGAGTTTAAAAACCCTTCAGCCAGTTGATGAACTGAAGAAGGGTCCGTTCACGCTGCAGGTTCGAGTCCTAGTTTACCGGCAAATTGATGCAGGGGTGGAGGTGGACATCTGCCTCACAGCCACTTCTCGTACTGGATGCCCCGTGTGGGAGAGCGTCCTGACGCTGCTGTCTGAAAACAAGCTCCACAAAACCACCAGCAGAGGCTCACCAAGGAAGGAAAATGAGAGTGAGCAACGATTTTGGCTAACATGAAGATAAATGAAAAGCACAGTTTTTACTAGTGAGAGTGCAGACTTTCTGGTGATGTTTTCCTTCTTCTGACAGCCCCAACAGATGAGCCGGAACCCGAAAATGTGAAGCAGGTGGAGCTTAAAGTGTCCAGGGCTGCTGGCCTGCAGTGTGCCTGGACTTTGTCTGACTTCTTCCCCTATCGGCTGCTCTCTCTATCGTCCACACTCTTTGGCTACAGATCGCAGACCTCACCGAGTCTCTGGATGCTGTCTGTCTGCTTGGCTGAAATAGAAAAGCACAAAGGTAATGGATTTTATATTTTAGGACCAAACTGATTAATAGGTAGATGTAATATTATGGTAGTTTAACATGAAAGCTTATTCACAATAAAAGGTCAAACATTGGTAAAAGGGAACACCTTTTTCCTATTAAGTCAAGACAAAATATCTGACGTCACAGCAGTCTTTAGTCATATATCCAATGCTGGTTAGACCTCCTCATTGCTGCGTTGTGTCCGCAGGGGTTGAAGTCATCACAGCTCCGATCAACATCACTGCCCAGTATCAGGAGCCTCTGATGGTGCCAGGCAGGGTGACGATCACGTTCTGGGAGAATAGCAAAGACCAGAATCAGTCCTCTGCTCCAGGCCTCAGCTTCCACATGCAGCAACATGGAAGCAACAGAACTCACGTCAAGGGACTCATTTTTAGGTCTGAATCAACCTAGAGGGTTGATATTGGTAGTTTTGCCTAAACACAGCCAAATGCTGATATTGCACTTTTTCTATTTTGCTGTTTTTGCTGTTAATTTGTATGATTGAATGTGTAATTAATTAAATGCAGCAAGGTTGTCCAGAGAATCATCTAATCCACATTCATATGATCATTAGATAAGATCTGTACAATGCAGATTTGATTTGTATTCCACTAAGAACATGATGTAATTGAATGAGGTGTTTTCAACTTAATTCACCGCGACCGTTTCAATACTTACAATAATGGTGGAGTGTTCATGCTGTAAATTACAATGTGCCATGTTCACGTGTGTGTGTGAGGAGCTAAAATAACTAATTCATGAGTAACAGTACACATATTGTTGTCATTTAAACCGGCATTAGTCTTTTGCCTAAAAGGGTCATATTAACTGAGTAAGATTTCTGATTAATTTCATCAGCAAAGCTTTGTGCTGTAGGTTTCATAGATCTACTGTACACGATCACTTTGTCACATGCTATGTCTACTGGTTGATATATACAACACTAATGCAGACATCATCCCTACAGGGAGTGGAGACTTTTCAATATTTGATCCCTCTGATATTCCTGTGTGCATCTTTGATGTATGTGAAGGTCTGTCTTCTTGTATTATTTATTGGAACACATTTAGTGTATGGAAGTGAGAGAAGTGGCTTTTCACGCATCTGCACCGCTGCAACAGTTCATGCTAACACAGAGCTATGATATTTTGAAATAAAAGCAATGGGCATTTTTCCCGCCGCATTTGTCAAAAAAAAGGATTATTCTAGATTACAACTTGATTGGTTTATTCCCTATAATTTGAAATGGTAGAAAAACTTTCATGGCTCTCCAGTGGAAGACTTTTCAGTGTCATCAAAGATGTTGAATTAATGTCTTGGATATGTTTTTTATAGATAAAACAATACTGCTAGTTTCTCATCAAGATGTACTTCTGATAGATTTGTTCATCCAAAAACTGTCATCATCATCAAATTTCCAGGAAACATGTTTGGAAAGGTGATCTGTCTAAGGTGGAACAGACATAAAAGTACATCAGTGTGTGTGTAGGGGCGATAATAATGGTTAACCACTGGGTCCACTTAGTCTTCTAATGCATTAAGATTTCAGAAACTATAGGCTATTAATTGGTTGGGTGTGGCTTCATTTCTGTTAAAATGGTGTGAGTGGGTATTTGATGTTGTTGTATGTACGAGGAGTAATTCAGTTCCGGTGTGACTGTGATCAGTGGAGCATCCAGTGACTGCCTCCCTCTGCACTCTGTGGGTAGTTGTAGTTTACAAGACAAGGGGAGGGTGTGTGTGACGAGTCTGTTCGTAGACATCCAGACGGAGGAGAAATCAGTTTTCTACAGCTGCACTACAGATGAGAGCAGACACGCTGGGTCATCCCCCTTCGGCCATGTGATTTTCATTACAGCAACTTGGGGAAGAGTTCAACCGTGGACAGCTGACGGTAAAAGCTTTTTAAGTATTTGAATATAAGTGGATTTTGTAAAAAAAAAAAACAACGTAGATTTCTGTATGTATGATCTTGTAGCTACTGCTGTTATTTATCATGGATGATTTTGGTATGTTGTGTAACTGGCACTGTGGCACCGATTTAACAGTATTTCCTGCTGAAAAGCAAATAATCCTGAAGCAATAGTGCTCAAGAAATGTTGTCAATCTACAAAAGAAAATAGAAATGAAATGCTTCGACTCGTCTTGAATCTGATCTTGAGTTTTGAGGTCAATTTCAGATGTATTGAACATATGAAATACTGTTTTTAAGACAACAGAGCAACTTTAAGTAATTAACATCGGAGCTATTGTCTAATTTCTTTAGTGCAAGTCCTTTGTAGCAGTCAAAGCCATCGTCTACCTTGTTTTAGGCCCGCTTTAACAAAAACAGCCCCCCCATCTTAGTGCACTAAAGTGGTAATGCAATGAATGTGTTTAAATCAAATCTATTTTTCATCTATTGTTGCTCACTCGCCACCACAAGCTGGAGTGGAGCATGCTGACGCTCACTTGAACATGTACATTGCCGTTATTATTCATTTATAGAGTCCCGATTCTGTCACGCATACGAGTCAGTCAAGTGTAAGAGGGTCAGTCTGTTAAGCTCCTGCGTCGGGCGCAAAGTGGAAAACGTTCCTCTTGAAGAAGCCTTTTAACCTCATGTTTAGTCTAGCTCACCAATCTTAATGTGATTTGTCTGTCAGATTTGTCGACATTGTGCAGCACAAAAACTCCCACATTTTGCGTTCTGATATTGTGGCTTTCACTGACACATTTCTTCAGTATGTGTCTTTTTAAATCACCTGACAATCTGCCTAAACCGTGCTCTGAAGTCACTCTGAGTGATGCATTCATCGTTTGGAGATGAAACACACACACACACACATACACACACACACACACACTTCTTCCTTGGTTAGAGCACTTTAGAGGACTTCATCTGTCTCCTGCTTCAAAGAGCTGATCCTCGGGGAATTTAAGTTATTTTTTGCTACTTTTAAAAGTCCTTCATTTATTTATTCAGAGAGGCCAATACTAAATGACAGCTTGTTCTCTCGTACTGCTTCATGAAACAACTTGAGCACTAACCACTACCTGCCCCAGATGCTGTGTGAGTAAAAAGATGTGAATAATATTAAAACAGCAGCTGCACAGAAGTACCATGTATACTGAGGGTCAGCGAAATGAAGGAAATGGTCCTGACATAGTTGTGTGTTATTTGTTATCGTGCTATCATAATACACAGGTGACAAATTAAAGGAAAAGCCTGAATATATTGCTGCAAAATGATAGCAAATGTAGATGCTTCCCAACAGGGCTTATTTAATGAGTATAGAGAGAGTGGTGTAGTGATAATGTATTTTTTGTGGGCAAACCCAGAAGTTAGCATCTGACTGGTTCCCTCTGCAAAAAACACTGAGATTTTTTTTGATCGGATTAATTTGATAAAATTGTGATTAAGTGGAATTTGGGATTATTGCAGAAAGTAAACAAACACAGGCTTGTGATTCTTAGACGTTTTGTTCAGCAAGATAATCTTCACAAATTAAATCACTTTTGTGATTTTCGAAATGTAAATTAATTCATAGAAGTTAAATGCTAATGTGATGATCAATGTACAAGTTGTATTGTTAGAACCGTTTGTAGACCTGTAAAGACAGACTAGTGAGTCATTGGGTCTCCATGTTCCCTGTGATGACGTTTAATATCCCCGACAACCTCTATGGTCTCATTTAGCCGCCTGTTTTTTAGACCTGGAAGAGTTTCATAATTAAATTGTGGGACATTTAAAGATGTATGTTATGTCGTAACACACAATTTGTAAACCAGTGGTAACCACAGACCTTATTTTAGGTATTTAACCAAGAACCAATTCAAAAATCCCACTGACTTTGAGACAAGGGAACCAACTGATTTTTCCTTCCCAACGATTGAGAGAGCTGATGATACTGTGATCAAACGAAGCAGGTCTGAGTGATTTCTGCTGAAGAGACTGCACCATGAACAGCAGTGGGAACAGGAGCCTTTCTTACACAACTGTGAAGCAAA
Organism: Acanthopagrus latus; assembly: GCF_904848185.1. NCBI lineage: Eukaryota > Metazoa > Chordata > Actinopteri > Spariformes > Sparidae > Acanthopagrus > Acanthopagrus latus. Next base: position 11,507,724 of record NC_051043.1, on the reverse strand, counting down.
GGACGTGTCAATAGAAAAAATCAGTTGTTAACCTTAATGTGTTGTTTCATTTTCTGGAGACATTTCTTCCTCAGAGGTCATACGACGCAGATATGTCATGTTGAGGTGTGTTTTTGCTGTATGTGCAAGGCAAGCAGTTCTCATTGGTGTGAATGGGTGCCATCTATGCATCTGGTATCTAGTTGTTCAAGATAAATCTGTGTTGAACCGCCATTTGATTGGCACCTTACTTTTCCTCTCGGACCACCATTAGGTTCACATTAAACTTGGTGGGCTCATGTTCTTCAGTATAAATAAATTTTGGAGCTCCCATTACTTTTTATCTGGTGTCTCCATCAGATATACAATTTTTACCTCTTCAGCAGTTTACCTGTACGTACAGTGGCAGCAAAACTAATCGCCGTCTCTCCCCTGTACCACTGTGAACATTATCAGCTCAATGCTAATAGACCATTACCAGAGATACAATGTGCAGAAACAGACATTTTCAACTGTGCTTTGCTAATGTTTCTGCCAAACATTTAATGTTTTTTTTTTCCAACATAGACTGTGTTGTTCTTGAATGAAAAGATCACTTATTGTCATTAAAAATGTCTTTCTAATGTTGTGTTGTTATGGCACCAATTGCTAAATCAAAACTGACAGATGTCCTGTATGTTAATTAAAATCAGCGCAATTTAAGTAACTGGTAAACTTCATAGTATATATAGTCTTTGATTAAGGATTGTCTATGGTGGAATTAGTGTGCCACAATAGAGACAGTGATTTTATGTTGTTTAAAAAAAATGATATAACAATAACTCAAGGTCTATTTTAAACCATATACTTAGCTGTTTTTCATTGGACTAGCTGATAAGTAGATATTTTGTTTATCAAACTGTCATGTCCAAGCTCAAGAATTAACTTCCAATCTTTTGTTTTGTCTCAGTGCAACAAGGGCAAATACATGAAGAAGCAAAGAAAAGGCGACACTGCTAGCATCCCCCTCTCTTCTCCAACAGGGAGCAGCAGTGTGCAGGTCTACCATGACTACCAGAAGGTGGCTTTTAACATGTATCCTGGGAATGGTCACACTATAGAGAACGGTTCTCACCAGATCACCGGTCGAGATCCTATTGGCAAGCTGTCCTCTGTTCCAGATGTCATCCCTCACAGCCAGGACCAGAGGTACAGCATGAAAGATAAGAGTGTTCACAGGAACTCCTCGTGGATGATGGATTCGAGCAGCCTGGCCTACTCCGGGCCAGAGGACAACTCCACAGACCCACATGAGACCCTGACAGAGACTTCCACTTTGACCTTTGTGGATGCCAACACATTGGAAGAGTCAACTGAGAACCACAGCCTCCACGGGGTGGGGATGGTTTACCTCAAGGAGTTTGTGTTGATTGATGACGATGATGATGGAGACATGTCGCTGAGAGAGAAGACAGTGACAGATTTGTCCATCATGGATGGGAGGGCTGCTGACCTGGTGTGTGGGAGGCTGTTGTCCACCTCCAGTGGCTCATTGTCCGAGTGTAAGGAGGAATCTCCAGCTCCCGAGGCGCCGCCACCTGAGGAAGTGGAGATTGCGCACGGAAAGAAACGTTGCTGTTTCTGCTCTATTCTATGACCGAGCAGGACATGAAAGATCTGTGGCAGCAGTTTGTGGCCAGAATCAGGACTGTGAAACTGTCCCGGGAACTCAAACAGTTCTATGTCCTGAGTTCATATATGTGTTCCTGTTGAAGCAAAAAGCACCATTTATAGTGATGGTGAAAGTATAGTTTATACATTGTTTTCTAACTCAACTTTTCTTTAATGCAGATTTTTGGCATTTCTTTCTGGCGTGGATTTTATAGAGCCTAAAACACTCAACCATTACAGGTGCAATGTGTAAGACATGGCCAGAGCCTTAGTTTAAACAGCTTCAAAAGAGTGTAAGGAAAAATCAGTTTTGATGCTTTGTCAAAGACTTCTTTGCTCTTTGTTGCAGAGATAGCTACTGCCAGTAGCATGCTAACCAGCTAGCCTCAGTCATCTTGTTTCATATTGTCGCTCTGTACCTGAAGAGGCAATAGTCCAATAGTTTGGTAGCGGTTGAATTTGTCAAGAAAGGAAATGTTCTTGTACCTATTCTCCTCATTAGACAGCAATAAACAACAGTACAAGTGTGCTGTCAGAATCCAAGTTTCGTTCTTTTACGAAACTAAGACCAGCTTAATTGTCTTATTTATTCATCGATCTTCCAACAATTACCATCTCTGGTTTGGTCTAACTAAACATTCTCCCGTCCCAGTATGCTGTCGTCCCTGCAGTCAGAGCCCCTAAACCACTTCAGCAATGTATCCCTGATGTAGAACTGGCATCCAGTTGTGTTAGTTCCTGGTGCAGCCAAAGGAACCCAAAAAAGAGGGAAGTCATTACCTAGCTGAATATTGCTTTGAGGCCAGACTGTGGAGCTGGTTGTATTAAAGTCTTTGAGGGATGCAATGAGAAACACTAAAACCCAACATATCTACGTTGTATGACTTATGATGAAGAAACAACTCCAGAAAATGAAGCAACACAACTCAGAGATCAAGTCAACCAATGATTGTTCCAACCAGCGATCGACAGAGTGGATAATATTGCAATCAAACAAGGCAGGTTTTTCTGATTTCCTCTCATGAGACTGCACTTACACGAACAGGAAAGGAATTTGAGGAAAGGAAAAACATGTTGATTCAAAAAAAATCAGTTGCTAACCTGCTCTCTGAAGTGTGGTCTTTTATTTTCTAGAGGTGTTTCTTCCTCAGAAGTTCTCCGATGTAGATATGTTGGCTTAAAGTGTGTTTCTCCTTGTATCTCCCATTTTCTTCAAAACAGCTAACACGAAATTCAGTGACGTAATGACCCTTTTTAAAGTTTCTTACATTTTAAGTTCCTTGGTCCAGCCATGGTCACTGGATTGGCCAGTGAGGCTGGTTCTGCTTCCTGTGGTACAGGAAGACCTAGTCAGTTAAGAGGGCCATTAGCTACACTGCTAACTGAGCTAGCTATCTAATGCCAGCTAATAGACACATCCATAGATAGCTGCAACAAAGAGTACAGTGAGCAATGACTTTAAAAAGGGGGTCAGTTCTTCCACATTGCACCAGATGTCAGCCAGTTCTGTGTTTTTGTAAGACTGAATTATTACATAATCATGAAACGTATGTTTGCTGAGAGGTGTTATGTTCTCTGTTTGATTAACATTTAAATTTGATTGTGTGGGTTAAGATTACCATTTTCGAGTTTAACAATCATATCTCTTAAGTCTATAATAACATTTTATACTACTAAATGCATGTTCCTGCAATATTTGATTTGAATGACAGACTTTGTGAAAACTTCACAAAAATTCTCGAAAGATCAGGTGCTAATAACAAATAAAGACATCTTCAATGACCACAATTTGTGTCTTATTACTTTCTCTATGTACACAATCTGTTTAGCGATGGGACACTGGATAAAAAGGCAGGATTGGTGCATCATTATGCCAGGTTATTATGCAGTCTTAGTTAAGTTTCCACAGATCCATAGTAAGTGGCTGTTTGTTTTGTTGTAGCCGTAACAAATGCACAAAGAACATAGCAATGTGCGAACACAATGAACGAGATTTGGCTTTACAATATTGTTTTATGAGGATCAAAATGTATTGAACAGTCACACTTAAAGTCAATAAAACTTTCATTTACAAAACAGGGCACCTTTAAGTAAAAGTCTAAGCCTGCCTGACAGTTACTAGTGTAAGCTGGACTGAAGTGTCCATCTACCATAAGATTCTGTGCTCAGTAGTGACATGGATAAGCACATTTTAAGCATATTTTTTATGATCCATGTTGATGCGCTCTGTATTTGAGAGCTCCTTCAAACAGCAGAGCCTTCTCTCTCAAGTCACTTAATGTTTTCTATAAACGGACATTTCCTTGCCCTAAGAAATTCAACTGAAACAGTGGTTCAGCAGAGAAAAAAGAACTCAGCTGCCACTAATCAGAGACACGCCTTTTCCTGTTTGCCACATGGGATCATATTTTAGAAAAACCCGTTGATCCTGACTGAGTTGTGACTGGAACATCAAGAAAGTCACAGTTTGCCATGAAAAAGAATCAAATGTGAGACTGTGAAAAAAATATGTAATCCTGAGGAAATACAGCCAACAGTCAAGTTAGTGACATCACCTTGTTGAACCTTCACCAAAACCCTTCACTTGAACATTGTAGAGCTGCTCCTGTACATTAGCAGCTTGCAGAACTGACCAACCCATTGAACATAACTGCAGTTGCCAACAAAATACAGATTTTCATCTTTTTAAGTACATTTTCTGTGCTGAGTTGGCGGCCATGTTGGTGATTGGTGACGTGTGTTGAGTGTGACGCTGTAGTTCACTGAGCGGTGGCTCTCACACAAAACTAGATATTTGACACGAGACTTTCTTGACTGTAGTTCGTGGCATAATTTAAGCCATCATTCCGTTCACAACCATACATGTTTTCCGAAAATAATCATTTCGGAATTCAGCTCTCTATACCACTGCAATGTTTAGCTCCATGTTTAGCACTGTATCATGTCCTGGTCTTGTCAGATTTGGGACGATATAAATAAAAAGTTTTGTACGGGGGTTAATCAGCCTGGTCCAGCAGCAGGCACTACTGGAGGCAGTAGCTCGTTGGTTTGAGTGACAAGACCCTTATGGGCAGAAAAGATAGCAGCTCTTCAGACTTATCTCCCCATCCCACAGCACACCAAACAACACCCCCTCAGCACCCACTGCAGACTCTGTGTTGGGACAAGGAGGGATGTTATAGTACATATAGTAAAAAGGATTAATTGAGCCACATATAATCTAATAAGGGTTACAAAACTACTCTGAATACATTGGACAAAGGGTAGGCAACGTGATATTTATAAGATTTTTGGCCTGCATTAGTAGTGCAAGACATTAATAATAATTTGTACTTGATCTAGTTTCTAAGTCATCTGGTTACAGACCAGTGTTACACATGGTAATGGCGCGGTCGATGCTCTTGTAAAAGACACAGCTTTTGTCAGAGGGCATCCAGCAGGTTTCCTTCGGCCTAAAATAGCCGTTATCAGCTCCCGCAGCATTTGTGTGCCAGAGTGAGTGGTGAGTATATCATATCATATCATCATCACATGTGAAGAGTAACTGAATGTGTCAGCAGATGACAGATGAAGCCACAAAACCACCGACTGCAGGGAAGACCAGTGAGAAAGGAGACATGTCTTTTTTTTTTTTCAGAGTAACCTCAGCTCACCCATGATGAACAAAAGAAGATGGGGATGAGAAGGTTGAGCATGTGGTGAAGAGAAGACCGCAACAGGACTCTCAGAGAGGATGGACCAGAGAAACAGAACAATGATCATGGTTTTCCTTCTCTGTGTCATTGTAGGTGAGAATAAGGATGACCTTTTTTGTACCATCATTCATGTGTGGTGACTTTTTAAATATCATTTATATTTTTTTAAATGTATCACTAACAGTTCACTGAGAGCGGATGGATACTGATGGATATTCTTTCTCTCCTCTCAGATATGTTAGCAGAGGGCCACACTCTGGATGTGTGCGCCACCTGTCACGCTAACGCCATATGTGATGACAAGTTGGATGGCTCTGGCAAAGTTTGTAACTGCAAGTACGGGTTTGTTGGAAATGGGAGAACATACTGTCAAGGTAGGAGAAAGCTTAAATGAAGGCATATCAACAAATTCTTTTCATGAGAAATAATGAGAACTGAAGAGTTAAATGATGAATTCAAACTTAAAAAGGAAGCTCTGTTTGTTTCATATTAACAAAAGATCATACTCTGACCTGAAAATCATCACCCAGCACTGCAGTTCCCCCTCAGCTCTACTGAGCGTTTTAGCATCTTTCAGCTCATTGTTTTGGTTTTACTGCTTTAGTTCATTCTTACCACTCTCATCAGCATTGTTTCCACCAGCAGCAAGCAGCTGATTTCTCAGCTAGAGAAACTCTACAAAGTACACCATCTGTAGCACCAAATAGCAGATAAACAAAGTTGGAGAGTAGCTAGTGAACATTGTGGAGCATTTAGTAGGTAAGAGGCAGATATTTCCCTTGGTGTTGGTTGCACAGTATATGTGTATGTACATGTTAGAATGCTGACATTTCTGAGTTTTGTGCTTAAAACAAAGCACAGCGGAGGGGGTGATGATTATTTAATAAGTATCTAATCATAGCAATATTTTCACAGGTGGAATTGATAACATTAACTGTTTCAGCTCCTGCTGAATTGTAATGAACATTTTCTCTTCTAGATAAAGATGAGTGTGCAATTGGAGCCAGTAGGATCTGTGGGCATCACACCATCTGCCACAACACATTCGGCAGCTACTACTGTACCTGCCTGGCTGGCTACAGCCCCTCGAACAACATGGAAGTCTTCATCCCAAACGATGGGACCCACTGCCAGGGTGAGTATATGATCAAACTGGGTTGTTTTACAAGGTTAGTGAAGGTATAAATGACAGAAAAGGTAATAAGCCAAAAGAACTACACCTATAAGTTGTCATCCATTAGGTTTCATACATAAGCTCACATTCTGTTTCATATATCTTAGAGGATAATTACAGTTACATGCACAGGCATCTTGTACTAAAAGCTCAATTAATGTCAGAGACGTAATAAAATCTCGCAAAGTTGCGCAATCCCACAGAGCAAGAGCCATACATTTAATTTTTGATGTCTTTTTACCGTTTACTATTGATGTGTGAGTAACATCCCTACAGGGTAAAAAAAAGAATTTTATACAATGCAGTTTTAGACATCTACTCAATTTCAGTTACAGACATCTAAGGAACTTCTTATGGTTCAAAATTAAAGTTTTTATGACAATGCAGCAAAGATTATGGAGAGGATTGGCACCCTGAGGCTCAATATTGGAAGCTTGCGTGAGGTGTGTGCTTTAACAGGAGAGGTATTCATCAGCCTTTTACAGATCATGTTCCACACTGTGGATTTTGCTACATGAAATAAAATTGGCCTCCCATAAAAACATAAAAATGTGGCCATCACATCATGTAAAAATAAATGTCAGAAAATAATTCAGATGTCCTCTTTTTTCTTCTGATCGCACTGTTAAAAATAATCTCACCACAAGATCCATTCATTGGCTTTCAGTCAGATCACTGTTCAAGTTCTTGAGGACAATTTTAATAGGCTTAAACTACAGTTCGGGGCCCTTCATCTGTTTAACTGTTTTATTTACCATTTGGTGGTGCAGACATCGATGAGTGCGGGATCACAGGCTTGTGTGGAGACGGAGGTCGCTGCAGGAATCTTGAGGGCAGTTTTGAGTGCAGCTGCCAGCTGGGTTATCAAGTTCACAACGGAGTGGAGCCCTTCCATCCTCACAGAGACAGAGCTTTCTGCAAAGGTAAAACCAGCCTGCAGGGAGTGTGAATTAGTGTAAGGGGTTCCGTTTTTTAGAGCCCTGAATGTCATTTGTGTGTGTAGCTGTCTGTAAAAGAGTCATTTCAAACCTGATGTGAAATCTATGCAGATGTTTTGGTCAGCGGGTAAGCTTTGTATTGTAATCCCTCTCAGTGGTCGACTGTGGCCGGCCCGCCTCAGTGGAGGACGCGGTGCTGCTGTCAGTCACTGGGACCACATACGCCAGTGTGGCCATATTTGGCTGTGACGAAGGTTTCGTGCGGAGGAGTGGCGACAACAGCTCTGTGTGTGGAGCTGATGGACAGTGGAGAGGAGCCACCATAGTCTGTGAAGGTAACAAATCACACGCAGATTTGACTATTCATGATTATTCAGCACATTGTAACTCTGTACTTTGATTCCTCTGCTCTTAGGTTCTTGTGACGTTTATGAAATCTGTGTTTTATTTTAATTGTCTGGCTTTTCAGGAGGTAAATGTAGATTGAAGGGCTAGTTGATGTGATGTGAAATCTATGTTTAAATAAATTGTCTCTTCATAAGTAATGGCTTTTTCAAAGGATACGTTTCCAACTTCAAAGTCTGTCTTAAAGGTGCAGTATGTAAGGTAGCTGATTACCACAAGCAAAACCTTTTACCTTTGACCACCTAGAAAGGGCTCCTGTCTATTGTCTTAAGATAGATTTAAAGGGGCACTATGTTATTCTGGACAAGATATTCAAAGTCAGAATTTGAATATTCACAGTACCAATTGATAATTACACACATATTTAGAGTTTTTTAAATTTTTGAGTGAGTTTTTTCAGGAGCACAGGGTTTAGACAGAGATGTTCCAGTTAATGCACTTTCATGCAGCGTGTCACTGCTTTGGCTCTCAGCGGTTGACTGTGGCTTTCCCCCTGCCTTCAATCACTCTCATATGCTGTGGAATAAGAGCTCAAGGATGGGCACTGAGGTGCTTTATCAGTGCAACTCTGGATATCATAATGTTGGAATGGGCAACGTGTCCACCTGTACTGCTGCTGGACGGTGGGAGACACCTTCTATGCTCTGTGAAGGTACAGTCACTGTTTTATCAAACTGACTCAGATCCACAGTTTGGGCTTTTTTCTCCTTGTTGCACTGAAAGGGGATTAATCTGAATCTTGCTCTTCATGTTGCATGGTTTTGATGTGTGTGCTTCCTTGTAGAGACCTTGTGTGGACGCCCAACCATAATTGAAAACACTGAGCAGGTGTGGAACAATAATTCAAGCCCTGGCAGCACTGTACTCTATTTTTGTAAAGAGGGCTTTTCTAACAAAGGAGGACATAATGTGTCGATTTGTAATGAAAACGGTCAGTGGACTTCACCAACTCTGTCTTGCCAAGGTAATTCAAACAGTGAATGAAACTTTTAAAGAAAGGAAATTAGTCCTAATGTTTTCTGTCACGTCTTATGGTGAAGGTGTTTTTCACTTATCCTCTGGCTGTTTAGTCGATGCATGACAATGAGAACCAGTCAACACACGTAAAATCAGCAGTAGCATGATGAGCAGAGCTGAGATCCTTGTGTTAGCATAACTACAAATGGGTCATTCTCTAAAAATGTCATTTTTTAGCCTTTACAGAAATAATTCACCTGAAAACTCTTGAAACTTAAATTCATGTGTTAAATTATGTGTTTGTTTTAATCCATTATTTAACATTCCAAGCTCCACAGGACTACTACAGTCATGTATGAAGGGAAAGTGCCAAATTTTGAGCTCAAACCCATGTTTTTCTACCATTTAAAATGCACTAATGTACACGTAACTATCAAATATATGATAGAAATTAAGTTAAAAACATACATGTTTAAAATAAAAAAACAATAATATAGAATACATAATGAAAGTAATTGTACCCTGGAGTCACATCACTGGTGTTACCATGTGGCAAATGTCTATTATTTTGAAATAAGATATTTCCTTAAGTCCACTGACTCTTTTCAATTCCAACAACTTTTCACATTTATCTCAAGATTTACTGTTTGATTAGTAGTGAATTGGAAAAAGTAGAATACAAATGCACTGAATAAAATGCACTTTTACGTTATTGACAACATGTTTTGGTGCCCTGTAGCAGCCATTTCACAAAAATGCATTTCTTCTGAATATTGTCACTGATGCTACTTTTATTTTTTATTCATTATTATTTATTACTTTTATTTAACACCAGTTAAATAAAATAAATAGACAGGCATTAAGCATTCATGTATGAGTTAGCGAGCTATGGAACAATGTGGTCTAAGTTAAAAGTTAGAAAACAGAGAACATGTCCAGACATTTTGTAGACATTTCTGTAGAATGACCCAAATGTTGTCCAAATTTATTTGAATAACATTTGCACTTGTATGTACTTTAATTGTTTTGTCTATTTTTAAACAATGTCTAACTCCCCGGTGTGTATCGTTTCCTGTCCCAGAGATATTATGTGGGGATCCTCCTATACTGCCTCACACTGGGCATGTGTGGAATGGCAGCTCCACACCTGGAAACACAGTGACTTACTACTGTAAAATAGGATTTTATTACAGTGAAGGAGAAAACATATCATTGTGTACAAGTAATGGTTACTGGACAAAACCAAACATCTCATGCAAAGGTAACAAAATGTTTTCGATGTTGTGGTTGGTGTTGTGCTGTTGTCTGGAGTCAAATAACTGTTTCCACCCAATACTGCAATTTCCATTCTTGTAGAAGTTGACTGTGGTGTGCCCCTACCCATCCCTCATTCAGTCATGCTGTGGGATAATGTCTCCACTGTGGGCTCTCAGGTTGTTTATCTGTGTAACTCCGGATATCGAGATGTTGGAGAGGGAAATGTGTCGGTTTGTACACCCAGTGGGGAATGGGACGCAGCACCTTTTCTCTGTCAAGGTGATAATGACATTAATCAACATACCAGAGTATTGGGTTCTGGGTGAGACTTATACACAAAAATGTGAGGAGCTCCTAAGGAGCAAGTACAGAATCAGGAACGACTCGATTATTGATGAATAGTTAATAAGTAATTCCTGAATAACTGTGAGTCAAAGACTATAGTAGATAGTGATGAGTAACTGATGAACAGACTGGGATTAATGGATCATTTTTTTATAGATTAGTTCATAAATTGAGGTGAATCGACTCAATTGTTCCTGATTAACTATGAAGCACCTGCTGAGTGGCCTGAACTAGTGATGACACATAAATACTATTTACTCAATCATTAGATACTCTTTTTGTGTACCTTTTAATGCATTAATATTAAGTAGTTACCAATTAGAATCATTAAATACTCATTATCTATTCATTAGTTACTGTTACTGTTGATTTCATTACTTCATGATTATGTCAAGTTCTGATCAATTTCCTGTGAGTTCACAATTAGCTCTTAATATCAGACCAGAGCCAAGGAAGGCAGACGCACAGAGTGACTAATGATTAAGTAATAAGTATCTACTTGGTAACTACCCAGTATTTTGTTCAGTTTAAACAAAATGCCCTAAATGACTTGCTTGTTTTTTTGTTGTAGAAATCACTTGTGAAGAGCCTGTTGTTAAACCTCATGCTAACGTGCAATGGAACGGCACAACAAACATTGGCAGTGTGGTGTATTATCAATGTGAGGAGGGATATCGCATGAGGAGCCTGAGAAACTACTCAGTATGTGGAGAGAGTGGACTGTGGGAGGATATTGAACTATGGTGTGAAGGTGCAATGTTTTTAATGACATACATATATTGATAAACTATCTAAATATCTGTTGCGATTTGGACAAAATATTTCAAGCACTAGTTTTATATTTGGGAGAATATACGAAGAGTCTCATGTTGCATCTCTTCTTCAGCTGTCATGGATGATTTGTGTTTCTCTTCATGTCATGCTGTGTGCCTGTTAATAGCATGTGATCTGTGCTAATTCATGTCTGTGTGCAGAAATAAGTTGTGGTCCCCCACTAAACCTCCCCTATACTAACCTCCTGTGGGATCACACCAGTAGACCAGGCAGTGTGGTGCTGTATGAGTGTATGGATGGATTTTACCAGGAGAGTGGAAATAATGTGTCAACATGTTTACAATCAGGAGAGTGGGGGAGAGTATCTATGAAGTGCAAAGGTACAGTGATCATCTCTACACATGGACATGCATCTATTTAACTGTGAAAGAGCCATTCTTCTTGGTTTTTAACACACTGTTGGAATGTTTTGTTCATCCGCTAAGTAACTGATTAATTATGGTGCCACATTGTTTCAGCTGTGGTTAGTGGCTCCCTTGTATATTCCTGCTTTGGCACTCTGATCGTGCTAGTTACAATTTTTGAGGTGATTAATAACATTTTGTTACATTCACATTATCCAAAGTTGTGCTGGTGAATTTATTTCTGTGGATTCATCCGTCCTGTAGGAAACAACAGGTGAATTATTTGACTTTACTCAGACATGGCTTTCCCACTTGATGGCTCCTCCAGTCGAGGGCACTGGTGGACCCAAATAAAGAGCACAGCAATACTTGGAATCAATTAATTAACCAATCAATGTCATTGTTTCCCAGCTAAATGTGGCCCAGTTCCTTTCCTTGCCAACTCAGAGGTGGTGTGGCATAACAGAAGTGTAGTGATCCACCGCTGTGTGGATGGATATCACAGCTGGAGGGGCGGCAATGTCTCTGTGTGTGGCAGCTCTGGGCTGTGGCAGAAAGCTACACTGAGTTGCATAGGTGAGTAAGAACATATCAAGTGAACATGAAATAAATGCTTGTGTGGTGATACTGATCTGCTTTGCATTGTGAACATGTTTATCAAGTGATTTGCAGTATTTTGGAAAACAAAGGGTGGAGATTTGGTGTGCCTTCACTCTTTTCATCCGTGTTTCTTTTTCAGAAATAAAGCCAGCAATCAATCACCTGTTTGTCCTCAATGAAAAATGTGTGTACTGGAAGGCAGAAAAGTATGAGGAGGACACAGAAGTTTACAAGGTAACAGGACAAGTCATAATCCTGTCAGTGTAGATGCCATTTTGTGTGTGTATATGCAGGCATAGGAAATGTTTGCTTTTTCTTATTCACCGTACAGCTGACATACTGTTTTTTTTTCTTTTTTACTTAACCATTAAAGGTGCACTATGTAGTTGTGGGAAGAACGTTTTAAGATATTCATTGAAAACATTTTAAGGATGTCATGAGATCAAAATTTTACATTTTAAAGCTCCTATTTGTTGGAAAAGCTGAGTTTCACTCCCAACTCATCAAAAACGGACGCTTTGGGATGGTGGCTGACTTGTTTTGCAATCCCAAAGTGTCAGTTTGGACGAGATAAGAGTGAGACTCAAAAATTTCTTTTCAATCAATCAATCAATCAATCAATCTTTATTTATATGCCGCTTTTCATACAGAAAAAAGTACCTCAAAGTGCCTCACAGAAATAAACAAACAACAGCAGAAAAATAGAAACAGCAAAATAAAGTTAGGAGAAGATAATTAAAAGAACCCAAACCCTCCCACCCCTTCAGACATGGACAGAGACATACACACTCATACACACACTCACACATATGCACGCAGACACACACACACTCATACACACCCATACAGTAGCTGTCACTAAAGGGACACGGCTGGGCAGCGAGACCTGGTGCATGGAGAAAGCTACCTTTGGGGAGCCAACCACACCGGGAGAGATCTCGGGCCAAGGCCACAGGGAGCACCACCACAGAGACCACCCCAACCCGGGCAGACAGGAGGCCCCACACCAAGGTGTAGAGCCCCCTGGTCACCCGGGCCGGAGCCGTCCATGCGACAGCACCCCCTGCGGCCAGACCAGAGACCACCCCCAGCCCAGCAGGCCCCCAGGAGGAAACACTGGAGATTAAAAACTGACAGACTAAAACAGTAAAATAAAGCAAAAAGCATAGAAGCTGAAAACACGAGGGACTAAAACATAAAAGTATAAAGGCTAAAAGCACGAGGGACTAAAGGTTAAAATATGAGAGATTAAGACAGTAAAAGAAAAAATAAATAGATAGATAAATAAAAAAAATAATATAAAAAGGATTTAAATGAATAAATAAATAAATGAATGAATAAGTAAATAAATAAAAAAAAAGTGCTCTGATTAGCACGGCATAAAGGAATTAAGAAGAATTTAAATTAAAAGCCTGGTTAAAAAGGTGGGTCTTGAGCCTCTTTTTAAAAACCTCTACAGTCTCTGCGACCCTGAGGCTCTCCGGCAGGCTGTTCCACAGTCGGGGCCCATAACAACTGAAAGCTGCCTCCCCGTCCTTTTTTGAACTAACCTGTGGTATGGTTAAAAGGCCGGTGCCGGAGGACCTCAGGGTCCGCGGGGGCTGATAGACTAAAAGCAGGTCAGATAAATGAGAAGGCCCAAGACCATTAAGACATTTAAAAACTAGTAAAAGAACCTTAAAATCAATCCTGAAACGCACGGGGAGCCAATGAAGCGACTTTAAAACCGGTGTAATGTGCTCCCGCCCTCTGGTCCTCGTCAGCACTCGTGCAGCTGAGTTTTGTAATAATTGTAGATTCGAAATGCTCTTTTTGGGAAGGCCAGAGAGCAGGGCATTACAATAGTCTAAACGACAAGAGATAAAAGCATTCATCAGCACCTCCGTGCTGGCCTGAGAGAGAAACGGGCGGACTCTGGCTATATTCTTAAGATGGTAAAAACCTATCTTTGACATATTTTTGATGTGTGGAATATTTCTTATAAATAGGACCTTTTTGATACAACAGTAGAATAAAGAGGGCAACTCGATGACTCTTTTAACAGCACTGAAACATGCTAAAAAAATCCTATCAACCCATTTTTAAAAAAGTTCATATGTGTGCAGCCTTTTTTGACAACCTTACCAACTATGTAGGGTGACTCATGCCACATTGGATATAACCTTTCCAGGTGACATACACAGGATCCAGAGATTACCAGAGGTCCTTTCACGACAACAGGAAAAGGTTCCTGAGCTCCAAGGCCGACCGGCTTGAACTCTGTCTGAACCTCCTTCCAGCCACCAACTACAGCATCTCAATCACTGCAGTGTCTGCCAGATTCACAACCACCATCACCACTAACACCAGTCTAACCGGTATTGTTGTCTTAAATTCACTTTATCTGATGAATGTTTTCCTGCATCAAAGTTAGGTGTTATCAGCTTCATGGACTGATACATTTCACAAGTGTTCTTTATGCTTAGCATTTCACATTAACTGTAAGAACATTTGACAGTGCCACCAGCCCCAGTTGTCTACTACAGAGAATTTGAGACTCCTGTACCAACGTTGAGGCTACACAGAACACCCGACACACTGGACCCAATAAGGTAACAACCAAGCAGGCAAGCAGCAAGGCAGGCAGTTGAACACTGCGGGTGTGAACTGGGAAAAAATGTATTAAACTTGAATAAATCTGCTAGTGTGTAAGTTGTGAGAAAATGACCCTACTTCTTAATAGAGTGGCGTAGTGATGGTGTTAGCATCGCCCTGGTTCCCTCCACAAAAAGCTTACGGTTAGTGTGATGATGTCTGTGACAACCTCTGTAGTCGCCACTTGTTAGCAGCCACCATTTTTAAGAGATGTAAGAGCTTTATAATTAAATTGTGGGACATTTAATGATGTATTTTATGTTGTAGAACAACAAAAACCTGTAAATATCTTCAGCCTGTGGTAACCACAGACCTTATTCGGGTATTTAACTGAAAAAAACAGTTTAAAAAACCCATAGACTCGGATCCGGATGGGCAAAAATGCTACATGATACACTACCAGGTTCGGGCACAACAGACTACACAACTCTCTGAGTATACGGTCTTGATCACTTGTTTCAAGTCTTCTTCAGCACAGCAGCATGTTCGTTTAGCGGATATTGGTCCCATTTAGTGTCAAATAGACAATGAAGCAGAGTATGCGTAAGGGTGTGGCGGCCATGTGCTTGACAGTTTGTATTTTTATTCACATGACCATAATATACTCAAGTTAAAATGTTAAAAGAAATGTTTCTTCTCTTGTTCTTCTTTTGGTAGTTTGTACCAGGTGTTTGTGCTTCCTGTTGAGGGGATCATAATGTTTGACTGTTCCTCTGCTGCGAGCTCACTGGAGCACATCACTGCCCAGATTGCAGTCAGACACGTCGGGACACAGATGGACTTTACTGTGGGGGATGGACTGTACTATGGAGGCTTCTTTAATGAACCATTAGAGAATGGCAGGAACTATTATATTATCCTACGAGCTGTCAGTCAGTGGAAAATGGTGGGTGCAGCTGCTGTACAGTGTGTTAACTCTACTGACTACAGAACTGATGGATAACCTGAATGTTTTCTCTCCTAGGCTTTAAAAAGTTCCTGTGTCCTGTGGGCTAAAGTAAGAGGTAATTCACTGACCAAAATATCCAAACCCCATGCTGTAATTTTTAGAATTAGAATATTTGGATTGAGATTTATTTTTTGACATTACATTTCACCCAGTTACAACATTGTTATGGTACAAGGCAACGGAAAGTACTTAAAGAGGCACGTTGTCGTATTTGGAGAAGAGATTTAATCTCAGAATTTTTATATTCACAAAATTATTATGAATGACTTAATTGTACAAACTCAGAAATACAGATTTTTGAGTGAATAAACTGAATAAACAAGCTGTTCTCTGAGGAAAATAAGGTCCCCAGAGCATTGTTTGAAGCTAGAAAGGTGGCAGAGTCCGCCACATATAAACAAAATATAACAGCATTAAACTGTGTTGTCCTTTAAGATCAGTTTGTTTACTGAGTTTATTCAGTCATTAGAACAAAGTCTCTTTATTTAGTTTGTTTAGGCATATAATTGAGTCAACGAAGATCTTTTAAAATATTGATCTCATAAAAAGTGTTCCTTTAAAAATGCACTTTAAATTGCAAAACGATACAGATGTAGAAACTGACAGTTCCTCACACCCAGTGTTTCCTGTTCCAGGTACATCCTATATTCTGAGGGTTTCATCTCTGTCTGCTTTCGCATCAGTAGGACTGGTTGCTTTGGTCATATTGATTGGATACAGTTTCACCTGGTACGGGAGATAGTACCAAACACTACATTACCCACCATGCTCATGTTTTTTTTTTTTGGGGGGGGGGGTTTATGTGTTAAACAAAACACTCATCTATCTCATGGTTAATGAATTCAACTGTTCACAGTCTAAAGTTATTTTACTGTTTCAAGACATTAAAAAAAGTAAATACATAGAGGATGAGTGGATTAGTGAGTTTTAATAGTATTATTATGTTTTATTGAGCAGTTTGTGTATACAGCAGTTGATTGTGATTTGCTTTTGGCGAAAAAAAATCTCTAAAGAGAGAAACAAATGTTGATTATGTCTCATTGATACTTGACTGCATAATTGTATTAAAAATGAAATTAAACAGCCTGGTATCTTCTTTTTTCAGGTTTTTCAAGAAGACATGATGTTCTTCACTGCCCATTTTCTTTCATTTTTATTTTTGACGACAGTCTTATATTCCTCTTGTACATTTTGTAACTAACTTTAATAAAACATTTTTTTCAGTAACTATTGGATGTGTTCTTGATAAATGCTTGAATTATGATTGGATGTGAAAATGTTCTTGTGATGAGGAACAGTCCTCTTTGAGACACTTGGACATGCTGTAGTAGACTTTCACTCCTGCACTCCAGCAGAAGACTTTTCAACACCATCAAAGATGCTGAGTTGACATCCTTATGTCTTTGCTCAGTGGGGTGGCTCTTCCTGAGGTTTCTTCCGTCATGTTCCCCCTGTTAAAAGGGCTTGTTTTTCAATATAGCAGGTTTTCCTTACTTGAATCGCGGGTCTAATGTCAGAGAATGTCGCCCACTTTTCGCCCTCATTAAGGCAGTGTGATTGGGATTTTGAGTAATAGAAATAAAACTGATTTGACCTCAATGTGGTTACCTAGGTTTACATTTCATGTTACAACAGGCCTTTTTAGATTGAGGAAGTGTGTGAAGAAGAAGGAGGAGGAGGAGGAGGAGGAGGAGGAGGAGGAGGAGGTGTGATCCCAGGATCTGTACTGGGCCTTTAAATGGATTTTGCATCTGGAGCAGTTCCTCCATATCCCCACACAGACACGGGCCAATGTGCGACCGATGACTGCCCACCTTTAACGGCTTTGTTTACAAGGTAAGCAGGTACACAGCACTTACTGCGGTTTCAACAACACTAATAACATCGCAGTGTGGATAGTTAGTTAGCTGTGGAGCTGCATGTTCTCAGACAGCCTCAGATGTCTGCTGAGGAGAGGAGGAGTAAGTAGGCCGAAAGAAACATGGAGGCGACTTGTGATTGATTGTTTTCATGGATACAGCTGACCTAGAGTCACTGTATACAAGATTACCTTTGTGTCTTACTGTATTGTAAATATTAACACCAGCGGCCGCTATTTTCTTCAAAGGAAAGTCAATCTATAAACCTTGCCGTTGGCGCTAAGCTAACATCGATGCGACCAGTCGGCAACAGTCGAGCTCCGCTTAGAAATTATACTATTATATATTAGCGTGTTATTTATCAGCAAACCAGATGAGCATGTCACTCTTTAGAGTGTTGTAGACCTCTTTCGCTCTTTTCATGTAATTCGGCTGAGAGATGTCATCGTTTTTCAACTATATTTCAGCTTTTTCTGTGAAAATCTGTTGTTGATGTTAGCGCCAAGTGAACTGTTTCACGCCAGCCAACGTTTGGTGGAAGTTGATAGTGAATATTCTTAGGGACTATTTGTTTTAGTGGGTGAACGGTGAACTAAAGAGTGGACATAGTTTACGATGAAAAGTTTAATAACGAATAATTAATTCACTTGCTAGCTAGTTAATGACAGACACGCTAGCTCTGTTAAATTGGTAGGTTTTTGAACAGAGTCTGGTTTATGTTTTCATCCAGGAGAGGAGCATGGGCCAGGTTTTCAGGTTTTGATCATATCATAATACACTATATTACCAAAAGTATTCGCTCACCTGCCTTTACTCATTCTATGAACTGAAGTGCCATCCCATTCCTAACTCATAGAATTCAATATGATGTCGGTCCACCTTTTGCAGCTATTACAGCTTCAACTCTTCTGGGAAGACTGTCCACAAGGTTGAGGAGAGTGTTTATAGGAATTTTTGACCATTCTTCCAAAAGCGCATTGGTGAGGTCACACACTGATGTTGGTCGAGAAGGCCTGGCTCTCAGTCTCCGCTCTAATTCATCCCAAAGGTGTTCTATCGGGTTCAGGTCAGGACTCTGTGCAGGCCAGTCAAGTTCATCCACACCAGACTCTGTCATCCACGTCTTTATGGACCTTGCTTTGTGCACTGGTGCACAGTCATGTTGGAAGAGGAAGGGGCCCGCTCCAAACTGTTCCCACAAGGTTGGGAGCATGGAATTGTCCAAAATGTTTTGGTATCCTGAAGCATTCAATGTTCCTTTCACTGGAACTAAGGGGCCAAGCCCAGCTCCTGAAAAACAACCCCATACCATAATTCCTCCTCCACCAAATTTCACAGTTGGCACAATGCAATCTGAAATGTACCGTTGTCCTGGCAACCTCCAAACCCAGACTCGTCCATCAGATTGCCAGATGGAAAAGCGTGATTCATCACTCCAGAGAACGCGTCTCCACTGCTCTAGAGGCCAGTGACGGCGTGCTTTACACCATTGCATCCGACGCCTTGCATTGCACTTGGTGATGTGTGGCTTGGCTGCAGCTGCTCGGCCATGGAAACCCATTCCATGAAGCTCTCTGCGTACTGTACTTGGGCTAATCTGAAGGTCACATGAAGTTTGTAGCTCTCTAGCAATTGACTGTGCAGAAAGTCGGCGACCTCTTTGCACTATGCGCTTCAGCATCCGCTGACCCCTCTCCGTCACTTTACGTGGCCTACCACTTCGTGGCTGAGTTGCTGTTGTTCCCAAACGCTTCCATTTTGTTATAATAGAGCTGACAGTTGACTGTGGAATATTTAGGAGCGAGGAAATTTCACGACTGGATTTGTTGCACAAGTGGCATCCTATGACAGTTCCACGCTGGAATTCACTGAGCTCCTGAGAGCGGCCCATTCTTTCACAAATGTCTTGTTTCACAGTCTGCATGCCTGAGTGCTTGAATTTATACACCTGGGGCCAGGCCAAGTGATTAGAACACCTGATTCTGATCATTTGAATGGGTGAGCGAATACTTTTGGTAATATAGTGTATGTTGATGGTTGGCGGTATTTTTTTTTGTTTTTTGTTTTTTAAATAAGCTCTTTGTTTTAAATGTGTCTGTTAAATTGATCAGATTTTTTATTTTTTTTTATTTTTTCTATATCTATATCATTAGAATATTTGGTGTCATTATCTATGAGTTAAAAAAGTTGCTCAAAGCTGTCTAATAAATAAATGGAGTAAAAGTACAATATTTGACTTTGAGATGTAGTTAAGTAGAAGTGGCCTATAAAATTTAACAAAATGGAAATACTCAAACAAAGCTAAAGTAGGCTTAACTCAAGTGTATATTTAAGTATAACTGTAACAGGTAATTCTTCCTGCCATGTAAACTACTTTTAGCTCAAGACAAAATGTCAAATTCACTAAATTTCCAGTGTGCAACTGTTCAGTAGAGATGATACAGTCTCTGTATGCGTTCTCAGCAGGTGCTGCTGGCTGTCGGTTCACTATGGCGCAGAACCAGGTGATTCTGCAGTTCCGCTTCGCCACATTTGGGGATTCCATGCTGCAGAAGATGAACCTCCTGCGCCACCAGAGACGCTTCTGTGATGTCACCGTACGCATCAACCAGCTGGAGGTCCCTGGTCACAAGGTGGTGTTTGCCGCTGGCTCGTCGTTCCTGAGGGACCAGTTCATCCTGCAGCAGGACTCCAGGGCGGTTCAGATCTCCATGATCCAGGAGGCGGAGGTGGGCCGGCAGCTGCTGCTGTCCTGCTACACCGGCCAGCTGGAGTTTCCTGAGCTGGAGCTGGTGCATTACCTGACAGTGGCCAGCTTCCTTCAAATGGGCCACATTGTGGAGCAATGCACTCAGGCGCTCAGCAAGTTCATTAAACCTCAGCCTTCACGACAGCTGGAGATGGAGGTGGATATGAGAAGGGAGAAGCGGGAGGAGGGTTTATCCTCTCAGGCCAAGAGAGAGCAAGAGCACTCCCAGGTCCGGACTGTCCACGAGGAAGATGAGGAGGTGGAGCAGGTTGAGGACGGCAACAATGGTGATGACGACGACAATGACGATGACGACGATGTGATCATAGAGCCCAAGTCTCCTCTCCAGATCTTAGGCAGACGTCCAAGGCAGGGTATGGTGGAGAGTGACATCACTATAGTAAAAGTGGAGTCTGTGTCTGACGTAGCAGAAAACTCCATCACTGGTCATTTCCCCTCCAGCCCACCTGCCGCCCTGCACTCTCCTGAGCCTCAGCACTCCCTCATCAACTCCACTGTGGACAGTCGTGGCAGTGAGATGGCAGTTCCACCTGGCATGGCCGGATACCCACTCAGTCCGCCTCCTCCATCCCCTCCTGCGGAGAAACACAGCGGGCACCAGAGGAACTACGACAAACCTCTACAGTGGTACCACCAGTGCCCAAAATGTGCCCGGGTCTTCCGCCAGCTGGAGAACTACGCCAACCACCTCAAGATGCACAAGCTGTTCATGTGCCTCCTGTGCGGCAAGACCTTCACGCAAAAGGGCAACCTGCACCGACACATGCGCGTGCATGCTGGTATCAAGCCCTTTCAGTGTAAAATCTGCGGCAAGACCTTCACCCAAAAGTGTTCTTTGCTGGATCACCTAAACCTGCACAGTGGTGACAAGCCACACCGCTGCAACTACTGTGACATGGTTTTCGCTCATAAGCCAGTTCTCCGCAAGCACCTCAAACAGATCCACGGCAAGAACAGCTTCGACAATGCAAATGAAGGCAGCCTTCACGAAGGGGGTCTTGACTTTGACTTTGGCCAAATATGAAACCATTGGACCTTTTACATTTTTAGTAGCTTTGTTGGAAACCATCCGTCATATAAATGGGAACGGTGCAGGCTTTCTTCTTTCTCTTCTGGTGAGAAGCCTGTCAGCCTCGGCCTGATGAGTTAAACTGGAGGACATTAACATGAAAAATAACTTTTCCTGGTCTAATATCACTGTAGCTTCATTATCGTGGACTGTTTTTTATAGTTTTTTCTACAATACATTGTAGATGCCTTCATATCATACTTGAAAATTCAGCACTGAAACACAAAACGTAATGACTGTACATCATTAGTTTTATTAATGAATTAACATGTGTCTGCGTTGTTCAATGGAAAAAAAAAACAAAAACAAAAACAGACAGAGCCGAAGTCACGGCCCTTCTGATTTTCCTCTGGTACCTTATTTTAAAAAGAAATCCTGATTGAATTATGTCATGAATCGCAAGTCATTTCCAAGTCAAGAAAGTCACAGTTTGTCATAACATTAATGAAACGTAAGACCGAAAATACCGAATTATAAAGACTACACAGCCAACAGTCTTGCTCACTGAACTGAGCAACCAGCTGTCCTTTCACAGCAGTGGTCAATGTGACCAGATTTGTTGTGATTTTCATCTTTTTGAGGACCTTTTCTGTGCCGAATTGGCGGCCATGTTGGTGTTGGTGACGTATGTTGAGCGGGACGATGTAGTTCACCAGTGGTGTCACACAAAACTAAATATTTTACTTGTAAGAAAGAAAGAGTTATCTTTTAAATTGACAAGCATCTGACAGTATGTGTAAATCAAGGCACAATTAAATTTAATCATCTTTCCTTTGGCTAAAATACAAAGCTTTTATGAAATAAGGTCCCATGGGGCAAACCAGACGGGTTGTGACTTCAGCTCTGCAAAAAGAAAATATATTCAATATATTTATCATGTTCATTTGTATATTGTGTATACAGTCTACTGTAGCCTTTCTTTCTTACCTGTGTGAATATGACACCATAGCTAAAAGAAACTTGAAAGAAGCTAGTTTAAAACATATTTTATGGTGGGAAAGCTACGCCGCTGACAAAATGGGATGCCAAAGTGTCTATGTGAACTGAAATGGTTCTTTTATACAGACTTTATATCTGAGGTACTACTGGACCAAAGTGACATTGTACCTGTCCTGTGTTCATGCAAGTCGATGTGTGTTATGACATTAAAAGCTCTTAACCAGTGGTAGTTGCAAGTGTTCCTATGGTCACACACAATTCATGCACATCACAATTCAGTATCTGTAAAAACAGCGCAGGTTCTGCACTCCTGACGTTGAATTGTATCAAATAATGAAGAAGAGATGAATAACAAGCACAAATGTTTCAGTGACTGCCTACCTTCCTCAGTGTGCGCCCGTGGTTTTACATGCTTTTTAATCTGAAAGTGGCATTTACATGCCACATGCATTTGCATTTACATGCCACTTTCAGATTAAAAAGCATGTAAAACCACGGGCACACACCGAGGAAGGTAGGCAGTCACTGAAACATTTGTGTGGGGAGTCATTTCAACAGAGTGTCATTGTGTTTGCTGCAGCGTATTATCTGAGTCTGTCCCAACCTGTGAATAGATAAAGTGACAGTGACAGTGACAGTTACACTGTCCTGTCCTGCAGCTTTCACTCAATGTTTGAAGGTGCAAAATTGGAAGAATTTTAGATTTAAACATTCAGAAATTAACTCAAATCATGACTCACAGAAACAGTTTTGACCGTATGTCAAAAGACATACATTAGGGGACCTTATTTTCCTCTGAGAACAGCTTGTTTATTCTGTTATGTAAAAAAATGTCTGACTTTATAGTATAACCTCATTAGTATTGTATTAATTTTACAACACCAAAATACAAGCCACAGGATGAAACCTTTTTAAACATCTTTTAAATAACATGGTGATCACACTTACATCATGTGAATGTTGCTGATTTATTCATTGCAAACTTATTTCTTAGACTAAATCACCTCCACACCTGTAGTCTGGTCAAAAAAGGTGAAAGTGTTACCACCCAGCCCATACTGTATATCATCTGTTTAAACCTGCTTCATGTTCACGACAGGAAAGAACATGCCGAGGCCAAAGACGTGTCGATGAGGTGAATATGATTTGAATACAATGATTTGTATAAGAGCAGCTATGTCCACTCGTCATTACTGCGCAGTCCATCACTGGTGTGTGTGGTGCAGCGATGACCAAGACTGCAGGCTGCTGCCAGGGCTGCCTGCATTATGTGTTTGATTATGAAACGCCAAAAACATTGGTTATACCAAGTGTACGGGTAGGATTTGTCTTCAGGTTCACCCAGTTCCTGGTGGTGCTGTATGTGGTGGGGTAAGTGACATGAAGCTTTGATGCGGGAATGTGGTGTCAGCACTGCACTGGGATTGGGTAAAGCTGTTGTAATGAGCTGCCTGGTGATTTGTTGTGATCAGAGGGTATTGTAAAGGGTATTGTGTAGTTATGGAGAATCATTTTAACATAAACAATTTTAATGAGGTGATCAAAAAATGTTTTCCATAACTGAGCAAACAAGCTGTTCTCAGAGGAAAATAAGGTCCCCAGAACACTGTTTGAAGCTAGAAAGATGGCAGGGTCCACCAAAATGTAAACACGGTTTAGGTAAGTAAACCAGTATGAAACTGTGTTGTTCTTTAAGGTCAGTTTGTTTATTCAAATTATTCAGTCATGGAAACAAAGAGAGTTTGTTCATTAGGTTTGTCTAGGCAAAAAAGAAAATCAGTCGTGTTTATCTTTCTCTTCTGATTAAAACGTATTCCCCAAAACTACGTAGTGCCACTTTAAAGTATGCCACCGCTGTAATCCTGCAGGTATGTGTGTGTGGTGCAGAAGGCCTACCAGGAGACCGACTCCGTCCTCAGTACCGTCACCACCAAGGTGAAAGGTTTTGCCTTCACCAACACGTCTGATGCAGACCCTCGATTTTGGGACGTGGCTGATTACGTTATCCCACCTCAGGTTTCAAATATAAATTTCATCTTTACTACAAACACACACAAACCCAAAGTCCACCCTCCAGCATATCTTCATCTTTGGTTTACGGCACAGCAACTGTGCTGAACTAATCTATACAGTTTGCTTGTGAGTGAGATTATTTCATTGCTTTGTTCCATCTGTGCTTCTGTTCCGCATAACAGGGTGGTGATTCATTCTTTGTGTTAACAAACATGGTTGTTACCCCTCAGCAAACTCAGTCCCGCTGTCCTGAGGTGAGTGACAACATGGGCCAACAATTTTTAGCCCAATGAAGTTATTCAAAATGGATCCCGAAATGTCAGAAACTATGAGAGCTGACTGATATATTGGCTGACTGATAATGGCCCTTTAATGGCCTATCACAGATTTATCTGTTTCAGAGTTTATGTTACCACATATGCATTATTCAAAAATATTTTTAAAGATTATAATAGGTACAAAGATGCTTGGGATAATTCACTGTTTCAGTGCACTGGTGTCATTTTAGATGATAAAGTTTTTTGATGCCTCCATCACATATCATTGCAATTTGCAATCAGCCTCTCTTTCAGGCTCTAGAATCTATATTTAAAGATGTTCATCACAGGTCTACTGAGCCCAAGGCCATATCTTTATATTTATGTTTTTGTCCAACCGAGTGTACAACACAGAAACATGTCCCCATCAAGATGATATGCTCCAGAAGTGTAACTGATGCATTTTCCAACTTATTTCACATATTTATTGAACTGGATGGAAACAATGAAATAAGCAGGCAATTTTGAAGCTTTAATACTTGAATGTAATGGTCATTATTCAGATCCAGCGACATTGCTCAGCTTCAGGCCAGTAAAATGACTACAAATGCACTCTAATATATGTATGTACACAGATTAACAGATGGATGTGTGTTTTTTTTTCTCCTCCAGCTTCCAAACCCATCCACTACTTGTGTGGATGACTGTGACTGTATCGAGGGATACAGTGATCCTCGAGGAAATGGTAGGTCTTCCTCACCGGGCGGCTTCTGACTGGTATGCGCTCACACTTCAGCTGTAAATGATGTGATACTATGCAGATACATATCCACTCAGGCATCCTGACGGGGCTGTGTGAGAACTATTCCACAACTGTCAAGACGTGTGAAGTGATCTCATGGTGCCCTCTTGAAATAGACACCAAGCTGCCTGAGTAAGAATACCTGCAATGTAATAGTATTCATAGTATACAGTAGATATGGCTTGACTTGCTGTTTCTGTCCCACAGACATGCGCTGCTGGCTGCAGCAGAGAACTTCACTGTGTTGATCAAAAACAGCATAACATACCCAAAGTTCAACGTTCACAGGTCAGCGTTTCTGTGAAAAAAAATTGTGTGGGGAGACGCAGGATCTTACCAGTCCAGTTTATGTAAACATGCTGCTTTGATTTGTGTCATTAAATCAAACATTGGTCTGCCTTTTGTTTGTCAGAAGGAACATACTGCCACATATTAACTCCTCATACCTGAAGAGGTGTGGATTCAATCGCACAACAGACCCCGACTGCCCCATATTCCGCCTCAAACACATTGTTTCAGAGGCTGGAGAGGAATTCCAAGACATGGCTGTGAAGGTACGCACAGAGTTCAATTCAACACACTATCTAACTCTGTTGAATTTCAGTTGTCAGATCTTTCACAAGCGGTTAAAGGGATAGTTCAGGTTTTTTCCTGTGGGGTTGTATGCGGTGCTCAGGGGTCAGCTCTCCCCCTGTGTGGGGAAGCAGTTCTAGTTGGGTCAAATACGTCTTGCTGTCAGTACCGTTGAGCAGTACAATGTTCTGTTTTCTTGTCGATGCTAGAAGCTGCTTCTCCACACAAGGGGGAGAACTGACGGTCATCTCCTGCAGGTACTAGGAAGAAGTGCCTCATACCACCCCACATCAAAAGACCTGAACTATCCCTTTAAAGTATCATATTTTTCTGCACATATTATAAAACTTAAACAATGGATTTATCGTTCATGGTTTACGCTGTGTTTATACAGGGTGGTATCCTCGGTATTATTATAGACTGGAGCTGTGACCTGGACTGGTGGGCCGGGAAGTGTAACCCCCAGTACAGCTTCCGCAGGCTGGACAACAAAAATCCTGCCAATAATGTGGCCCCTGGATTCAACTTCAGGTAAAAAAAAAAACTAAATGGGAGAAATGCTTATTAATAAAGAGTTTAAGACAGGAAAACACATATTTAAAAAACAAAACAAAACACTGCTTATAGGTTTGCAAAATACTACAAGACCCCCGATGGAGAGGAGACTAGAACCTTAATCAAAGCGTATGGGATCCGATTCGACGTCGTTGTACATGGAACTGTGAGGACTGAACAAATCTTGAAGAAATTAGATCATCAGCAAAAAGGTGTGTTCTCTTTGCTGTTACAAAAGCTGGAGCCTTCTCTTATCTTCCAGGCAGGAAAATTTGGAATCGTACCGACCGTAGTGAATTTGGGTGCAGCTTTAACATTTCTCAGTTTGGTGAGTTGGTCCCTTCAGTTGAAATATTGATTTCAAGGGAACATAATGAGACGCAGAGTGTTTTTCCCTCAGGTTCCCGTGGTCGCTGACTGGGTTATGCTGACATGCATGGGAAAAAGAGATCTTTACAAGAAACACAAAATCACACATCTGAATGATGTTGCTGACACTGAAACAGTAAGTGACAAACTTGATGTTTTCACTAGAGATTATCAGGGCCAATATTCAGCATTTTCCTATTATCAAGCCGCTTATTTTTCTTTCAGACTGCTGATGAAATACACTAATTTTCAAATGTGCTACTTTGGCTTTGACGCAACATCCTCTCACACAATGTCCTGCCCACAACAATATCTGATTGGTAACACATCACAATTAATAGCCTATGAACACTGAATAATCTGAATCTGAAAAGTAACTAGTAACTAAAGTTACCAAATAAATGTTGTGTAGAGGAAGCGTAACGTCACAGAAAACGGAAATACTCAAGTACCACAAAATTTTACTAAAGAACATCCATCCATCCATTATCTTCCACCTATCTGGGGTCAGGTACACCCTAAGGAGCAATACTTAGTAAGTTATACTCACTGGTTGTTTGAAATTTTGACACGAAGATCGCCCTGAAAATGTCCCATCAGTCGACCCCTAGTTTGCACGTTCCTCCCTGCTGGCAGTAATTAGTATTGAATAAAAGATGAACCATATCTGTCACTTTCTATTTTTATAATACAGATGTCAATGGGCACCAGCTATGGAACCCAGTAGCACGGTCACAACATGACTCTGCAGAGGAATCCACACCTGCTCCCAAACGGAAATGGAAACAGATTGCTTCAGCATCATATGAATGATTTTTTTAAAAACTGGTTAAAGAGGCCGTATGTAAGAAATTCAGTTGATAAAAAAATCAACAAAAATTATCAACATAATCACACCATCATAAAAGCTTGATAAAATATTGTTTTCTAACTTTTGTCCTCCATTTTTTTTTTTTTTTTTTTTTTTTTTGATAAAGAGATAGCTCTAGCAGCAGTGGGCGTCGTTTTTCTATTTTCATAATACACATGCCTCTAGAGTGCTGTAGCAATGACAAAATTTTGTAGACTAACCCAAGTTAGCATCACCCTGGTTCCCTCCATAAAAAGCCTGTGGAATTTTTTTTTATTGGATTCTGGAATATCACCAAAAATAATCTCTGTGGCAAACAAGATTATGATACTTACACGTTTTGTTCAGCAAGATGATCTCTACAGACGACTTCCACTTTTGTGATTTTCAAGGCATAAATTAAATTGCTAGAGGTAAAACGCAAAAGTTAGGATATAAACAGATGATATTGCCTTCACATCACTTAAATGCCACCACCACTAAGCATTTTACTATACAGTTACTACAAATTTTCTATAAACTGATCAATGTACAAATTGTGAAGTGAGGAGTTAGAATAGTTGAACTAATACTAAAGTCGGACTATCAAGTAGATGAGTAGATGATGACCTTTAATGTCCCTGACAACCTCTGTATTCTCATTTCTAAACATTTTTAAGACATGTAAGTGCTTTATGAAAAAACTGTGGGACATTTAATGATGTATTTCATGTCACAGAACAAAACGTGTAAATATGTTCAGCCTGCGTTAACAACAGACCTTATTTCAGATGTTTAACTAAAAATTACCTGCAAAAAAACCTCACAGACTTTTAGACGAGGGAACAAGATGTGCAAAAATGCCGAGTGATTTCCAGGTTTTAGGACTATAACCTGCACCACTCTATGAGCACCAGCTGTGGCACTCAGGAGCATGGTCACATGACCTACTCTGACTAATTGAAATGGGAACAGATTGCTTCAACATCACATGAATTATTCAATAAAACTGGTTGAATGTGCAAATGTAATGAATAATTGTAAGAAATGTTTCCTTCCAGTGTCAGTCAGATTAAAGGTGAGTATCCCGCACCGCACGGGGGCAGCACCTCTTTATGATGCAACATAACCAAACACAAGAAGCTGCACCCCAGAAGAAGAACAACAGTCTAGTATGCTAGCGAGCTACTGAGAAGTGGAAGCAGACGAGCCTTTAGGCACCGTCATTTAAACTTGATAAAATATAATTTTCTAACTTTAACCCTTATTTTTTTTTTAGTTAACCGAATAACTGTATGTCTAGCAGCGGTGTGCGCCGAAGAGCGAGCCCCGCTGTGTTGGCAGCTTAGTTAATGTAACTGTTAGCCTGAGAGCTAAACTTGCTGCTGGGCAGCTGGCTTCTCCCAGTTAGCATCGATGAGGAAACCCAACCCCGGCACTGGTGCTGTAAATAAGACTGACCAGCTTGTCTTGAGTTAGCTAGTTGGCTGGTTGTCCTAGAAAGAAATCAACAGAATGACAGGTGAGTAACACGACCTGATATCAACAATTTCTTGCTATTAAGCTAGCGAGCATCGTGTTCTGATAGCAGCATCAGTTCACAGATATTAAAGACCAACTAATATTAACACCTCGGGTTTTCTCAGAGGATGCCGTCTTGCTGAATGTACCCGTCATTCGGCAGCTGTACCACTGGGACTGTGGGTTAGCCTGCTCCAGGATGGTCCTGAAGTGAGTGCACAGTCACGTTTTCAACTTCTAAATCATATATGTGAATCATTTTGCGTTATGTATAAACACAACTATGCCTCTGATAGACACAGCTATGCATGTAAGTCATTTACAGGCTGTCACCGTGTATTGTTGCAGGTACCTCCATCCTGTGAGTGATGAGGAGTTTCAGAGAGCATGCTGGGAGCTGAAGCTCACAGAGAGTGTGTGGACTATTGACCTGGCCTACCTCATGTGCCATCTAGGAATTAAACACTGCTTTTGTACCCAGACTCTGGGTGTCGATAAGGGCTTTAGAAATCAGGTACTTTGAAGAGTCTATGCTGTCCGTGTTCTCCCAAACAGATTTGAATGCACCTAGTTCTGTGTGTGACTTTGTTGTCTTTACTGTGGTTTGCAGTCCTTTTATAAAAAACACTTTGATACAGAAGAAGACCGAGTGAATGAGCTTTTCCTTAAAGCAGACAGCAAAGGTGTGACGGTGAAGAAATGGTGAGTTGTCTGTTACTTATTAATCATATGGACAACCCCCACCTGCTTTTGCCTCAGATAAAGTAAACCTAACACCTGATATGTGTCTGTGATAATGTTTCTGTAGTTCTGTGACGGTTCAGGAAATCCAGTCTCATCTGGAGCAGGGCCACGTCGCCATTGTCCTGGTCAACGCTGTCGTTTTGACGTGTGAGCTCTGCTCATCGCCTGTCAAATACTGCTGCTTCCTGCCTGTGGGTCAGAAGTGTTTCTGCAGGAAGCCAGAATACCAGGGTCATTTTGTGGTTGTGTGCGGCTACAACAGGACCACTGGCTGTGTTTTCTACAACAACCCTGCTTATTCTGACCGTGAGTAAACTCTCATATGTCGAAAGCACAGGCAGGGTGAGCCATTACAGGTTTTGAATAAAAAAATAGTACGGCTAATTGACGGCTGTGGTTATTTGGTGCCCTGACAAAAGCTGTTTCTTACAGGTACACTATGTAATTCTGGGGAATCAGTCAGTAGAGAAAGATCTTCACTATCTGATTTGTTTTATGCCTAAACAAACTGAAACAGTGTTCCAGGGACCAACAGCTTGTTATGGGAAAAATATATATTTCTGACATCAATATTGTTAATATTAAAATTCTGGGTTTGAATGTCTTCAAAACTACATATTGCCCTTTTAATGTATGCATTCAAAACAACAGTTTGAGCAATTGCCAACTATTGAAATCAGGATTACAAGACGAATGTGTGATTAAACATGCAAAATGAAACTTTACACAACAAGATAAAATCCTGCCAGCAGCTCTGTGGGTACAGCATGATCTGAGCTGAATGCCAGCATCATGTTAACGTGCTTATTTTTAGCAGGTGTAATGTTCACTCTGTTAAGTGTGTTTGCATGCTACCATTAGCAAATTACTACTGAGCACAAAATGTTAGATTATAAGGAAGTTTTTAGAGAATTTGGTCACAATCCATTGATATTTGCACTTGATGAAAAGTTAAAGGAGCACTGTGTAGTTTTGGGGGAGAAAGAGAAAGATCCTAATTTTTTTTTAATGCCCAACAAACAAAATAAACTGTCTTTGTTTTCATGACTTAATAAACAAAATTACCTTAAAGGACAACACAATTTCATACTTTTCTGTTTATATGTAGCAGACCCTAGCTTCAACCACTGTTCTAGGACCTTATTTTCCTCTGAGAGCAGCTTGTTTATTCAGTTATGGAAAACATGCATATTTCTGTGTTTGTATTTTTATCTCAGTAAGGATGTAAATATTAACATTCTGAGTTAAAATTTCTTCTTCAAAACCACAAAGTGCCCCTTTAAGGAATCATCAAGTCAGGTTCTGGCTGCAGAAAAATTCTGATCTGTCGAGTAGCTCCTGAGACCTCTCTCAAGATAACAAATGGGAACCTCTTGTTAGAAAACAAGTCAGGAATTACCAAAGTCAACAGGATTCATCATCGAGGTACTGTAATCTTCTGACAGGTGTGTGTGTGCGTGTTTCTCATTCAGGGGTGTGCTGCACCAGCATCAGTAACTTCGAGGAGGCTCGGCGAAGCTATGGGACAGATGAGGACATCCTGTTCGTCTTTAAGGAGAGTTGATGGACTGTGGTGATTGGATTTAAAATTTCACTCTTTGTCAGCTCATCATTGTAGTGACTTGATGCTGCAGGTCAACAGTGTTGGACTCGTGGCTCCACCTGTTGTCCACTGTCTAAGATGCCCTGGGCCATCTTCTTTGGTGCTAATTGCTCATGAGAGGCAGATTCACTGCTCTTATTCCCTTCTATACAGTCACTACTATACAACCCCTGAAGGATTAACAGCTGAGAGGTTCAATAATATAAACTGAACTCTTTGTTTAATGAGCAGCTAGTTCAAATGAATTGTATTGTGTCTTTGTTCAGTTTTAATGACTCTGGTTGCTCATGTATTTGAAGCTATTCAAATGTCAAACTGTGAGCTGAGTATTTCAGAAAATGGATGAAATGTGGGAATCGTGACATAGAATAGGAATTACCAGGAAATAATGTGCACATAATTCAGGGCTGATGATGGCAACATTTAGTATATCCAATTTAGCTGTGCTGTTCAGTAGTGATGTAACTGAAGCCTCACCTCCACCTGCCTTTTGAAGAAATCCTGCTAACTGTCCGCCGCTTTTTATTCTGATGATTTTATCAACAGGGAATACAGGAAGTAGTTGCATTTGAGAGTCTCAGGTAATTAATGCCCAAATGTGTGACATGCACATCAATTGACAAACTTAGTTCAATGCAATACTCCAAAGCATGTCTATGAAAGTCAGTCTACTTGCAGAAGAACACACTGAAACATGAAATCAGTTTCCCTCACTTCACTGGAATGAAAACAGCTCATCTTGTGTTTTGGAGTCATGGCTGCGTTGTTCGGTTGTTTTGATCATGTTGCAGAACAAAAGGTGTAATTTGGACTCCGTCTGTTTGAAAGCAGTGAAGACTGGGTAATTTCCTCATTGTCCCTCAGTTGTATTTTTTAATTTTGGTATTATGTACATGTTTTTTGCACTATGCTTTTCAAACCTGACATAATTGTGTTATTTAAATGAAATGTAACCATGAAATAGCTTTTCTGGATCTATGAAAAGTGATATTCTGGTTGTTACAACCACAGACTTTATTTTTTATGAAACAGAGCTGCATTTATGATGTTGTAATTAAAGAGTTTGAAAATATGACACATCCTTGACTTTTTTTCTTGATACATGAATATTTATTGTTCCTTACATCCACTGACCACTCTATACACCCATTGTCCCTCTGCCAACGTGCTTATCATGAGCCGTTCGGGGTTCATATTGACAATTTGCAGTGCCAAACTAGCATCCTTCCAATTACTGGATCACCCAGTTATCCAGTAATTGGATCAACTGCACGACATTTAATGATGTATTTAATGTCGTAGAACAAAATGTTTAAATATCTAAACCTGTGGAAACCAAGTAAAAAAACTCACTGACTTTGAGATGAGGGGACACAATGTGCAAAAACACTAACTGAATTTTAGGTTTTAAAGCTTCACCACTCTGAGCACCAGCTGTGGCACCCAGGCGCATGATCACAGTACTCTGCAGAATAATCTAAACCGACTCTAAACTAATTGACATGGAAACAGACTGCTTTAACAGTAAATTAATTATTCAAAAAAACAGGTTAAATGTGTAAACATGAATGATTTACACTCCGCTGCTGTTGGCTTATTTGGCCTATTTTGACCTTTGTCTTACAGTGGCTTCTGTTAGCCAAGCATATGATAAGATAGATGGTTCTGTGTAACATTACAAAGTCAGGTCATTGACTTTCGGACTCCTCTCCATTTGTGGTACTGTTACAATTTGGTTTTAGCATTTAGTATTATCCCATAATTGTCATCTTTGGCTACAGTGCTCATTGTTACCTTGACAGAGCAGAAACATCCAGGCTTGAGTCAAATCAACAATCAAATAGTTATTTATCCAATATATATGAAAAAAACAGCACAGCTTTAACTTTGAATATGTTTTCTGAGATAAACTGACAAGTACAAAGACAGAATGTCAAATGAAATGAAAAAGACTGAACTTGGTGTGTTTCATTCATGGACTATAGTGGAATACCATCTACTCCTTCACTATGTTGGGTTTGAAGTCATGTGTGACAGCCTTTGTAAGTTTCTCTGCATACTCAGCATACCGCCCAGTCATCTGCACAGAAAGTAGACAGAAAGATGAACACAAGTCCATTAGAACACATTGTGCTTCCATCATAATAATGTCTACAGTACAACACAAAAAACCTTTGCCAACAATCCAGTCACTGCAGGACAAAAGAAACCATCTTTCTTAAAAGCAGCTCAAAATGGAACGTACACCAAGGCTGCTTAAAAATATGCATGTCCGCTTGATATTTACCTTAAAACTCCATCTGTCGCTGATTTGTCTGTTCAGGTTTAGATCCATTTCTACCACCAGAAGTCCATCAGACGTCCTAGAGAGCCCAGGGGTGCGGCTGCCGTCAGGAGCAGCCACATAACTGGATCCATAGAAGTGTCCAAAGTCATGGTGAGCTGCAGAAGTAAGGCAGCTGTCAGTAAGTGGTACTGAAATAATTCACCCCACCAGTGACAGCTACAAAAGACCAGCAAAGGTTATCCTAAAAAATAAAGTTATTAGTGCAAGTTTAGATTCATTTTCAAGAAATTAAAATTTAATTTTAAAAACATTCAAATGAACGATCATCATTTTTATACCTGCAGTGCTTCAAGCCCACAGTCTGGTCACACTCAAGTCATGGTTAACTGCGCTAACTTGCTTAAAAGCAGCCACAGTTAGTGGTTAATCTGGTGGTAGGCTGCCCGATATTTGTTTTAATTATGAATTTACGAAAGTGGTAGATTCTTACATACAGCATCTTGTAGTTACATATTAAACTTGCACAATCTCTTACCTTTTTTTCCATCACCGGATGTGAACTCACTTTTGAAATGTTCCTGTGAAATACAAGAATGTACATAAAGTTACATGCTCCAACAGGGATTATTCAGCAGGTGAGTGGACACACCTGCGCAGGCCTGTAGCTACCATCGACTGACCTGCCTTCAGTGTCGGGATGTAGAAGGTGTTACAGCCTATTGCTATGTGTAACTTTACATTTTAAGAAGAATCAGGTGTGGAAAAAGTCTGTAGGTTGATAATCAGTGATGATGAAATGGCCACTGGAAAAAAATAACTGATATAATTATCAATTTACATTGTTTCAAAAAAGCCACTATATTAGTTGAAGAAACTGAATCTCAGAATTTTAATAGTCAAAATATTAATGATGCAAACTCAGAACTATTCATCTTTTTCCACAGCTGATTAACCAAGCTGTTCTCAGAGGAAAGTAAGGTCCAGAACACTGAAGCTAGAAAGGTGGCAGGGTCCGCCATATATAAACAAAGTAAAACGGTATGAAACTGTGTTGTCCTTTAAGATCAGTTCGTTTATTCAGTCATAAAAAGCAAGGTGACTTTGTTTCAGTTTAATTTAGGCATTAATCAGTCAATTAAGATCTCTTGATCAAAACTACGAAGTGCACCTACAGGTGGCCATTTTTTTTCTTAGGAAACCAGGTTTAAAATAAACAAAAGAAAAATACTTTTTATTCAAAAAGCGACACATGCAGGACTCAGTTCTGCAGTACATCTTGTCTACAGCCCTGCCGTTTGGTGACAAAGCAGTTAAAGACACTGGCTTACCATCCCAACGCGGTTGATTGCACAAGTGAAACAGTGGTTAGCTATTGCTGCATTCCTGGCCTCTATAGGCCACATGGGCTCACTGTAGAAAGAAAGACACATATTACTGTTCTATATGTACGTTACAACAAACTTTTGTACAGTTTACAGCAGCAATAGGTTTAGTAGTTTTTTTTTTAAAATCACAAAATCAAGGATTGGAGTGCAAAGCAGACAACTACTAAGGCACTCAAACACAATACATTGATCAATTACATGTTGCATAATCTAAGAATAATTTGTGTTCAAAATTACCACACAGAGCACATGAATGCATATAATATTTGATCATAGGAACTGCAAAGAGGGCTAGAAACAGCCCAGCAGCTTAGATTACACCCCTCTTTAGTTACTAAATTTCGTCTCTTACCTGAGAGCACCGACAGTAGCAGAAGGGTTGAAGATGATCTCGGCTCCGTTCATACTGTACATGAACCAGTTGAGAGGGTGATGGCGCCCGTAACAGATGTTCACAGCTATCTTCCCAAATTGTGTCTGGAACACCGTGTGGCCGGTGTCGCCCTCCATATAATATGTAGACTGAGTGTGAATAAACATGGTGATGTTAATTTCAGACAGTGCAGTGGGTCACATAGTGTAACAGTAAATCACACGCTTGCCTCATTAAAGTCTCCGATCCTGGGGATATGGTTCTTCCTGCTCTTTCCCAGCACTCTCCCAGAGTTGGAGATCACCACTGCTGTGTTCCACAGAGTGTCGTGCAGCTCTTCTCGCTCCAGAATTGGTGAAACAACTACCATGTTGTACTTTTTGGCCAGCTAATGACAGAGTTGCAGTGTCAGTGGGCTGGTGTTCAGTAGTAAAGCGTGTCATTGCACTGTGGCAGAGCTCTGTAGCCGGATCTCACCTCTTGGCAGAAGCGTGTGGTGTTTCCCTCCTCAGCAGACTCCGCAAACTCCGTCCATGGATGTTTCTCGCGGGTGCAGAAAGCAAAGGGCATGGCTGTGGACGGCATGAGACAGGTTAGTCAATCGGACTGGCTCATTTGTACAGTGCAGTTCTGACTCATGACAGAACTCACTCCAGGTCTCCTGAAAACAGATGATGTTGACACCGCACATGGCTGCCACCTCGACCATTTCACCAACCCGGTTATGCATGGCGTTAATCTGTGGAGGGGACAACCAGAGGATTTATACCTGTTACCTGAACAGTTAATATCAGATGTACAGCATGCTGTCTGTCTGTGCACTACAACAGGTCTGATAACATGTGTTGTAAGTATAAATGAACAAATGAGCATCATGCTGTGTTGAAGAAGACTTGAAACTAGTGACCGAGACCATAAACTTGTTAGGAAATTGTCTATTAAGGAAATTAATCAGGTGAGAAGGAGGGTAATTTTCTCATAAGTTGACAATCAGACTTCTTTTTGAAACCAGTGGAGTCGCCTCCTGCTGGCCATTAGAAAGAAGTTTAAGACACTTTCAGGAAAGCACAGTTCATCTTTCATACAGCCAGTGGTCTGAGTCCGTACCTGGTCCAGGATGGGGGCATCGGTGGGCAGAACGATGCGGTGCTGAATGAGTCCCACGCGGATCCGTCTGGGTGGCCTCAGCTGTTCCTGAGCAGCTTCAAACCCATAACCCTTCAGCTCAAAGTCACGCTCAGAGGCAGCGTCCACAGCACATGACGGGAGGTCCAACTTCCTGTCACAGATGACACCCGAACCTCACAGCAGTAAGAACATTTAACACTAATTCTTCATAATGACCGAGCGCAATGATTAAATGTTTGTGTCAGTCGCTCTCAGGCAGAGTTCCTGCTCTTGAATATTACAGTCTGTGACAAGAGTGGGGTCACACTGACAACTGGACGGTATGCTTACATGAACCACATTGACCCTGGTGACATGAGTTTGTGTTAGAGATTAGTACATTTAGTGTTTAGTCCATCAACACAAATTAGTTTAATGACTGATTAATCATTTAGAGGTGCACTATGTAGTTCTGGGGAAGAAAGTGTTGGATCTTCACTGACTGATTTTTTAAGTGTGTCTAAACAAAGTAAAATAAACAAACTTCATTTAAGACCGAATAAACAAACCGACCTTAAAAGCAAAACACAGTTTTATACTTTGTGTAAATGTGGCGGACCCTGCCACCTTCCTAGCTACAAACAGTGTTCTGGAGATCTTATTTTCCTCTAAGAACAGCTTGTTTACTCAGTTATGAAAATAATAGTTCTGCAACCAATGAATAAATAATCTCTCTGGATTAGTCGATAATAAAATGTATGTCTATTGGTGTCTTCCTTCTTCAGTGCATTATATTCTCCTGTGTGTTATTGAAGATACTTCTGTAGTTACAGCTCGTGGGCTGGACAGACACTAAGCAATAACGCTATTATCATAATTATTAATAAGCGTGCTGCCTTTATGGACACAGAAACCGCATGTAAATAGTTTGAAACCATTGGGTGAGCCTCACTTTGGAAGTTTAAGTTAAATGTTAGACTGACCAAAGTCCACTCAGCACAGCAATTATTCACCAGGAACAACTTGAGTAGAGACGGTAGAAGTAAAAACATTCATGTAATCTAACATCTCGCGATAACTCACCTCGTTTCCTTCCCGAATAAGATGCGCTGCACCTCTCGGAGCTCGGCCTCCGGCAGGTGAGTCTCCAGGGACTTCTCCAGCGATTCAAACTCACATGCGGACATTTCTGCGCTCGTCTTCGATTTTGGGCTTCACGGCTCAGAGTCTGCGGGGAGCAAAATGTGTGCTCGGCTTGTGTGTTACAGTCGTTATATAATCTGCGGTTAACACGCTGTCAGACGCAGGTTAATGTCTTCGGGAAGACGACCGAGCGGCTGTTTATTGAGGCTCTGTCAGTCATTAACATTACGTGAGCCTCCGCCCCTCTGTGTGTGTGTGGGTGGGGGGGTAAACCTGATAGATTATAGATCGAATGAACAAAAAGAAACAGTTAAGAATGTGTTCTTGGAGAGCGTCTCCGAGATTATACAGTTTCTCCACATGCTAAAGTTAATAAAAAAAAGGAGCGTTTTTTTACAAGGGAATCCGACGACTTTCTAAAGAAATAGCAGGCTTTTAAAGCGATGCCGCGAAGAATTTGATTTTTAACAATTAAATAAACATCTTCACGAATTGTACTTAATGCCGAATTTACAAGAAGGAACAATAAACAAATTCAAATAGCCGTAGACGTTTTACCAAGTTTACACAGTGTCTCCAAACACTACATTTTCCAAATTCAGCGTTTTTTAAAAAGGGAGTCCGGTGACTTTCTCCAAACAAATAACAGGCTCTCACAGCGATGCCGCGAAGTAAATGGACACTTTTTTACAAGGAAAGAAAACATCTCAAATGTATTGTACTTAATGCCGAATTGTGGAAATAAAATTGCAGACCGCACCACTGCAAAGATCTCCTGCACTCTCAGAGAAAACAAGTGTAAATGTTTTATTTTGGGCAAAAAATGAACGCGTTTCAGTACTCCGCTTTCGTCTGCGTGATAGTCAATAGACAATCAAAGACGATCAAATCCAGCTGTGAGGGTCCGCCATCACAGCTGTTATAGTGTTGACATCCAATCAAAATTAACCCACGAAAAAGGAACAGGTGTCACAAAAACAGTCAAATCTTCAAATATAGGAGATTGTCACCCAACTAATCTACAGATTATCATAGAGCATTTAGTCACCGTTTTCCTCTAATCTATTTATGATTAAAACGTCTGTAAAAAGCAGATATGAATATATAATCTATGTCCCCTATAATATGATTGGGACAAATGGCAAGTAAAATGTTGGAATTAAATTAGGAGCTAAATGCCCCTATGATCTCGATTCTATTAAAAATATGGAAACTCAAACTTAGTCATAAAGAATCCAAATGATGCCATGTTTATATTGGGTTCATTTGGGACTTGTGTTTGTGAACCAAATATTTGTGCACTGACTTTGGACTTTAGGTTTTAATGGTTCCATGGGGTCTTCTCGGAGTTTCCTCCATATTTATCTTTTCACTCATATTATTTTCATACTATTCAGACTTCATAACAGGGATTTACTAGCTCTTATTCCTGTTTTTTCATGTTATTTGGCCCCATCTCTGTCTCTGTTCCCATGCATGAGTAAATCAGATTTTCTTTCAGGTTTTCTACAGAAAAGAAATAAGACTTAAATGTCTGTCGTGACTTGTACAGAATCTATTTGATTTGGTGGGTTTCTTCTCTTTACTTTCTTTTTTTTTTTTGGTATTTGCAGGGATGTTTTGCTCCTGGTTTGTTGATCTTTGTCCAACCTTGTCTCTTCTTTCTCTTTGTTGGAATTTTTACAGTTTCCTTAGCAGTTCTGCAACAGAAAAAAATTACAAACCAATTTCATAAATTGATTTAAAGGTTGATTTTTGATCCTCATTCCCATCTTGTGAAATACTGATGTGTTGGGAATGTTGGTCAGGATGGTCGCCACCCCAGTGTATTTGACGAGTTGGAAATTAGACTCAACCTTTATTACAAATGGGACGTTCCTTAAATGTTTTTTTTTTTCTCATTGTAAACTCAGCTTTGACCAGCAAGAGGCCTCAGAGAGCTACTGTAGGCCTGCTGGTCAGTCAGTACTTTCCCCTCCGCTGATGGTTTTTTATTACCTGTTGACTCAGGATCATCTGGCTGAAGTTTAGTTACATTTACACACAAACAAATGCACTGTGTGCCAGTGCACTAATATCTAATCCGAGTTCAGAGGTCCTTGATTACTGTTACTTGATTACTGTTACTTTGTCATAATTGTATTACATTTATTTAAGTGTCAAAGCCTTGTCTTGACAGGTCAGAACTGCTCTGGCTGCACAAGAGGAGCCTGCCTGCACAGTATGAAGTAGGTGGTGTAATGTTGTGGCTGATACTAACACTCAACAAGTTAAAAAATGAGCAAACTTCCCAAAATGTCAAGCTATTTCTTTAATATAGAATACTGATTAGAACAGCTCTCAGCAAAATGATTTCTCACAAGAAGACACATCTATGGCTCTTTAATGAAAATTAACTTCTCACCAGCGCTCCAGTCGAGCTGTAATGGCCTAGAATGTTGCATCCTAACCTCGATCCGACCCAGCTGAGGAGACAAGATGTTACCACACAGGACAGCAGCACAGTGCGAGGACTCGGGAGGTCTCTGCGTGAATCTTTTAAAAAAAAAAAAAAAAAAAGCAATGAAGGCCCCTCAGGGAGCTTTCAAAGAAAAGTGGGCCCTGCACCCTGTAACCTGAACTCACAGGGGAATTACGATTAGAGCTGGGAAAATAAAGAACTCCAAAGATAGTCTGACTGCCTAATGAACTATTTCCCAGAAGGAGCAAACCAGATCTGTGACTCAGTTCTATAGACTCCTAGATCTGATATGAAAAACAACTGTCAGCTGAAAATGCCAGTGGGAAGCCTGAAGCTGCTCCTACTGCCACTGAATAATGGCTGGGAACATTTTGTGGCTGTTGCGGAACACAAATTCTGAAAGTACAATTAAAAGCACAGTTAAAAGGTTTATTTAAAGACAGATCTTTGTGCAAGCCTGCATGTGAGATCACAGAAGGCGATAGCTGCACTGAACTTCACAGACTTCCTCCATGAATCTGAAATGTTATCGTTCACAATTTTCTTCAGAACATCTCCCATCCACATCAAACTATCTCAAAAGTTTGCATTGATATCACTTAAATAAGCATATAGTCAAGTCACATCGTCTCACACAGCAAATAAAAATACAAGGGTACATTTCAGCATTGCATCACCAACTTTCAGTCCTCTGCTGCATGAAACATCACAGACACAAATGTTTTTTAGCGATGATCGAAATCAAAAGGCACACACATCTCTGTGTAAAAAACATTTATCTTTAAGCACATGAGCGGGAACTTTGCTAAGCAGGTTGGCATCACGGTCTGTGCACCTCGCAGGTCCTCAGGATGTGGCGAATCTAAAAATAGTGCAAATGATGGTGCACAATTGTGTCACACACAATCCTCTGTGCAGGATCCTTCATAGTGGCAAAAGCTGAAATCCATTAGAGTGTGTTTACGTCCATATCCCTGAAAAATGTTTCAATAATTTAATTCATAAGTATTCAGCCAAAGCCCTGCTCACACCAGGAGTGGCAGGATGGAATTTACTCTCACAGTTTGTCGTATTGTTTAAATACAGTTAAATTAGGAGAAATATCCTGTAAAGGCAATAATCAATGCCTTTTCCACTCTGTCCAGTCCCATATTTTACTGGTAAGAGTGATTTGGATTGAACTCTGTCTGCAAAGAGCAAGTAAAAGCATCTTGTTCTCTTTTTTCGTTGAAACTGATGCCACAAGCACCGGCACCTTAATAACGAGAACTGGCAGTCGCTCAGTCGATTTGAACCACTCTTGGTCATGTGTTAAAGGAATAGTTCACCAAAAAAGAAAGAAGGTGTTCATTATAAACCCTCCATTTATGCGGATGAAAAAGTCAATCAACCTCTCAGGAGCCTCACAACAAATAGCATCATTCTCCTAAACAACTAAAGTAGATCATTTTAAAACTTTTTTAAAAAATAGGTCCGTACAGCTCATAATCCAAGTTCCTGGAAAATTCCGAATTGCTTTGATAAGATGTCATTTACATCCTTTTCTTAGTCAAAATATTCACTGTAGCTGCTAAAAACATTAGTGTGCACTCCATTAAGTGGGTGCACAAGCTCGACTGCACCTCCAAGTTTTTTTCAAATTACTTTGGGATCACGGGGCTTCCAGGGACTTCTTTGATTGCTTCTTTTCACATTTCACATTTCACTTCAGTTGTTTACGATAATGCTGCACCACTGTTTTGCTGGGAAGCTCCAGAAATGTTTCGTGTACTACAAAACTTCACCTGACTTTCCATCAGCATGGGCCTGATTAGATAATGACTGAATGTCATTTTTGGGTGAACTTTGCCTTTAAGAAGCAGCTCACGCTATTTGTCCTACTAGCAGTGGTTTCAGCCTTTCAGTCTGGTTTAAATTTGGAAGTCACTAACTAGAGTGCTCCCATTTAATTTCCATTGTGGATCAGGACTCGTCTCGATTCCTTTGAGAGTTGCAGCTGAGGTGACATTGATTTCTTCCTGCATAGCGAGTATTCCCTCCTGTTCATAGGTCAAGTCATCATGGCCACCTCACTAAGGCAATTCTTCCTGCTCTGCTTGTTGAACAGCGATGTGACCTGGGCAGAGCTGTGGTTCTGTTTGTCCTCCGTGACTTCTGGTCCGGTGCAGTCATGCTGCTGCTCCGCGTACTGCAGGTGATGACCTATATGGATCTGAGTCTGCCTGAGGGCTTGCAGTGGACAGGGGACAGGACAGTGGGAGATGACGACTGACAGAGGGGGGTGGGATAATGCCACCACACCGCTCCCTACAGGAGAGATACGAGTCGGGCAGTGGTAGGAGCTTTCACAGCTGCTGCTGCTGTGCTCACTGAAAACGTCAAAGCTGAGGCCGTTTGCCTTCAGTCTGATGGAGTCAGTGATGCTGTTGTGGGTGGAGGTGC
The DNA here is from genome assembly GCF_904848185.1 of Acanthopagrus latus. Lineage (NCBI taxonomy): Eukaryota > Metazoa > Chordata > Actinopteri > Spariformes > Sparidae > Acanthopagrus > Acanthopagrus latus. The sequence goes on along the minus strand of NC_051043.1, from coordinate 11,464,862 downwards.
GCATGCTGCTGCTCTCTAACGGCTCCCGCCGGCTCAAGATGTGGCGCCGGATAATCCTCCGGAAGGTTTGGCGAAACTCCCGGATCCGGTAGGCGTAGATGAAGGGGTTGATGACAGAGTTGGCGTGGGAAAGAATGATGGCCACATACATGATCCAGGGTGGAGGACGCTTACACTCGGGACAGAAGAGGGTGAAGCAGTTGATGATGTGCAGCGGCAGCCAGCAGACCGCAAACAGCCCCACAATGATGGCCAGAGACTTGGCAGCTTGGACCTCTTTCTGCAGCGTGGAGCGCGACTTCTCTCCGTGAAGCGCTTTCACCTCCATCAGCTTGAGCTGGTGGCGCGCGGCCATGAAGATGCACAGGTAGATGGCCAGCATCAGCAGCAGGGGGATCAGCACGCAAGCGAAAAAGTTGAAGTAGACCATGTACTCCATGACCACCACTTGCTCGAACAGGCACCTCATCAGGCCGGGTGGGCAGGGTGGCCCGCTGGTGCTGTTGGTGTAGTTGGGCAGCTTGTGCCAGCCCATCATGGGGGTCAGACCGATGATGATGGACAGAACCCAGCAGATGGCGATGATGCCTTGCGCTCGCTGACCTGTCACCAAGCTGTTGTACCTGGAGGTGAAGACAAACGCACTGTGAAAGGTTTCTTTCTCAAGCCATATTAAAACATCTAATAATAATAGTAACAATAATGTCTAATTGGGTATACAGAACATGAAGACGGTTCTGTGGAAGCACTTCTCATCCCGGAACTAAACGAGCAAGGATAAACAAACCAAGTCTTTCTAGGACTCCTCAAAGAACAAGTCTATTTTGAGTGCGCCTGTAGCGCAGTGTGGGAGAGCAGCTGAGATATTTGGCTTGTTTCTGTCGCATTCTTGAGATGTTAAAGTGCAAAGGTTAATGCTGCAAAAACAAGCCCCTGCATCAGTAATGCAAAGAACAACACGGAGAGACCCTCACGTATCGTCAGCAGGAGCAGGACGAGGAGGCTGAAGGACTGAAAACAGGAAGGCTGAGCTCCATGTGGCTCTGGAGTCAGTGTTTGATGAGGTCAGAGCGCGAGCTGCAGACACACTATCCCTAACAAATCAGGAGCCTAAGTCAAAGCTGACGTTAAGATAAACGGTCTGTGTTTTCCACTGTAGAATATTAAAGGAGGATTACACAGGGGGCTACACAGTCTGTATAAGCAATTACAGCAAAAATCATCTGATTGCTCCGCGGGGACGCTGCCTCGGGGGAGACGCCATTTCTGGACACAGAGTTACTCGGCCAAGACTTTCTGGTTCAAACGTCAGACACTTCACTGATAGATGGCAATGAAATATGAAGTATTATTGTGAGACCTCCATCGCCTGGGACTGAGAGGCGGATGGGAAAAGAAAGAGAAAGTATAATTCACTCTCTCCATTTAAGAATATCAAAAAATGCACTTGAGGTCCTTTTCTTTGTTCCTAAATCAAACATTTCCATTTTTTCTTACTTTTGTACCTTTGGCAACATTTATATCACATAAAATGCAACGAAAGGCCTTAGAAACAGTTAATACATCATCAGATATGAAAGCTCAAGTTCAAAATGAAAATTCAGTCGTTACCTACTCATCCTACGGAAGTCCTGAGGGGCAAGTGTGAATAATTTCTTTCTGCTGATCCATTTTCTAACTCTGATCGAAAACATTTTCAGTAGAAATTTCAGTGTGAAATCAAGTTAATCATTTTCTTTTTTACCCATTTTTTTCCATGAGTTGAACCAAGTGCACTACATAATAATAAAGTAACAGTGATAAAAAGTCATATTTGAGTCAAGGTAAAGATGTTGTGAAATAATATTACTTTGTAAAGTGAAAATCATCCAAACCGATAATAGTTGAGGGATCTGAAAAGGATCTGATATTGAATCCACTTCAGTAAAAAAAAAAGTATTTTTCTGGCGATAAATGGACTGAAGGAAAATATATATATGTATACTACGGGATAACCGACTATTGGATCTGATATCCAGAATCAATATTATTTTTTATCTAGTTGTTGATCAAATAAATAGATTTAATGTGCCTGTGATGCAACATGTGATCTGCAAAGCAACTGGTGACTAAACTTATCAAGTAAGTGCAGTCAGGTAAAAAAGGATTCATTTAAAAGTAAGATTTGCCTCCAAAATGGAGAGGAGTGGAGTATAAAGTAGCAGAAAGAGGAGATACTAAGCTAAAGTACAAGTACCTCAAAAGAGTACTTGAGTAGATGTACTTTGTTACATTTTGCCACTGATAAATAGGTTTTAATCCAAGTGAATACAGCTGATAAACTGAAGTATTTTTAAACCTTAATGAATCTTTCTTCTTCTAAAGTGGAACCGAACGCTCAGGAAGTATCCCCCTTTGTAACGACCGATAACTCCCCACTGACCTGAGCGGTAACTTGATTGCGATGTAGCGGTCTATAGCGATGGCCAGCAGGCTGAAGATGGAGCTCTGGGTGAGGACCAGCACGAAGCAGGCGATGAACAGGCAGCCATAGAAGTTGGAGCAGAAGCCGGTGCTGATGATGATGGAGAAGGGAATGGCCAGGACGCCCACGGCGATGTCGGCCACCGCCAGCGACACCACGAAGAAGTTGGTGATGCTCTGCAGGTTGCTGTTGAGGCACACGGCCCAGCAGACCAGCACATTGCCCAGCACGGAGAACACAGCAATCAGCAGCTCCAGGACGATGTAAATGACAAAGGAAGTGGGGTCGTCCGGCATGGTGAGACAAACGGAGAGGTCACTGATGAGGAAGGATGAAACCTCGCCTCAACGACCATAGCTGCGGCCTGACAGCCGCTGACCTCAGCCTCCTCACCTCCGACACTTCGGGAAACGTCCCGACAGCTGCGGCAACTCCCTCACACCTGCTCAGCTTCAACTGACTTATCTAACTTCAGATCATCTCCACGCGCAGGACACAGCAGTCTCCATTCTCCCCTGGTGGAAAGCTCCTCTGCTGTCCTCTCCCCTCAGGTCCTTCCCCTCAGCGCCTTTTTCCCATGAACTCCTCGAGGGGCTGAGATGATGCCAACAACGCACATCACTGGGACATGCTGCTGCTGCTGCAGATGAAGCTGTGCAGAAGTGAGGAAGAGGAAATGCGTTTAAAATAAAGGAAGTGGATTACACCAGACACACGTACATCAGATATGTTTTAGAGTGAGTCAGAGGAGCAGCGCTGTGTCAAACGGCGACTTCGTGTGTTCGTTAGAATATCAGGGCGATATTATGAAATGTCCCATCTATTCTGTGAAATATGACAGAGCATCTTGCTTCATAAAAACAACAAGGAGTACAAAAACATATAATAGCGCCATACAAATACATTTGTCCTCATAAGGAGTAAAACATTTCCAGCACTCTTGCTATGAATGAAGTGGGGTAAACTTACTTTATTCATTTTCACACTTGAGGATTTAAAACTCGTCTGGGTGAAAAACTAAATACTTTTTTAGCATTCAATGAAGTCACATGAGCTCTCAGTGGCTTTAAAGGGGCACTATGTAGTTCTCAAACCCAGAATCGTCATATTTACAACAATTCAACTTATTATCATTATTATGAATAATTTAAACTTTTCCATAGCTGAATAAACAAGCTGTACTCTGAGGAAAATAAAGTCCCCAGAACACTGTTTGAAGCTAGAAATGTGGCAGGGTCCACCACATATAAACAAAGTAAAACAGTATGAGATCGTTCTGTCTTTTAAGGTCAGTTTGTTTGTTCAGTTTATCCAGTCGTGAAAACAAAGACAGTTTGTTTAGGCAGAAATGTCTTCCCCAAAACAACGTAGTGCACCTTTAATGTGAAAATATATAAACACATTTCAGTCTACCATATCGTTCGTGTGAGTGTTCAGTTTTGTGGGACTTTGGGCTGCTGATGTCTTCTATAAACAGCCCCTCTTGACCCTTCAGAGGAGCAGTGGGAGAGCTGTTTGTGCAGACTTTATCAGCGTCAAGTGCTCACGTAGCAGAGCCCCGAGCGTTCGTGACCGTGAAGACCGTGCGCAGGAAACGCGCAAAGATGCTTCGCGAACAAACCCCGATTCTTATTCAACAGCTAAAAGTTCAATTTTGAATTAATATGAAAGATGAAACGCTTCTACTCGCACATTTAAAGGCCCTGAAGACCTGCTCTCCCTTCCTGTTAGTAGGACGCAGGGGCAGGTGTACCTGTTCACCGGTTAGGATTAACACTTGAATCAGAATGTGCTGGCAGGTGTGGGGTTGGTTATGTTCTCCCAGTGCCGCCCCCAGTATATCAAAAGACGTGTTTTTTTGCCGACATTGAAAATTCATTCACCGGAGAGCCAGGATGAAAATGTTTTTGATGTCCACTATTGATGTCCATGTGATGTCCTCACAGGGCTCAAAATTACAGCTTTTAAAATGTCATTTTAGCCTGCTGGTGTATTACATGTCTGCAGTTCTGACACAGAGGAGGGGGCACACCTTCTCATCCATGTTTTGGAATTAATGTATAATGATGAACAATTACAATACAGTCATTTTTGCTATTTATTTGTAGGCCGTTCATGCCAACATTTTTCACTTTTAGCAAAAAGGTGAAGAAGTTTTTAGGCATTTTCCATGGTAATTCTTAGAGGTTGGATAAATATAGCCCCTGGTCAGTTAGTGAATCGTACTGTAGTGCGACTTCCTACAACCCTAACCCATAAAAGGCTTAACAAAGAGGAATCTGCTGTTTTTGTGCTGCTGAATTCCCTCAGAGAGAAGGTTTCTCGAGGTTACGTCTAGTTTTTGGAGATAACAGCTGTGCTGGAACACAGAGGTCTTTGCTCTCCGAGTCAGGCTTTTCCCTTTGGGTCAGACGAGACCTTTATATTAATACCAAGGACTTGTTATTTCAAGGCTGATAGTTATCACTAGGTTTTGTGTTCATTCTGTTAGACTCACAAATAAAGTTTCTGTTGGTCTCCTTCCACCGAGCCCATGGTATTTATTTGTGTTGATGTCAGATAAGTTTGGTGTTGCGTTACAGTGTGTTCAAACGTTTTATGCAACAGCGGTGAGTCAAAAACAAAAACTCCCAGAGGACAGTAGAGGAAATAATAACCCTCCATAAACTGCAACAGAGATTCTCCCAAGCTAGCAACACATCCTTCAATAACACGCTGCCCGAGGTAGAATTATGAAACAAGTAAGAGAAACTCCAGGGATTCATTCATTCAACAAGGGAGAGTAAGATTTTCATTCATTCTGCTGTTGCTACATCAGATTATCATGGCCAAAACAATATATTAATTATGATATTAGTCACCAAATCTAAAATACTCCAACACTGGCCAATTCATTTCATTTGCTTTTCTCTGTCATCCCGTGTGACAACTTGTTACTGCCTCTTTGTGTTTATTGAGTTTAACAGCGGATGGCAACCAGCATTAACGGGTCACTGTGTGGTTTTGGAGAAGAAATTCAAGCACAGAATTTGCATATTCACAATATTGATGAGGAAATAACAAAAACTCAGAAATGTTTATTTTTTCTGTAACTAAATATTCTCTTCTAATTAAAATGTAGTTCGCAAAACTACATAGTGCACCTTTGAGCTGCATTACCACCACCTACCATGACGAAGCAGAGGCACGGGGTTATTTGCATGAAATCAATATTTCACTTACAAATATCATAGTTATCTCTTAATACCAGTATGTCACAACACCCAGAGTTGCTTCAGGACATGACTTCAACTCAGAAAAGCACTTTTCTCTTCAGATACATGATTGAGATGTTTTGTGACATGGAAAAAAAAAAAAATCAAAATATGAGCTAAAAGTCAAAATCATGAGAATAAAAGACGTGAAAAGATGAGATATAAATAAACAAACCGACCTTAAAGGACAATGCAATCTCACACTATTTTACTTTGTTTATATGTGGCAGACCCCGCCAGCTTTCCAGCTTCAAACAGTCTGGGGACCTTATTTACCTCTTTTTATGATTATGGAACAAACAAATACTTCAGAGTTCGTATTATCACCTCATTGATGTCATAATTATTAAAATTGAATTTATTCTCCAAAACTACACAGTGCTCCTTTAAGCCCTCTGGTCTCTTGGGGATGCTTGGACTTCACCTTAAGACACATTAAATGTCTAACCTATTTTGTTTTTTTCCTTCTTCTTCAGGTGTTAAATACGGCCTGGTTTTGTTTCGTTCTCTCAGGTGCAGAACATCTTGTACCAGACATCACTTTCCACCACATTCTAGCAGTGGCATCACACGCTCCTGTGTGCGGTCCGTGCGGTCCATACACCGCACACGTCACCCGAAGTAGCCCTTAAAACTGCACCGCACAATACGTCTTTTAGTTGTGTTTAAGTTTTGTTGATTTTATGCAGAAGAGTTAGAAGAAACACGCAGACTCACCTCTTCTCCAAATGTGACAGACTTCACTCGTGTTTAAAGGCTGTGTGATGGCTCCTTGGTGATGAAACCTAGAAGAAGTTGATCACGCAAATGATCGCTTTCACTCGCGGCTGAGCGACAAGTGAGACACTTCCTCACAGTCACAGGTCGGCTGAGACGGAGTTGAGCTCGACACGCCGCGCTGAGTTCCAGGAAGTAAAAAACACGAAGATGACAACTGTGATCAGTTTCTCCTCCCGCACGAGTCCGAACAGATAACACAGCTTCTGTAGTGAATGACTTCAGACAATCTCCCCCCCCCCTCTCTCACACACACACACACACACACGCACACACACACACACACACACACACACACACGCACACACACACACACACACACACACACACAAACTCGTATAACATCTTCATCCTGCTCTATTTCCTCTTAAGGGCCTATCAGTTAAAGCCAGTTGTGTGTGTGTGTTTATGTGAGTGTTTGGATCACACACACACACACACACACATTGAAGGATCACTGTGTAGTTTTGGAGAAGAAGTTCGAAGTCAGAGTTTTAATTATCACAATAACTCAAACTCAGAAATACATATGTATATTTTTTTTCCTCCCATAAATGAATACACAAGCTGTGCTCAGAGGAAAATGAGTCCCCAGGCCACTGTTTTGAGGCTGGAGAGGTGGCAGGGTCCGCCACACAGCGAGCCGAAGTCACAACCCTTCCCAAGGTGCAGTTTGTAAGAAGATAATGACACTGTGGGGATTGAAGGATTTCAGCAACAAATGCAAACAAAGTAAGACAGTATGAAATTATGACGTCCTTTAAAGGGATATTCCGGCCTAAATTTAATCCATGGTCTAACACACCATGACACTGAGTGATCAAGACATTGAGAGATCAAATTTTCCAACCGCTAGCTTATGTAGCTTTAGAACACAACTCACCACTCTCCTGCAGCAGCGTGCTCGTTGTGGGGAAGCCCTGACAAGTTGCTTACCGAGTGCAGTGGAGTTCCGCAGCTCAAGGATGAAAATGTATGATTATCACTCTGTGTGTCTTGCCTACCAGTTTATAACAGTTATTATCGAGAGCGGACAGGGAAAAGAATGGAGTTGAGCATTTCTAACTGCACTCGGTAATCGACTCATCAGGCTTCCCCACAACAACCAAGCTGCTGCAGGAGAGTGGTGAGCTGTGTTCACTTTTCAGTAAAAATCTGGCAATGTTAGAAGATGTTTGATGCCTCAATCTATGTGCTGGGACCTAATTTGTACTGTTGCTGAAGTTTGGTGCTGTTCTGAGCATTGTTTGTGACTGTGAGTGGCTTTTTGATGGTGGTTTCTTGGTTGGTGGCAAATACTGCAGTGTATTGTTATCGTGCAGTCTTTTCTGAGGTTGCTAAAACTACATAAGCTAGCGGTCGGAGAACTTGATCTCTGGGGGGGGATTACTCTGTGTCACGGTGTGTTAGACCATGGATTAAACTTACGACAGAATATCCCAGTCAGTGCAGAACTTTTGAATTGGAATTTGAATTATTGCTGAAAATAATCCGTGACAAACAACTTTATGATGCTTACACATTTGGTTCAGCAAGATAATCTTCACAGAACAGAACACCACTTTTGAGAATTTTAAAGTGCAAGTGTTATCGCTAGACATAAAAAGCTAATAAACTATATAAAACTATAAACAGATGGCATCATGGTTGCATGAATTCACCACTAAGAGTTTAACTACACACTTACTATACATGTTTTCTATAAATTGTTCACTGTTCAAGTTGTGAAGTTAGAGTTAGAATAGTTTAACTAAAGTCAGCCTGTAAAAGACGGACTAGTGACTAGATGAGTCTCGTGCTCATTGTGATGTTTAATGTTTGTGATGACATCTAATCTCATTTAGCAAGCGTTGTTTTTAAGACATAAGCACTTTTATAATTAAATAGTGGACATTTAATGATTTATTTTATGTTGCAGAACAAAATGTGTAAATATCTTCAGCCTGTTAACTGAAAACCAACAAAAAAACCCTCAGACTTTAAAACCACGGAACCAGGTGTGCAAAAATGCTAACTGATGCGCAGACTACAGACCGCAGTGCTCTATTAATCAGTGCCAGAGCCAAGTGAAACACAACGCACTATTTAATCAAAACTGGAAGTGTATCTGTTTATGACCCTGCAGGAGAAGCTGAAACCTCAATAATGAGAACACACGCAGCTGCTTCAACGGTCTTTTATAACTATTGCCAGAAAAAATAAGCAACATAAAACCAGACAGCACTTTTTTTTTCTTTATACAACTGATTATCATCGTAGTGTGCACTTAATACTGTAGCTTAGTCCCTTTACACACACACACGCACAAATACGCACACATTTACTCATTCAGCTCTCACTTTGCCGAGGAACCATTTCAGCACTGCATGTAGTGTGATCAGGAGACAAAACATCCACACCAAAACAAAACATGGTGTGGGACTGTAAAAAAAAAAAAAAAAAAAAAAAAGGCAACATGGAAACAAGAGGACAAACTAAAGCAGGTTCAGTGGAATTCTCAGAGCATATTCAAGTAAACAAACGTAGCGTGATGAAGTGGACCCATTAAAGACGTAATGCACTGTTCACATTTTGCTCGTTGTGGTAAAGCTATACACTCAAAGGGCATCATCTCAGGTCCCAGACGGTGTAACATGTCCCTCATGGCTGCATCGTGTGGAGGTGGAATGTGCTTCCTAGCTTCTGCCAGCCGTCTGGTCTCTTCTCAGCAGGCCGGCCTCAGTATTCATCAATCACTCCACATCAGCACGAGCTGGCCCTCGTAAAGTCCCAGGATCACTAAAGCGTGATCAAAACACATTCCACTTCCATCAACTGATCCCAGACATTCCTGTCGGGAATGATAGAAGATGTGGGCCAGCAGTGGAATCAAACAGAACAGGAGAAATCTGTCGGCATCACAAACACCTTCAGATGTCTTTAAATAACTCACTCGCACTCTCTCTTGTACACAAAAACAAAACTCACTGTTGCAGGCTCTTGTGCTACCTTTGTGTCACTGTATGTCTAATGCAGCTGTACACACTGTTGTGATGTGGTTGGCAGGCAGCGCAGCAGGATGTGCTTCTAAATCGAGGACAAAAACATTGCTATCGATACCAGCTGGCAGCATCATCTGATCCGAATCATAAACAGTGTGTCGTCACCTTCCCCCTGACACATGATGGGGATTCAACCAGCTTCCTTAAAATGGTTTATGAGCATGGCTCGCTATCAGTGTTCCTTAAGAGACACAAACAAGAACAGCTTTGTTTTATAGAACTATTTCCACACTGTGACACGTGCCTGGTGAGGAAAGATAAAAGTTTGAAATGTCACAGTATCACGTGCAGAAGCCCTCAGCTAAACGGTTAAGGCAGGAAATTAGTGTGGAATAATACTACCAATAATTAAAAAAAAAGCTTATCTCAGTGCAGCTACTTACTGTATGTGTGGTAAATTCATATACACCCCAGACACACAACTAAAGCAATGACCTCACTACAATGACTGGAAATCATGCAAATAAATACAGTGAACTTGGTATGTTGAGGCACGTTAAACACACGATAGTGTCCTGTCCTGTCTGTTTAGCATCTATAAGCGCTACATAACATTTAATAAATGGTTTATAACACATTCAAATGTTGATATGAGCAGACATAAAAGCTTATGAATGCATTTGTCAATAACTGTGGTCACCCACAAGCAGGGATGCAGTCACAGTTGAGAGTCAGTCGATGTAATGTCGTTTTTTTTTTATATTCATTAGAATGGCCAGGGTAACGTATTAAACCGTTATTAACAATAATTCACAACAATCTGAGAACATTTTGCACTACAGCAGAAGGAGGTGAATCCTCCAGACAATAAAAATCGCTCAGTGTTGTGAGTTGTTGAGTTAGGAGAAGCCTTAAAACCTTTGTGAAGCTCTGTTTCCGACAGCTTCTAAATTATTTGAGCCTTCTTGTAAATTTGGCATATGTTATAACCAAATTTAGTTTTATGGGTGCTGCAGCCCCCTTAGCACCACTAGTTTCTGCATCCATGCGTATAAATGGAGGCTGCTGTAAAGACGTAAGGTAACGTAAAGTAATTAACATAGTTCCCGATAATTGGGCCGAAATTTAGCATTTTGCGGCAGGTTGCCAATCAACACACATAATTTGGAAATGTGCTACTTTGACTCTGACGCAACATCCTCTCACACAATGTCCCACATACCCATCATCTGACTGTTAACACGTCACAATTAATAGCCTATAAAACACTGAAATTTTTGAAACTGCAAAGTAACTAGTGACTGGATGCATCAAATGGATGTAGTGGACATGAAGTTTAAAGTAGCAGAAAAGACAAAATACACAAAATTGTGCTTAGGAGTGGTGCTTGAGTAAAATAGCATTGTTGGAAATGTTAACTGCAAATTAATATCTGTCCCAAATATCGGGTTTCAGTCTCCTTGATTTCTGATCATTGGAATTGGCCTTGAAAAAAGCCACATCGGCCGACCCCTAGCTTACATAATATCAAATCTGTCTTGTTAGGAGAACTTATAATTGCAAACAAATACTTAACATGCCCCTATAGTGTGTTATAAACCATGTTACATCTTTGTATAATGCTTATAAATACCAAACAGGCACAAGATTAACACTGCTGACTGAACTTGGACACATTAAATGACACTGTGTGCTATAAAGAATCTCTATCGTAATGTTAGTCATAGTAGGAACTTCAAAAAACTACCTGTCTAGCACAGCAGAAGTATCAACACACAAAATATGTCAATGGCACATATCACTGTCCTATCACTCACACTGTCCTATCACTCGTCTGTATTTTGTCATTTCCGTGCAATGAATGTTTTTTTGCAACATTTGCTGATGTTCAAGGGATAGTTTGACACTTTTGGGAAATACACTTATTTACTTTCTTGCCCAGTGATGAGAAGATCGATCTGTCATGTCATCTGTCAGGCTGCAGGTGAGATAAACTTAGCTGAGCATAAAGACTGGAAAAAAAGAGGGAGAACAGCTGACGTGGCCTGGTCTAGAGGTAACAAATCTGTCTGCCAGCGTCACTAAAGCTGCCTAAAAGGTGCACAATGTGAGAAACATAATCAGTGAGAGATTGTTTTTATGCCTCAACAAACTGAATAAATAAACTCACTTTGTTTCATGACTGAATAATCTAAAAAACAAACCAACCTCAAAGGAAAACACAATTTCATACTGTTTCGCTTTGTTTATATTTGGCGGACCCTGCCACCTTTCTAGCTTCAAACAGTGTTCTGGGGACCTTATTTTCCTCTCAGAGCTGCTTGTTTATTTAGTCATTGAAAACGTATCATTACCTCATTAATAATGTAAATAGTAAAATTCTGAGTTTGAATCTTCTCAAAAACTACATACTGCCCCTTTAACATGTTATATCTTGTTTGTTTCATTCCTTGATGCAACAAATTAGTTTTGGCTTTAGATAAAACGGGCTAGCTGTTTCCCTGTTTGTTTATGCTAAGCTAAGTTAACCAGTATTAATCTTCTCATCTAACTCTCTGCAACAAACCGATAAGTACATTTCCCAACAAGTCGAACTATAACTTTTGGACCCATTTGCAAGAAGAGCTGATTTTTGTGTCTTATTCCCACCTCATAAAAAACTGACACTTTGGGATTGTAGTATGAGTCTGCTGCCATCCCAATTGCCATCCCATTATTTGACGAGTTGGGAATGAGACTCAAAAATAAACTTCTATTAGAAATAGGTCCTTAAATGTGATGCTGCATTGAAATATAAAAGTGTGTCCTGACCCCGTCACTCGTCTCTGCCGGTTTCCAAAAACTTGAGTCCACGGGTGAGACACCATTTTACACTATAGTCTCTGATCCAAGCAGAACTAAAGTCTCAATCAAAACACATTTTATATTAAAAAAAAATTTCCCATGTTTCGGTTTGGATTAAATTTTACGTGCTCTATGTGCTCAATGAGAGAAGCCTAAGTGCAAGGTGGCAAATGCAGGCCTTAAAAATGCAAATACTCTCGTTTTGCAGTTTACCATTCAACTCCATACAATTCAAATGAATATCAGTCCACCCTAATAAATCTGTGAGTGAAAAATCTTCGTATGAGTGTGTTAGTGCTGCTTGACAAAATGTGTAGTAGTGGTGTAGCAATAGCATATTTCTGTGCTTGAGAAGCAAACAGTCGCTCAAGACCAGATGCTGATGTAGTTAGCTGTCTGCAGCATTGATCCGTCCTGATGACCAATTAGCCAGAAATCAACAATCAAAAGGCTCCGAAACACATTTGGCACTCTTCAAATCTTCAGTTTGACAAAGACACTGCCTCTGTGGAGGATTGGCCATTACAGAGAGCTCATATCCTGGTATCCTGCATCCAAACTCCCACAGGCACTTAATCCATTGAAATTGAGGCATCTGTATCGTACTGTAACATCTGGAAGACTTGGTGCAAAAAGGCTGTGTCTGTCTGAACTCCTTCCAGAGGGAATTTTCACGGCTGTGGGGGAATTCCAGCATCACCGATGATTGGTTTGTTACTCTGTAGAAGCTGATGTTTTCCACAAAGTATTCACAACTGGCAAAAGAAAATACATGTGACTATTTATGAAAATGACTCGTCTAGAACGCTGAGCGTCAGATTTGCAGGAATTCCCCCTTAACACCCTGAAAACCGGGTCAACCGTCAGGGAACGTTTGCCAGGAAAAGCCAGGTCGAAGGCACTGAGACTTTGTTTTTCCTGCTGCTCCTTCAGGCGTTAACTGAGGGCAAAGATGATCTACAGGATTTCATCGCTTGTCAGTTCATACTTGGTTCACCAGCGTTGCTTCTCGTCTAGTGTAACAGTAGATATACAGGCAAGCCCTCGGACTACAACTCTACACAAAGCATCTTCTACGCTGCGCCGGGAGGATGGAGTAGCTGGGTGTGTCCAACAAGGTTCTGGTCTGCCTTTAGTGTTGCTGAATACTGAGGATCGACATGCAGCGTGACTGGGTGAGGCGCGGGGGAGGGTGTCAGTGAGGTATAACAGTTGACCGTGGGGTTGCTGAGAGCTCAGGAGGGGCTTGCGTGGCTCCGATTGTGCTGCAGGTAAAGTCAGGTCTCAAAGTACTTGTAGATGGCAGTGACGTAAGTCATGACACTTTGCCAGTCCGGCCTCTCCGTGTGCACCATCTCATTTATGTCCTAGAACAGAGAAAGACAGAGTTTAGGAGCCTCACTCAAGTATCTTCCTCAAGGTCGTGCACTGCAGCGCTTTCGTTAAATTGGTTACAATTCTGAATCGACCTCTGTGTTACATATAGCCAGCCCATGCTGGACTATTTCTGGCTGAATGCAATGACTTCCTGGAGTCCTGTCATCACTGTGAGGAAGTCGCTAGTTTTTGTCCTGGAGGCAGAACTAGTCTTGCTTTTCCCTCCTTTACCAGTCTTAATGCTCCACTATGCTAACCAGCAGCTGGCTGTAGACTGAAGAATGTCCGTGGTACAAAAGCAAATACATTACAAGTGAGGGGGAGCATATCAGAGTTGTTTTCCCTCATACCTTCTTAAAACTAGGAGTTAAAACTTTTTACATTTTTTATTTCAATAAAATCATTTCAAACTGGAGTAAAGCTTACCAAAGTGCATTTGATGCCCACACTCTCTGCAGCCTGGAAAGCTAAGGTGAAGTTTCTCCTCTGAGAAGAGAAAGTCAAAGTCACACACAGGGAAACACTCAAACAACAGTAATGATGCAGTGGTAATGATGGCTTAGATGTTGGGGCTTTCCTGGGAGCTCTACTTGCCTTCTCCTGGCTGGTGAGCTCCTGGTAGGGGATGTGGGCAGGCAGGTAGGTGTGGAGCACCGCGCAGAAGGCCAGGCCATCATTCCAGCTGCTGCTGAAGTTTGTGATATCAATGTTCTGAAAATCAAAGCGACAATCCCTGTGAACTTTGATTCAACTCAACGGAACATTTACAATCCGGGACAAAAATCGATGGAAAACCAATTCCTGGGCCTCACCCGGCCAGACAGGATACAACATTTATCCCAGGCCATGAATGTCACTCCCAGCCAAGCTGCATTACAGGCTTTCACCATCCCTTTCAACAATAAACTGAGCACTTACAGAGCCATTTAAAATAATTTAAGCACAAAGAAGATCCTTATCACATTTCTCATATTTTCCACTATCACCTGTCCTCTGCAGGGATGACTGTGAATCTGTGATTTCAAACAACCACTAAGGTTAGACGCTAAAATCTCCTCAGTGTCACTACTATAACCTCAATAGTGGCCAATGACTCAGACAAACAATCATGTTTTCGTCAAACAGGTAATTACGAGATGTGTTAAATGTTGTGCACTTCCTGGAGAAGACCTGAGGTGCCATGGAGACCAAGAGAGGTAAACATCACTTCAATATGGCAAGTGAGTCTTGACACACATCGTCATTTTAGCACCACTCATTTCTAGGTCAATGCTTGGACATTTAATGTCTCAGCGCAGGTTTACATAAACAGTCTCCATCAAACCGCACTAAACTGACAGGAAAAGTCCAGGGAAGAGACACCCCTCAACTCAAGAGAGTTTAAGTTATAATCCTGAAGGTTTTCATGAAATTAAACCTTGTTTATGACCCTACTAACCCTATTTCCTAATTGTCAGCATCTTCTGACAACTAAATGTGAAATGTTACAGGGAGCGATGAAACAGGGAGCCGCCAGTGAGCTCATGCATGAAGGTAACCAAATCCTGCTTTTATGTGGCCAACATGAGATCAGATCGAGGATTCTCATGACATGATGGAAAAAGGCAGATTAGTAACTGACTTAAAACAATACAAGTTTGTCTGGTTACTCTGTAACTGGTGTGGAGAGGAACAGAAACATTTTTGGGCAGAGAAGCACTGGCTGTGTGATCAAGATGAAATGTGCAAAAGAAAGAAAAGGGCTGCACGTGCGTCTTGTATCTATGACAAAAATATCTTGACAGCCGTCGGTGTATGATGGACGGTGCACCTTTTCTCTGGGCAAGCGTCTGAGGCAGCTGATGGCAGGACAGGAACCTACCTGGTATCCCTCCGTCTTTTTCTGGCACCACTTTAGCAGAGCGTTTCTCTTAGAGCCTCCGTATTCTCTGGCCAGTGCTGACAGCGGGTCCTTTCTCTCTTCTCTGAAACACAAAAGAGACATATAAGCAAAAACTCTGCTACTGCTTTAAAAGATTTACTGAGTCGGTAAGGCAAACAGATGCAGCATGTTTGCTTAATGGGCAAGGGAAGCTGTCAAGAGACGTGTGTTCACAACTACAGTATGAAGAGGTGATGTCACACTGGCAACTGGCAGACTGACAAGTATGAAAGCAGAGACTTTAAGCTGTGAGCACAATTATTGCGTATAGGCAAATAAACCATCCAAGTTTTACCAGTGAGTACAACATAAAGGTGAGTCAGGGCCCCTGGAGGTAGTACCTTAGGCGGCTGCGTGCTGTGGGGGTGATGGAGGCAGTGGGAGAGGACGATGACAGGGAGAGCGGGGAGGAGGCAGCACTCATAGCCATCAGGGAGGTTGAGGAGGCTCCATCTGAAGCCGACATGTCCCTCTTTATCTCCTCACTGCTCCGCCGGGACACTGTTCAGGACAGTGGAGACGATTATCGATTCCATTCTTTGGCAACACACTAAGTTTGTAGAACTTAAGGAGCATCTCTAACCTGAAATTGACTTAGTGGAGTCCATGTTGGAGACCCTCTGGAGGGCAGACGGAGGCCGGCTAGCTGAGGTTCCCCTGAGAAGGTGCTCAGCTGTGGATACATCACAGTATTTACATCATATACAGTACGAGTGTTTCTATAAGGGGCCTCCTATGACGTAACAGGGTCAGTAAAGAGCCACATTCCAGCCCCTCGCAGTTCAGGGAATACCGGCAAATGAGGCTGCCTTGTCCGACAGGAAAACAATAAATCAGAGAAAAATAAATGGAACGATGGAGGCTATGGTCAGATCTGCACGTTCACATGAAACACTTGAACT
Organism: Acanthopagrus latus; assembly: GCF_904848185.1. Lineage (NCBI taxonomy): Eukaryota > Metazoa > Chordata > Actinopteri > Spariformes > Sparidae > Acanthopagrus > Acanthopagrus latus. Next base: position 11,448,342 of record NC_051043.1, on the reverse strand, counting down.
CATTACTGGTGAGAATGAACTGGGGGGAAATTCTACAGCATGTGGTGGCTCATTATTTCCCTCTTATCATCCACTCGAGTGTTTTGATTAGCTTAAACATGATGTCAACATACAATAAAGTAGAACTAACTCGGAGCTCCAGGGTCTGGGGAAAAACTGCCTCATGAGAGCGGGCACAGTCTACTCCAGTTAATCATTAAGATGTGATGTAGAGGACAAAGTACCCTGGCCTTTGTGACCCATGTTTCACAGTATATTATCCTGTCCTTTCACAGATTTATATCTATATTTCAGAGAGTACTGTTGTGTAGACAGCCTCACCTGGCATGCTGATGTCTGTGTAGCTGGGCCTCTTATCACTGAGGGAGGAGAGTGGCTTGGTTGCTGACATAGACCCACTTATGGAGTGTCTCTGAAATGACAGAGCAAAAACACATTTATTCACTTATGGAAACTAATAATATTTCTCAGTTTATATTGTTACCTCATCAATACTGTAAACTTTAAAACTCTTCTCCAAAACAACATAGTGCCCCTTTAATAAAAGAAAAGCGCAATAAACCAAGAGGCTTAAAGAAAATCAAGTATCTCCTATTTTTTTGAGAGATATTTCTTTTATTGGTTTAGAAAATCGCCCCACTTCTTAAACAATTAACATAGTCATACAAAGCCTCTCCTCCTGTACCTGTATGGGTGAAACGGCTGCTGCTGGGGGCGTCTTCATGGGACTGGGGCTGAGGGGGGTGCGTGGTATCGGGGTAGCTGACGCTGTTGGAGTCACGGAGGTACCATTGGTAGGTGGACCTGTGTTAAGAGTGAGAAGGAACCAACACATTAAGCTCAGTGTGCTTCACACACTTGACCAAATACACTCCTGATGTCAAGGACTGCCTCATGGGTCTTGTTGTAAAAGTTCCTCCTGTGTAGATAAAAATGCTGAAATGTATGTAATTACTGCAAAAAAGAAAAAAAAGAATAAACATGCGTTTTCTTTGATAATCTGCTCTATCAAAAACTTATGGACAAGTTTAGGACAAGCAGCAACATTTAAAAGTGAGAAATTGAGGTTTATGGTACCTTGTGAGGCACTGTCGAAGCTCTTGATGAGTGTTTTGACGGTGGGAGACGGCTCCGAGGAGGTGGAGGATCGGCGGCTGAGACCCATCCCCTGTCTGAGCGCAGCCAGGTCCCTCTCCACCGCATTCATGTAGTTATACACTCTGCCTCTCTCCTCGTCCTGCCTGGAATACAAACAGTGCTTAACTAAGACAGTGTAGGAGCTCTGAGTGTACATGCTGTTTGTAGACACTGGTTTGAGAGAGGGGATGAATATGGTGACATCGTAATTGAAAAGAAACCAATGTATCATTTGTTCCGCAAAGGAAGTTTATCAACTGTGGGATTCATCAAAGATAAATGAATGCAAACACAGCTACTGAGCATCCAGGATCATAATCAAATAAGCGAAGTTAAATCTTCCCTCATTTTGTTTACAAACAGAAGACGGACGATGTCGGCGTAACCGTTGGGGCTCTCTGTGAGTCTTACTTGCGGCTCTTGACCTCGTCCAGCTCTTTGCTTAGTTTCTCGTTCTTCTCCTGGGCTTCCTGCAGCCGGCGCCGCAGATCTCCAATTTCTTCCTGTGCTTCGGACTTGATGTCATTAGCAATGACAACGGCTGTCTGCAGATCAGCCTGGAACTGACGCCACTCCATCGACTCTTCCTGCACAAACACACAGACAGACAGCAAGTTGAAAAATAATTTAGACTAAATGAACCACTAGATTATTCAGGCACTATTAATGATTTTTGTTTAGCCTTCAAAACAATCTGCAACATCTCACATGTGGTCAGTGTGTTTGCAGACATAAGCATTCATTCAGAGTCTTGTTCCTGGCCAGGTGATTAATGGAAGTCCAACATTCACTGTCCTTTTAGCTCTGCTTTTGTCTCCACCAACTCCTAGAGACATATCTGGATCTTAGGCTGATAGACGCTCAATCATGCTAAAGTGATTTGAGGTTGTAGGTACCTGTCAGACAGCCCTTCCCTTTGGCACAGCACTTCTGCAACCATATCACTTCTGTGTTCCTACGCACAAGCACCCCCCCCCAAGAAATTATACTGCAATAGAATATTTGCATTGGGTTTAACTAGTGGACAAATAAATGTACTCTCTGTCAATTACTGGCCTAATACCGCTGCTCCTTCATGTACTTCCCTTTCTTTCTTCTACTGTGCAGAAATAAAATTAAAACAAATAATTTCATGCATACTGTTTGAGCCCATCTGTCCTCAAGTCACTCTGCGCAGCAGTTCTTACCCTCAGTCTGCGGTGGAGAATCTTAATCTCTCTTTCCATGTCATGCTTCTGGTCCTGCAGCTTCTTCACAGAGTCTGAATTAGGAGGTGAATACACACTGGTGGTATTAATGCCAACAGGCCACAAAACAGACAGACTCAACACCACACATATCTAACTACTATTACATAAAGTTTGACAAACACTTGACAGTAAGCTATGGCCGCTATGTTTCACTTAAGATCTTACTCTCGAGGTCTGTGATGATGAGGTTGTCGTGGAGTTTAAGGGCTCGGTGCTGCTCCACCTCATCCTCCAGCTCAAAGATGGTTTCCTTCATGTCTGCGATCTCGGTCTCTTTCTCTTGCAGATCGATGCGCTGCTTGTCCAGCGTGCGCTCCTGCTCGGTCATCTGCTGCTGCACCTGCCCCTGGAAGTCCCTGTACTCCCTGTCCAGCTGGACACACAGGAGGAGGATTAACCATTTCTTTAACAAGCTAGCAGCTAATTAGCTGACTATTGTGTACCAGCAGTGTCATACTGTTTTTATCTATAGAGATATATTGGGTACCATGTCCTGACTGCATATCTGCACAGTAGTCATGTGCTTAGTGTTGTGGCACATGTACCACTTATTGCTAAATAGTAGACTCTGGAGACTTTTGTTTTCAAGGTCAAATCTGGCTCTGCTCCGTCATTAAAGACTTATAACTTATTTTGGTGCCCCAAAAACTCTTGCTCCAGTTCTGGCATCCTAGATTGAAGTTTAGGTCAATCACGTCAATTTAGAATCTTATAGTTCCAGGATAGTGATGCCCGGCTTGATTTTACATCACAGAGTCTCTCACAAGTTTTAACTTACCTTACTGAAAGTCTCCTGCAGTCGGGTAAGGTCACTGTGTGCTTGTTCCAGCTCCTCCTGCAACTTCGCCGCCTTGGCCTCAGCCTCTTCCTTCCCCAGACGGACGCCCTCCAGCAGCTGGCAGATGTCGTTTTTGTCCCCCGCGCTGTGAAGAGAGTACAGCTCGGCGACCCTCTGCCTCTCCTGGTCCAGCTGGGCTCTGCAGCGGTTCAGCTCCAACTGGTCGCTGCTCACAGCCGCCTTGTACTCCTCAACTGCAGCCGCCATGGCAACTCGGCCCTGTCTCTCTGACTCCATGATGCGCTCCATCTGGTGGTTCCTCTCCTTCAGCGCTCCGATCATCTCCTGGGCCTCAGCATTGTCCTGCTCAGCCATCTTCAGTGTGTTGGACAGATGTTGTTGAACCCCCAGCAGCTGCTCTCTCTCAAAGCGGGCATTGTCTGCCAGGTCTGAGTAACGCTGCTCCAGCTCCATGTAGCGGCCGCTCTTAATGTCCTCCTCCAGCACATACGATATGTGATGCTCATCCAGCAGAGAGCGCAGGTACTCGATCTGTCGGCCGTACAGCTCCAGCTTGTCGCTCTGCTGGCACAGGGAGTCCATGAGGATCACCTTCTCTTCACCCAGCCGCTCGTTCTCTCCGTTCAGCTCCTGAGTGATTTGCTGCAGGTCGGCCAGCTCCTGTAGCGTGGCCTGGAGCTCCTCGGCCGTGCTGTGGTGGTTCTCCTCCATCTGGTGGATGCGTTCTGTCAGGCAGGCCACCGACACCTCGCTGGCGTTGCCGCTGCTGCCCCTCCGCGAGCGCTCCCTGCTAGGTGCACATTCCGACTCAGATGAAGACGAAGCTCCGGAGGGGGCGTCCAAAGCATCGTCACTAGAGGTGACGGCCTGGTAGACTTCGCTGGATTCACTGTCGAGGTTGTCTGCAGAGCCTCCATGCTGGTGTCCTGTGAGCAGATCCTCCAAGGAGCCCGGGGCAGAGCCCTCCATTGAGGAGGTCAGTGTGCCTGTTCCTCCACCATCACTCTGCCCACTGCTGGCTGCCAGATCCGGGCTCAGGGAGGCGTAGTTGAACAGCTTGTCAGAGGCATCCAGCCTCTGCTCCAGAGAGAAGCCCAGCGCATTGAGCCGATCTTTCAGCATCCGGTTCTCACTCTTCAGCAGGTTGAGCTCCTCTCTGATGGCCTGGTTCTGCTCTTGTAAGAGGATCAGAGTGGACTCCACGTCAGCTGCTGTGATGGCTGAAACGTGGGGCTTCTCCTCCTCCCCAGCTTCTTCCTGCGGCGGTTCTTCCTTTCCTCCCAAACCAAGCTGGGCCCTCATGTCTCTCAGCTCACTGCGGAGATGGAGGATTTCCACATCTTTGCTTTTCGCCAAACCCAACAGGTCTTTTACTTTGGCCTCCAGAGCCACCTTATCACTGATCTGACCATCTGATTTGGACTTGCTCATACGACCCTCGGATTCTGCAAGGATCTGGCTGCGAGATCGCTTCCCTGCAGCCACATCACCTGCTACAGTCCCAGACACTGATTGCTTCTTATTGGCTGAGGTCCTTGATGTCCGTAGACGGTCTCGTGATGAATTTGGCTCCTTAGAAACCGAAGATGTTGTACGCTTAGATGAAGTACCTGGCGATACAGAAAAAGGCCATCCTTACATTTCCAGAAAAATAACATTCAGACAGATGAATTAAATATTTAAACATGGAATGTTAGAAGTACCTGACGTTGACTTTGGCTTGCTATCTAGATTGCTCGCTGTTGTCCCAATGGAGGCAGTCCTCTTGGTCTTGCTGACAGCATTATTTGATGCAGGATTCCCTCCGGCCATAGCTGCTAAAAGGTCATCATTGCTTTTCACCTAGAAGAACAAAATCCAATAAATTCACAACAATAAAATCATCTTTAACAGCTCTAGTTGGGCCATCACGTGCTGTGTCTTACCTTTGACAGAGCTGCTGTGGCGCTGGTCTTGGCTGCGGGCTTTCCGGTCCCAGCGGTAGCCACAGCCTCTGCCTTCCCTCGATCTCCGCTCGCCTTACCCACCGCTGGTCGGACCGACTTCTTCATACTGAGATCTCTGACGCCGATACATTTAAATCTCAATCTGTGCACACAGGAGGGAGGAATAAGGTAACATATGTCAGCATGCAGAGTGATAGCTCCAGTTTTCCATGGAGGAGGAATTCTTTCCACAGACGTTAATCCCAAAACACTGAGACCACACTTAACAGCAGAGCAGAGCACTTCTTGAAAATGTGCTTCTCTCCGTCTGTCTCTGTAATTTCAAGTTTATTCTAGATAGTTGGCGTTTGGGAGGGAGAGGATAATTTCACTGATTCCCCTAATCCCTGTAATGATACGTTCACAAAGATTATGCAGTTTTAAAATGTTTATTTATATTCACATCATGACACTTGGACACTAGTGTGGTACTTGCAATTTAAATAATTGTGTCCTCCCTGTAGTTACATTTGGTAGCTGTTAAGACAGCTGCAGGGGACCACCCCAGATACAGGAATGTAAGATAAACACTGAAATAGAGGCTTTCAAAGGCCAACCAGTATCTCCACTAGATGGCTCTCATGCGTTTGTAATAGTTCAGTCAGTTCAGAGTTTTACATCTCATCAAAATATCACTGAGGTAATAATATCAACTCTGTGTCAAGGGACGATCTGTAAGCACTTGGTCGTGTAACAGGGCGATACTGATTTAGGAAATTTCACACATCATCTTTTCTATGAAATATGACCGAGATTGTTCCTTCACAAAAACAGACTTCAATCAAACACATGTGTCCTTTTAAGGGACAAATCTTTCTCCGCATTCTCAGTATGAATAAATAGGCCAGTGGGGTTAACTTACTTTCAATTTCCATGCTTTTCAGAGACTTCAAAACTCTGACAAGGACGCGTTAAAAAAGGGGCACGTTGATGTTTTTGAAGAAGAAATTCAAACTCAGAATGTTAATATTAACAATTGAAATTAGGTAATGATACAAACTTGGAAATATTATTTCCATAACTGAACATTCAAGCTGTTCTCAGACGAAGATAAAGTCCCTAGAACAGTGTTTGAAGCTAGAAAGGTGGCAGGGTCCACCACAGCTAAACAAAGTAAACAGTACGAAGCTGTGTTGTCCTTTAAGAACAGTTTGTTTATTCTGTTTATTCAATCATGAAAGTGAGGAGAGTTTGTTTATTTAGACGTAAAAATTATTTCTCTTCTGATTAAAATATATTCCCCAAAATGACATAGGGCACCTTTAATCACTGTGTTTGCAGCTTTCTGTATATATTTATTTGTGGGAAGAATGTGCTTACAATCTACAATCAACTCCCCAGCACAAACAAGGGTCTGCAGGACAGGATTTTTCTAGCATTATGTAGAATAATCATCAAGACCAAAAAAGGGAAAAGTAGATTCCTTCACAGATCAAAGTGAAATATTTTTGCGCGGCCCGCAGTTACACAGCGTTACTGGGCAACCGATGTCTGATGCGCTAGATTTCATCTTACACTGCCAAGAAATCATTTAGTGCCATGTTTGTGCTCATCACCATTGCTCTATCTAAACAGCTTGATAACCCATAAAAAAATCCAAATTAAACATTTTAATGGGGGAAAATTCTGGAGTGTAAGTTGCTCTGCTGCATTTCACACTGTATATTGGATTAATCCTAGAAATTGTTTCATAAGAGGCACCTATAACTGTGATGAAGTTAATGAACTGATTTGATTTGGCAGCGACCAAGGTGTCGAAATTGGCTGCAATCATTGCAGAAAAGCTTTTGTAAAGCACAGAAGGCTTTATTCAGTAACATTCACATGTGCGTGCAAACCTGAAGCAAACCTGACTTGATGCCACGATAGCAAGGAAAGTGATTTGGGACACAGCTGGAGACAAAGAGTAAGTACTTTAGCACAGACTTGGATGACTTGGAGCTCTTTCTGCCCTAAGGCTCTTAAGAGGAAAAAGTGAGCTGAAGTTATTTACTGTTCACAGGAAATCCAGCTACAATCCATCTCTGAGTCAGACATCTGTTGTTTTCTTGAGCGCAAGTTTGTTGTTTGGATATGGAAATAAGGAGGGTTAAATATCAGCAGTAAATCAAACTTTAAATAGATCAGTGTGAGAAGCTGGTAGAAGGAGCAAAAATGTTTAGACAAAGCACTGCCTGAAACTTTTCCTTGAATCTAAGCTAAATAAATACACAAAAACCAGGACGAAGTAATATTTTAAAATGTGATGCAGCTGGAGCAGAGCGAGATCTGTACACAACAGCTCACATCTGATCCTGATACACCCCAAAGAATCTAAAATAACCTGTTACTAAACCACAACTGCACATTATTCCAAAGCAGATACTTTTCTAATAGATTTCAGCTGTGTTTCTTTGGTACAGGTGTTCCTTTAAATTAGTCATGTTGCACAAAATCTTCCACCGAAGGTCTCAGTGCGCTTCCACTTCAAGCACACTGAGACCTGAAGGTGGTTAATTTTTCCCCACAGAGACAATATTTTTTTTGCCTTCCTTATTATTTCTGTCAGCCTAGCCTTGGTCTCCAGTGACACAGAAAGTGACAAGCGTTTAGCTTCATGTAATTCATTTGACCAAACCACAAAAACACTGCCCTTTGCAAAGAGTTAGGAGGAGTCTGACTGGACTTGGAAGATAAAATTGTGTATTTGTCAAGTTGTGTAACAAGCTTGCAAAAACTGTTGTTCTTTTTAAAGTGCTACTTACAACCACAGAATACGTGTCGCATACCATCAGACGTCCAGATGTTTATGTGTGAGTTTACAAAGAGCCGCAAGCAAACAAAAGAAACAATCTTCCCTGCCCCATGTGGAGGAAATGGCAAATAATGTGTCTCAGCTGGTTCGACTACTTTTTCTGTACATCCACAGCCCCACAGGCCTCACCTTATTTGGAAGCTTCTTCATTACATGGCCATACTTTGGAGACATGAGAAAATACACAATCTCACAATTCAAACTACATGTTGCCCAGACCTTTGGAAAGGTTTTTGCTGTCTTCGCATGTCTTGTCAGAGAGTCTCATTTTTAACACAAACCTTTTTGGCACAAAGAAACAAAGATTATTCAAAATGTTTATCAGCACCACTGCAGCTGCGGGACTAATATTGGACTATGCCACGCCAGCTAGTAAGAAAAACATCTCCAGCTGAAGATAAAGGACAATCAATAAGACTCAGCTGGTTGTAGAAGATATCCTGACCCTTTTCAACCTTACCTGTCTTTGCATAGCTGACTCTATCCTGCCTGTGCGTGCGCCATAACACACGTTTTTCAGGGCATTTACCCCGAGTGCTGGCATGTGGACTCAACAACTAGCCAGCTTTCTGAATAGCTGAATGTGTGTCAAAGCAGATGTCTGAAACCGTGAGCTGCGAGCTGGAGTTCAGCTCTTTTCATTGGATCTGAATAGATATGGGATTGTCGGCTGGGGACCAAAAGTGCAGCTAAATGGGGCAGCTGCCTTCTCTTTCACTCTCTGATTTTGTGAAGCTAGTGCAGAGATATTTTAGTGTGCATCATTTTAATGACTCTCACGACATTAGTTCTGTATTAATCCATACAACACAAAGGTATGTTTTTTTCCTGCTTATAAAACGAACTGCTTTTTTTCCATCTGCAATTTGTCCTTTAAATTCTCTGGAGATGATTTTAATGTTTTATATTTATCAACATCTTCTATTTATTATAGATTATTCTATTACACTGAACTCCTTGGCATATTTTATTGTAATGGTCTCTTTTTTTATCAATTAGTCATCCATTTTTGTGTCTTTATGTTACTGTCTGTTTTAGTATTTGAGCAAGGCAAGCTGTTTCCCCTGTGGGATTAATGGAGTTGTCTGAATCTAAACAACATTACATACAACAACATCAGGCTGATTGTTCATGACAACATGATGTATTCTTGCTTAGATATAGATAAATCTTATTAACATAACAGAGAAGTGAGCCCATTGGGTTTGCATGCCAATAGCAAACATTTTCTTAAGAATTTCCATTCTCTTTCTCTTCTTATACCTACTCTCCACTAAATCTATTTGATTAATTCAGTTACTAGTTACTTTGAAGATTCAGATTATTCTGTGTTTTTTAGACTACTAATTGCGAGACGTTACCAATCAGATACTGTCTTGGATGGGATATAACCTAATATTTTATTTGCAATCTGACAGAGAAATCACAGACACTGATAATCAGAAAATGCTGAATGTCGCCCACCGCTGATAATTGCTCTAGCCCTAGTAGAAATATCCATCTCTGTTCATCGGCTGCTACGAGAGGAAGGAGACTGTCAATGGAATGATTTACATGTGCAAAACACACTCTGTGCTGCTCCTCAGTAGGCTACAACCCAGTAACACTTGTCCTCATTCAAATTAAAGAGCTACAGTATTTGATTTCAGTGTAAATTAATCCAGTGGATCTGATCCAAGGCTGACCGAAGGAACAAGTGCATGTAGTGTTCCTTCACAGACAGCTGAACAAAGCACGAGACCGGGACAGACGACGCAGAAGAAACAGTCTGCAAGGAAAAAGAGGTGGGGGTCGCAGATCTCTAGTAACTCATTAATACCCCTGCCCTGCTCTCCTTCCTTATTCATGCTTTAACTGCGGGGAGGCACTTCCTTCCCATAACATTAGCTTCCTGTGGTGGCGTCTCCAGTAAAAAACCCTACAAGGGGTGACTGTGTGTGCAAGGACAAGCAGGCACCAGTCTGCCTGAAACAGAGCAGACACTGTCAAACTCTGAATTTCACTTGCTGATATAGAACTCACTATTAATACACATGACAGTAACACAAAAGCTATGTAGCTGTGTAGCTTTCAGTCAAGTTATAGTCACCAATTTCCATATTTCTACTACTACTACTATGCTGATAATAGTATAAACAAGACCAACCACAGCTGCTGTGTCTAAGATAGATAGATGGATAGATACTTTATTGATCCCAAGCTGGGACATTAGTGTAGCAGCAGCATTACACACAGAGACAATAACAACACAATAAAATAAGAACAACCTAGACATATTAAATAGCAATAAAAATGTAATAAACAAAAATGGAGAGAAAGATTTACTGAGCTACGGTGCGTTTGGAAGTCATCACTCGCCTTCCACTTCAATAAACACACTATGTGGAAGAGTTATCATGCCTGGAACATTGAATAAGGTGAATCAAGTTTATCTAATTTAATCAAACTAAGCATGAGTTTGGCCTGACAGAAGAGTCTGTCTTGGAAATACATTTCTTCCTTTGCTTGGTGGCAAAGTTTCCAAGACTGCAGAGTTCCTCCCCCCCTAAAAAAATATTTTTCTAAAAAGAAAACCTATGATCTGGCACAGCCGAAAAGGAATATCCCATAAATAAATCTCCTGGGCATTGATTTAAGGAGTGGGCTGTGACATATTGCTCTTAGCAAAATCTTTCCAAGAAAGTTAGGAAACATCTGTGGTCATCTTTGTTTGAAAAAAAGAGGATGATTTAGTGAATATTGCGTTTAGGGCCGACCAAAAGCCACTGACAAGCTGCAACATCAGTTTGCTGTTGACTCTTCAGGGGGGATGGCAAATTTACATTGTTCTGGGCTACACCTACACTAGCAGCACCACGGCTAGCATTTGTCACAACAGTGTGTCATTAAACTACAAAACCACAAACTTTTCCAACCAAACCATTTGAGTAAAGACAGCTACCAGACTCTATGAATTAAAGAGACGTTGTTATTATCACTAAAGAGACGAATTGGCAACTTTAAACCCAGGGGATAACCCAGCTAGCTAGCTAGTTAGCTACAAGGTCAGGAACGCAGGGAATCTCTGTAATTTGACTTCCTGTTTGGACTTTCAAAACAAAGGCACCGCTAGACACGTAAGCACAACCCGGCAAGAAAAACCTTACTGGAGTTAAACGCAAATCTAATCTACATCTAAATTATCTATGAAAAAGGCTTCATACAGCAATATATATCTCAAACACAGTTAATATCAATGCACGTAAGACTGTGCATGACACAGAGACTATGTCAACACAACGTTTGGACTTATTTTGAAATAATTCATAGCATGCCTCCATGTTGTTTTTTCTACCTTGACAGATGGCAAAAAAGAAAATCTGTTTTCAGGGCTAAAACAATAATTATCATGTTATTTCAAACGAACAAAATGAACAGCGTGGGTCTGTGGAGTTAATGTAACTTCAGAGTTGGTTGGTGCATTTCTTTTCAGTCAGTTTATTCACCTCAGCTAAGAAAAGCTGAGGTTGCTAATGCTAGCGTCTCGCTAACAATGATAGCATAGCCGGCAAAAGACGTCGGTCTGTCAGTTAACTGGTAAAACATTCATACCTGAGGTTCTCCTGATTTTCCTGTGTGATAGGCTGACAGATGTCCGATGGATGTTCATTTGCGGGCGCTCACAGTTCACCAGTCCTCAACTTGAGACGGCAGGCAGGCAGCATCGGTTTCAGATGTCAGCCCCTTTCTGCTGGCAGCAGCCGGATGATCCTCTGTCCCCTCCTCTGGTTGCATCATCTCAGCATCCCCCCTCAGCACAGGAGACACCGTTTACTGCCTTCAGGGTGCTTCAGTGTCTCAAAATGAGTCCTGGAGCTGGACCAACAGTCTGCAGAGCTTCTAAAGCCAGTCTACATCTACAATCAGTGTGGAGGAAATGGGCATATAATGTCCAAGATACTGGGTAAACATGAGTGTCTGCAGATGAGTGTGTATTCCTTCTTCATTTCTAATCAATTTCAAACCTTTATTATTGTAAGACTATGAAGTTCTGTGAACGCATCATCACATCAGGAGAAAATGTAATAGCATAACATAATTTTTTTGTTTTTAATTTGGTTTATACTTGTGGTTGCTTGCTTGCCTTTAAAGGGCCACTGTGTTGTTCTGGAGAAGAAATGTAAACTCTTTACTATTTACGATATTTATGAGGGAATAATTAAGAGCAGACCAATCACAGGCCCTGACTGATATTCAGCATTTTCCGATTTTTGGTATCTGTAATTTTTCCGTGGGATTACTCTGATGCAGCATCCTCTCATACAATGTCCCGCTCACAACACTATCTGATTGGTAACACAACACAGGTCACAATTAATAGCGCATAATCACTGAATAATCTGAATCTGCAAAGTAATGAGTAATGTAATCAAAGCTAATGTAATCAAATAAATGTAGTGTAGAGTAAAAGAGCAGTAAAAGGAAATACTCAAGTAACGTACCTCAAAATTGGACTTAAGAGCAGTATTTGAGTGAATTGTACTCAAAATTCACTCGAAATTCTCACAAAGATTTTCATTTTTTCTGCAACTGAATATCAGTCCCAAATATTCACTCTCCTTGATTTGTAATAATTGGAATTGGCCCTCATCTTATGTTCTGCACTAGAGTACAATGACAACAGAGTATATGGAATCTCTTGAATCTTAAATCAGAGGCATCAGGGAGTGCCCACCAGGTAGAACAAACTCAGCATGCTGAGAGAACTCAGCCCACAGTACAGTATGAGTTTATCACATATTTTATAAAAGAGCACTGAAACACTGCTGAACATAGAAGTAAGAGTACTGAAAGATATTAAACCTCAAGTCTAAATAGGTTTTGTCTTGTAAGAAATGACACGTTGCAAGATTAATATTACCAAGTTTTATTTACATAAATCATACATACAAGACCTACAAGTCATTGCTCGTCCTAAGAACCACTAAGAGTTATTGCTTAATAATTTACATAGATCACAAGCCTTTAGGGTTATAGTTTGTGCTAACAAGTGTTTGAATACTTGAGGTGATTTGGAAAAAAGAATATTAATGCAAGCACAATGCGGTGTACTTTCACATGGCTTTAAAAGGTAGGTATGCTAGGTATGTATGTTGATGATACACTTGTTAATAAACCAGGAAATTTGGATATGAGTGACTGTGCTTCAACTGCCCTATTTGGAAACCTTTAGTGTTTCAGATCATCACTAGGTGTTCTTATTTCTACTGCAGTGTGGTTTTGTCCTTTACATGTTTACTACAGTTAAGGAAAGCAGGGAGTAACACATAAACAGCATCTTTAACTGAGTGAGACAAATCAGACAGAAGCCAAAAAACACTGTGGAATCAAAACATATGAGATATGGACAAAAGACAACTGTGAAATTAAAATGATACACAATCCGGTATACATTCCATGGGTGGAAGATTCAGGCCTCGCCTTTTCCTGGAATGACTTGCCTTTCACTTCTCTGTACCACCTCCAAAAAACAAAAGCACTCAAATCCACACGAACACTGGCTCGGACACCACCAGAGAGGCCATACAGCACGGGTAACAAAACACTTGAAACGCTTCGGTCAACATGCCTGCATGTTGCTGTGTGTTAACTACAGTTTTAAGTCTCGTACTTATATATTCTGTACAAAATTAAGAGTGTATGTGTGTGTAAACATTAGGGTAACTGAAATGTTTATTGGTCATCAGCAGGGAAACATTGGCACAGGTGAGCTTTCAACCAAGTCAAACATTTCCAGGGGAAAAAAAACAAAAACGTGTAAAGACACACAAAAAAAACATACGCCCATTTATCCAACCATCCATCCATCATCCATTCACAGAAACACATTGTATAAAACGCAACTACAGCAGAAAAACCCCTCTGTGAATATGGAGCTAATGTGCACAGTGACAGAACGGGGCAGTGGGAAACATGAAAAATTACAGTAAATAATGCTTTTTGTCATTTAAATTAAATTAAAAAGGAATGATATATTCTGTCCGTATATCATAAGGGTCTTTTTCTGACACAGCAGGTAAGCTTGGAAGTAAACAGAACACACACGCTTGTCACATCTTCAGCAGAAGCTTTGGTCATGGTGGCTGTTCTCTCCTTCACGTGTTGATGGTTCCACCTGGTGGCTACATGAAGCATCCTCTGAGTAAGCCAGCCAGCCATGGCAGCGCAGCAGCATCCACCACGTCAAGCAGCTAACATTCTGCCTCTGAACAGAACATTTATGAACATGTAGGTGCATGTTGTTCCTCTTATACTTCAGTAGAGAAGAGAAGGCTTTGACGTTTGCTGTCAGGTGTTGGAATGCTCTCCAGCTGAAGGAAGTAGAGAAGTACTTGCACCTACGGACACACAGAGAAGGTGATCAGACCCACACAAGTAGTCTAAAAGTCTTATCTTAATAAGTATCACTAATTAATATCCTGACACAAGTATTACCTGAGCCATGACCTCAAGAGACCAGCTGTCATTCATGGAGATTGGCTGCGAGCTGTTTGAGATTTTGCTGTCTTTTTCAGACGGCCGAAGCAAAGTGGGGCCAAAAACGGTGGCCAGATTGTGCAAAGACATCTTGTTGACGCTCTCGTTTTCAGTTACCCTGTAAGAACGGGGCCAAAGATAACAGTCAACCTACAGATAATTGCATATCAACAGCAACACAGTACATCTTTTTTAAACTTTATGGAAAACTTCTCCTCAATCTGAAACAACTAAAGGAAATCTGTTACTGTGGATGTCAGCTCACAGACTTTAAAACAGCTGTGAGACTTCAGCTGAACAGCGACCTCTACAGCTACAAGCGACAATTACAGGTCTAATGTGAAAACTTTTGATCTATAACGAGAAGAATATGTTATTTACATCCTATATAAGTGAAATTGTCTTCCCGTCATGTATCTGTGCTTTGTAAGATTTTACAGTAGCACTTTTACAACCACCCATTACCACTGGTGAGCAGTTTAAAGGTTTAAAATAATACATCTGTGGGGGTCATTAATACGTGACCGATGACCTTTATTGCAACTTCAATGTAAGGATGGATGAGGTCAATTTCCACCAGTTAAAGGCATAATTATGAGATACCTATTAATTAATATAATAATAATAATAATTTTGACTTTTTAATCTCATAATTATGACAGACACATTTTTTTTATCCATCAAGCTTAAGTTCCATCTTTTTTTTCTTTAACTGGCAGAGATTGGGCTTCCAAAGGGGGGCTTTCACAAATCTCTCTCCCTCTTTCTCTAAGCAAGAGAGAAAGAGGGAGAGAGACTCATAAAGTTAAGATCATTAAGGTTGTTTTACCTTTTAAGGTGGTCGAGCAGGAAGAGGAAGGTCACCAGATTGGGCTCCGGCAGAGACAGCAACAGGTTGAGCATGCAGCTCTCCTTGGCCACGCTGTCAGAGAGAGCTGCAAATCAAAAGTACACAAGAATGTGCAACTTGCAACTCATTTGTACAATCCTGACTGTTGAAAGTGACATGGCATTAAAGAAGTGGTGACTGACCGATGCCTCCAGCAAAGTTTGGGTACAGCTCATCAGTGAAAAGAGGCTCCGGCAGCTCGCGGAAATACAGCTTTAGTGTTCCAGCGATGGCATTAACGTCCATCTCCCTCATCATGACAGACACGTCCTTGTTGTCTGCGGGGCGGAAAAGACAAAAGTGACTAACTAATACAAGTCGCACAATGACCTTAAAAAACACTTGTGAGTTGAGTATCAGTCCATCCTTCAGAGCTCTGTCTTTAAGTTTGTTCACATGTAATCTATTTCTTCTCTCACAGCTCTGTTTGTCAAATATTTTTAAGAAGAAAATCTAATTCAGACAGAACTCACTTGAATCAAAGGCAGCCTTCAGCGCCTGGATGTCAGTTGCGACACCAGACACTCTGTAGATTCCCACCTCATCCATCCCTCGGCGCTCAATCTCTTCCACACACTGTCGCACAATAAGGGGAACCTTGGAGCGCTCTCTCCTGGTGAGGACACACAGAACCAAGTCTTAAAGGGGCTCCTTACAAATCAACACATCATACACACATCCTATAAATGCTTTGAGCATGTCAACCATGGTTGAAACAAGTAAATCCTGCACTATGTCACGCCTTACTGATGCTGAGCATATCGCTGGTTTTCCTGCAAATGCAACCAGTTGGTACACAGTTTAGAGAGCAATGGCTGCGAATAACCACTCACACTTTACTGGGACATTTAAATAGTGATGAGACTTTGTTCATTTTATTTGTTACACCTGAGCTTTTCCGTCTATGATAGGTCAAAATGTCTGCAGTGAAAGTGTTCGTTTCTCTCACATTTGACGGTGCAAAGTATAAGAATTTCACCATGTAAACTAATGAATAAAGTCTTTTTGGGCAGCAATGCGTCACATGACGTTGTGAAAACATGGTTTGGCCGCTATGAAAACTGGCTTCAATGCTTGCCGCTCTTCCTTGGAGCTTGAGCCAGCCATGGCATTTTTCATAATACCACTCTAGCCACAGCTAGCGTCTGAGATCACTAACTGAATGGCTAATTGGGCAACCAAGTTAACAGTTACAATAAGCAGCAGTTAGTGCTTTATCTGGGGATTTGCTGTTATAATTAATCAAAAGTCGGATGCCAAAACTAAAAAAATGAGCACAGACGTGCAGACTCAATATAAAAAAATATAAAAATAAAATAAAAAAAACATGATAAAAATAAATATTACTTGGCATGACACACACAAAACCATCATCAACTCACTTAGTAACTACGTTGATCTTCACTCCAAAGACACCGGACTGTTTCCGTGAAGGCATTCGCTTCAGGCTGAACTCTCTGCTGGTGAACTTCATCGAAAGCTTCACCTCAATCTGAAACAAGCAAAGACAAACATCTGTTTTATACATGTCAACTAAGCTAGCATGTGTAATTTAAATGTAGGTCATACTGGTCATATTAAATACCTTGCCTGCTTTAAACCCATTTCAGTATTGTTAAACCTTCATTATATACTTCAAAACATGTTGAGCAAAATAGACCATTGTTTGAACAATCAGTCCTATTAATTAAAATGTCTTCCCCAAAACTACACAGTGCTCCTTTTGATTTTTTTTAGTCTCCATGTCGACCTTGTCTGGTTTTTATGATTTTAGCTATAGAGATTTTTGATTTAGACATGGCCCTAATGAATACAGAAAAAGTAGCAAAATTAGAAATAATTACAAATCTGAAAGTGTGATTTAAGCAGCTGTACAGCTTTTTTATATGGTCTCTAACACTTTAATAAAACAAGTGCTGAGAAAATGGAGACTCTGCTGCCTCACCTCAGAGTTGGAAGCAGTTAACCAGAAGCCAACTGCACTGTTGCTGCTAATTTTGCCTCTTTTTACTGAGATGGTGAGAACACTTACCCCATTCATCCCGATGACCGTTCGCTGCCAGTCTTTATTCTGCAACGTCTGAGCATCCAGCTGAAAAACAAAAATAAAAGGCAAAGTTGTGTTTCATGGGTTACTTTTAATTAAATTACAACCAGGAATTATTTTCCACCTTTATCAGTGTGAACTGAATACTAAATCTTCACTTTCTGTATTGATAAACATAAAGTCCATATGGACAGGTAGCGTCAACTCATGTCACTAATCCTGTTTTTATCATCGGACTAATACCAGGCTGCCAGGCTTTATTTACAGCGATCAGGCATGAGTAACGTGGTAACATCATGTCCTCGCTGCTAAGCGCTGTGCCTGTCCAACATGGCAGACGGTCTGTCACTCAAGAAACCATCAAATCTCATTCACATAATCCGGGATGTTTCAGAGAAAGTACATTTTCTTTTATACGATTCAAAGAAGGAATCACAGCTGGTGCAAAAACCTCAAAAGAAGTATTGTCACATTCCAACATTTAACATAGAAAAGACAATAAAAAAAACAATTAAGGAAAAAAAAAATGATACAAGGTATCCTTGATTCCAGGTCGTCCACAGCTCACTGTCCTTATCTTTACCTTTGGTCTAAGCAGACTGCTGCGGACTCTGTCCCACAGACGGGCCCCTGTGCTCGGGGTTTTCCTTGGAGCCGTGTCTCCCTCTTCTTCTAGACCGCTGCTGGTCCGGTCCAAACTCTCCTCCTCATTAAGATTGCTTTCACTCATTCTTTCTGGCATGAGCCTGTCTCAACTCTAAAATCTTTCTTTTACTGACTGATGGCGAACAAAAAAAACCCAGCGCTCTTCCACAGATAACTCTATTTTGAAATCGCGACACAAACAAGAGCAGCAGGTCCTTCTTCACTCAAGTCACTGATCACATCGCCTTGATGAATCTCCTCAGTGATGCAGCCCAGCAATATCTTTACAAAACTTCCTGTGCCATCGTCATGTCTCGGCATTGTCAGACTCCAAAACGTTTCTTTCCAGTGGGAAGTCAGAAAAGGAACAAAGCCAGGCAGCCTGCCGACCACGCTCGCCTCTGTGTTGTTCTACTTCCCAGATGGATTTGGGGGATTAACTCCTGAGAATCCCCTCCTACCCTCATTACCAACATGCTCACGCCTACCGCTGTGAGCAGTGCTGGCTGCTAATCTAGCATCTCAGGTAGCCTAAATAAGGTCCTCTAGGGCCAATCACTGATTAGCGCCAGTGACCTTTAACACCAGGCAGGTCTTCCTTGTATCTGAAATCATATTAAATAGCCAAGTCCCCCAGAGGCTCTTCTTTCTATTAAAAAAAAACAAAAAAACAACTATGTTTTGTTTTCCCACAGAGGAGGTAAAGTCCTGCCTCAGTGAACACAATCAAATTCTCACGGTTGTGACATAGTGCTGCAGGTTATTTAGTGTTATTTTTAAAGACGCATTGTGTAGCTCTGGGGAAAAATTTTAATCAGAAGAGAAAGATCTTCATTGACTTTTTTTGATGTCTAAACAAATTAAATAAACAAACTATCTTTGTTTTCATGACTAAATAAACTGACTAAACAAGCTGACCTTAAAGGACAACACAGTTTCATACTGTTTTACCTTGTTTATATTTGGCAGAATAAATATTTGAGTTTGTATTGTTACTGCATTTATATTGTCAATATTAAAATTCTGAGTTTGAATTTATTTTTTAAAACTTCACAGTGGCCTTTTTAATGGGTCAAACTGGAGGTTTTTTGTAATTAATTAAAGGATCTTCCATCTTTCAGATCACTTTGTATCTTAAAAATGTTACCTTGGGCCAAAATTTACAAATAAAATACGGCAAAGAAATATCTGACACTTGGCAATATTTATATTATTTATATTTATTCTAAATCCTATTTTTGTATATCTTTTATTTCATTTATAAATTATATTTATATCTTTTATTCTATTTTTATTATCTAATTCCCCTTTTTAAAATCATGTTATATCCATGTGCTTATATATGTCACCCTATTATATATATAGTATATAATTATTTATTTCATGTGCCTTTTGCAGTTGTCAGAACCTCTATAGTCCTTTTCTTTTGCTTTTTCTAAAAATACACAAATTATTAAAATCAATAAATATAACACTAATTTAATACTAATTGTCAAGTATAGAAAACCTCCTGTGAACATCAGCTTTGACCAAACTTGTTCTAGTGGGGTCGGCAAAGAGGAGGTCCATCAAGTTAATCATCAACGCCGCAGAGAAAGCCACCAGATAACTTTGGCAGAAGAGGGAGGTCCTGTGGTCAGCTGCTGCTGGGATGCAAACCGCAGGATTGATCATCTGGCTGGATTGGCCGAGTGAGAGTGTCCAATGTTGAGCGACCCAAAACACTTACATCAGTGATGATGCATCCCAGCACATCCACAGGATGTATTGTTAAAACAATTTGGTGTCATATTTTCAGTCCTTAGAAATAGAAATTTCGTCAAGTTACCATTGATGTAAAAAATCAACTAAACTGAAAGATTAACATGTAAGTGCTTTGAATACCTGACAGGTGTCCTATCTCCACTCTACATGGCATGAATCTGACTGAAGATGCCAGCTCCTTTCCTCTAAGACTGGACAGTGTTTTGACCCACCTGTCCAGCAGGGAAATCCCTTCACTGGTCGATCAAAGAGCTCTCTGTGTCTCTCTCACTCCGTCATCCTCGGGAGCAGTGCCAGCGGCTACATTTGGTCAACTGAAAGTCTAATCCGCCCTCTGTCACAACACACATCAGGGGTCAAGCAAAAGTGACCCACTGGCAATCTCACTGCTTACTACTCTTTCAACAGCGAAGGGCCCCACAGGGCAGGATTAGCCAAAGAAGTTCCCGAGGTCAGATGTGCAAATAAGCCACCGCTGTGGAGTTACAGGAATCAATAGAGGGAGCAAGTTCACTCCACATAGGCAAGGGTTGTTTTCCCTGTACATGTCAGTGAACTGTATAGATTTAGAGTCTGAAAATATTGATTTATAGATCCTTTTTTTTACTTTGGTGCCATAATGGATACAGTATTATGTATTTGCTGGAGTCTGTGTGAAGCAAACATCTTTTCTTTGGAAGGCCAGGATATCTCTGCAGCACTACAGTACTTCTACATTACAATGCTGCTTTGTCATACTAATTGTTTTTAAATACAAGCTGTAGCCAGGTGGTGTATAAACTGGCTCATAAGTAACAAGAAATGCCAAAGATACAGTATGTTTGAGGTCCTTTAGAAACAGCATTAGCTGGGTATAGTATATAACTATTTACTTGTTTATTTCTCAAGTTTAAATGACCCACTCAGTGCATATAGCTTCTTGGTAATATTTTTTTAATAACCTACTTTAAATATTACTTGCCAAAATGTTTGTTTATTCTCTGCATTTATGTCAAAACGTTATATTGTTACAGTCATTTTTCAATACTTGAAGGAGATCTATTACACTTTTTCCCTTTCCTTCAGTGTGTTGTTTATGCTCTTGTGTATGTAAAACATCTTGGAAGACAAAGTCTGCACCAACAGAAGCTCCTCTCCCTCAGAAAATCCTGCTCCAGAAACGCTTGTCAGTAGTCCAGCCTTTAGTAGTCCTTGCCTAAAGTAAGAATTGATTTAGCACAACTGCTCTGTTGTTCTTAGCAGTGATGGCTGCCAGCTGACCAATCAGAGCCAACTGGGTATTCAAGATGGGTCTGGCTTAAAGAAAGAGGAGCTAAAATAGAGCATTTCACCAAAAAATATGAGAAAATTGATTTGTTTGTTGAGCATGTAAACTTATTCCAGTAGTAACCCAAAATAAAATTATGAAACAAAATAAGCATAATATGACTCATCATTTAACATTGATATTGGCAATTTCAGCACCCTTGTCCTCACAGGAATTTTCATACAACACAGGTAATTCTCAGCCGAGACATCTGACCCAAACCCAGACCTGCCATAACTGGTCCATACCTTTATTTGTCCTTTGGCCATGATCTTGTCTGTGATCTCTCCTTCCTCTTTGCTCTGCCTGGTTTTGTTGCAGCACTTCTCATAGCAGAGCAGCCTCAGAGTCTGAGAGCCCTCCAGTTCAATCTCAAACTCCTTGCATGGAAACAGAGCAAAGGCACGTTACTGTGGGTTTCAGCCGAGTGCACCACAAGGTACAACAGAGGGTCTCACTCATTCACTGTCTCCATTCTGATGTGCACTCTCACCTCATTCCAGTTGGGCTCTGTAGAGTCTCTGTACACACGTGTTTTGGCTTTGTTGACAAAGTAGCCAAAGGAATCCACCTCCAGAGAGCAGTAAAGGTCTAGTGGGCAAAGGCAAAGTTTAGTTTTATTCTAAAACGAAAATGAAGATCTAACTAACATCAATCAGCTGGCTGAGACATGTCAGCGTGAGGCACTCGATGAAGCCTCTTCAACTGCGACTGCATGCTTTCAATGCCAGAACTCTTTCTCTGGTGTCATCATAGCTCTAATGTTACCAAGCAAATTAAGTTGACCAGTGCCTGACCACGTTTTTGTTAAGGTCTGAGCAGGCAGTGATTTGAGACAAAGACATATTTGAAGCGGCTTGTACACAGTGTTCCTAGCTAATCCCACTTGTTCCCCTGCAGCTGCCCTTCCAGCTGACAGCCACAGCAGAGAGAGGGTGGAGGGGGGGAGTGCAGCAGATGAGTCTGGACAGACACGGGGGATGATGTGACACCACGTGCAACCTTTAGAATAATCGGTGAGATGATTTCTAGTCAAAAACAAGAGGATAAGCCACTTACTTAAGCTCTGTTTCAGCCCTGATGCAGAGTGGACGATGACATTTAGGAACCCGTACAAACCAGAAGATTCATCATCTGTGGAGGGCAGCGTTCAGATTATGCATGTTAAGATTAAATACAAAGCTGTAACTATATTAAAAATGTGTATTAAATCCTAAAAAGGACAATACCTTACCTTCTTTATTCATGGTCATTGGAATCGTGTGTACAGTCTGAAGTTTCACACATGAGTTAGTAAGCATCTGCAGCTCCAGAGAGGTCAGTGAAAAACTTTTAAAACCTGAAGGACATACAAATTACAATTATACAATTATCATTATAATCTATTTAAAATGTCCATCAGATATTTAAAAAAAAAGAGCAAAGAGAGTTTGTTTAGGCATTAAAAAAAATCAAGATTTTTTTTTTTGTGTGTTTAAAATGTTTTCTCCAAACCTACATAGTGCACCTTTTAAAGCACAGTTTTACATCTTCCAAAACTGGAGAGGTGATTTAAGGTGTTAGATCAAGAAGGATACCATCTTGCCACTGAAACACTTTACCTACGTCATAAAATTAAACACAATAGAAGAGCAGTGTAGTCTTTTTCAAAGGATGAAAACATACTTTCTTTAACGTTATAGTAAAATACATTGCAGTGACAGGGAGACAAATTAATACTGGAACAATCCATCACTAGCTTTTCAAAATGTACCATTAAGTCGGTCTTCATGGAGGGATAGAAACTGTTAATGATTTTATAAATAAACACAAATGTACTCTCTGATTTGTAAAACAAACTTGTTCTGACTGATGCGAATTTCTTTAGATTAGTTTAACAGATACAATAAACTAGAGTTTACGAAACTTGTGTAACACTTCATTTTACAGGTCGGATTAAATATTAAAAAGGTGCTAATAATAAAAAGTAACATATCTGAAGACTTTAAAAAACTAGAATCCACATCTCCTCCAACACTAACTTACTAAAAGAAATGTATTATCATTTTAAAATGGTATAGACAATAGATATTTAAAAGAACAAATTAACTCAATTTAAAATCAACAGGTCAAGAGGCATTCAAAGCAATCAGTTCACAAAAACATGTACTTCAACTCTGAACTTGTCTGTTGAAGGTAATATGGGAGGACGATAAAGACACCAGGGGACGGCATGATAATAAAATGACAAAAATGGGTTGTTGTTCTGTTCATGTTATGCAAATGGCAGAAAACTCACACTTCTTCTGCTGCTCACGGATGATCTCCCTCCACTCTGCACGCTCGTAGTCCGAAGAGATGAGGAACGTAAAACTCTGAAGGAAATGAAGAGTTGACAAACTGTGTTATTGCACTCTCACGCTGTAACAGCAGAGGGCAGCAGACACCAAAAAAGAAGTTAATTGCTGGTACAAGATATTCCCCATTATACTTGCATGAACATTTTAAATAGGGAATCAAGGAACCATCGTTCATCAATCAAAGCAAGATAAACTTCAAACATGCTTGATGATGTTTAATCCCTTCTTGAAGAGCCCTGACTCACCTTTCCGTTTCTGTTGGCCACCCTGAACGCCATGTTGGGCGACATGAGAAGCAGCAGAGACTCTTGCTCTGATAGCTTCTTTCTCAGTCGCTCGATCACTTTGGATCCTTTGGTGGTTCTCTGCAGATTAAACAGTAACGGGGTTAATGTGACGCAGCACACAATGTCAGAACATTTGTTCTATTCACATGTGCTAATCTTTAAGTTCCTCATTTTATTTTTGTTTGTCTTCAGACAAAGCTATAATTGTTCAGTTGCAGTTCCCTCAAATCAGAAATAAACTGTGTTGAATTCTGTCATATCTTTTTGTATTTTCTCTACATGTGTTTACCAGCTGTTTTTCCTCACCTTTTCTCTTTGGATCTCATTCTTGATCTGAGATATTTTGATCTTCATGGCGTCGATCTCCTCGTCTTGGACCAGAGGAATGGGGGTGGACTCACAGTCCTCAATGGTCTGGAAGGTCAGATCAGCCAGTGGGATGTACCACTTACAGTCATACTGTTGCCCTTTTCTGTTGGAGGATAACGTTTTTATAATTACATTATTTTTTAAACTTTCTCCACTATGTTGTCCTGCTTTGTCACCAGAACAGTTTGTTGGTCACAATGGAACAGTCCTATTGAGATTAACAAGTTTAATGTCTATCTGGGAGTGACTCTCAGTGTCCAACAGGAATTTGAACCAGTGGATCTTCCGGGTCACACGCCTGGATCCCAACTCTCCGTCAGGACGCCCACCCAGACTCACCCCGCAGCCTGTTTCTTCAGCTTGGTGCAGAGCAGCAGGTCGGTGAAAAGGAAGACGTGACGAAGTTTCCTGGAACCTTCGACCAGCTCCACCATGAAGCGATCCCTCAGCAGTTGACGGTTCTGCCAACGGGAAACGAGAAATCGCGTCATTAAACTCACAGCGCAAAAAGCAAATCACTGCAACTTACAGTTACAGTACAGTATCTAATTTAAATTCAACACTGACGCTGAGTTATAAATAGTTTCTTCAGGGTTCTCAAACAATGACTTTGTGCTGATGTTTGTACATGCTTGTAATTAATGTACAGCCTGTGGTGCTTTCAGATGAATGCTGCCAACCTCACGCTGGATGTAAACAAAATAACATTTGTGATGTGAACAGAAACGAGGCAACAAGTGTACGCAGCATATTTCAGTGACCACTGATGAATGGTGCATTTTCAGATCATTTCAAACTCTAATGTTTGATGGTCTGGAGCACATCCGTCATGTCTTTTGGCTCCACGGATTGCAATGCCAGTCTGCCAGGCAACCTTTGGTGCAGATCGAAATGTATGAACAACGACTGAATGGACTGGCAGGAAATTTGATATAAGATTCGAAGTCCTGTTAACTTTTGTTGTGTTGATCATTTTACATGTTACATTTTGCCACTTGTATAAAAGGCTAAAGCAACTAACACTTCATTATTGAATAACCTGCTGATTATTTTCATGATTAACTGATTGGTCATTTAGTCAACAAAATTTTTTGTTAAATCAACAGTCCAAAACCCAAAGACTCCTCATTCACTATCACACAATAACAAAGAAAAGCAGAAAATCCACGGACTGAAGCTGGAGCTTGTAAATTTTTGACATAGTTGCTTAAAAAATGAAATAACTAGAATGGCACTACATATACTGCATATACATCGCCTTTAATCCAAATTATACTCATAGATACCAGCCACCTTAATAAGCTATTCTTTCTATTTTTATCAAGATCCATGCTTTATTCACAGATAAAATTACAAAATTAGTTGTCAAAAAGGCTCGAACGAAACTGAAAAAAAAAAAATCCTGGATCCATGCCTTTATCAGCACCAAAAGTGGTCTGTCTGGGAGGAGACACATCCTCCATCCAAGTTTCGTAGAAATCCATTTAGTAGCTTTTGTGTAATCCTGCTGAGAACCACACCAACCAGCCGAGCAAAAACATAACCTCCTTGCTGGAATTAATTACTTGATTACCAAAATAGTAGTTCCACCTCTTCTGAAACTGATGACACTGCATAGTTCGATCGCTCTTGTTTTTAATGCGACTGTTAAGATAATAGTGTCAATTGTATCGTGGTGAGTGCTAGAATATCGATTGTTCTCTTTGTTTTTTTTTAGTTTGGAGTGAGGTCACACAGTACACTCAACCCTGACAGAATGCAGGATAAATACACTATTGATTTACAAAATGCAATGCACAAGACAAATAAATAACTTTTCATAGCTGAGAAAAGAAATTCTAAATACAGACAGATCTCATAAAACAAGAGAGAAGTATTAAATCTCTCGGACAGCTGAAACACCAGTTAGTGTGTATGAGTGTGCATACTGTCAAGAATAAGTCTTGTTTCCTGTTTAGGAATAAAATCTAAGTTCAGAACTCCCTTTAATCTTTGTTGATCCGTGCAGCCTGAGGTTAGACGTACATGTGATGACATGAGCTCTTCCCGCAGCTGCACGCATCTAAATTCCCCCGCTGCCTTTTGACCTCTGGGCTGAGGCTGTTTACCATGACACTGCCCATGTGAGACTCTACCATCCCACTCTGACCGCAGCTCAACAAAAACAAGGAAATCACTGCGGCGTGGTTTTCCTATTCTCTCTTCTGTGGACACCCGTGCAGCGCTGGCTGGTTACAGGCCCTCAAACATGTTCAGTTACTGTCCTGGTTTCAAAAAGAGGTGGCAGGGTGACATTCGATTATTGTTATGTGACACAAATAACCACAAATAGTCAATAATCCAATGGAAAAACAAGAGCTGTGACTGCACAGAGCTCACACCCTCCTGACACTGGAATCTGTATATTTATGTACAGTAATGACACGTTGAGCAGCGAGGCATGTACACGAGGGGAAGATAAACAAACTTGTGGGTTTAAACGGTCGTAGTAATTACAGGCAGCCACGGTGCAAATTTAGTCAAGAGTTGATCACCTACAACAACAACAACTCATGTTTCAAACCGATTGTGTGAAACTGTCATGTGCTGGCTTGTTATCTGTCAATCTCCCTGCGGGATTTCAGACTTCCTAGACAATATCCAGAAGAATGTTCCCAAGAACTTTCTTTGATTTAATATCTCACCCCGGTGGGCAGAGCCAGTTCCCAGAAAAAACAGAGGAAGTTCTCAGTCAGGTCATCTGAATCACAGCCCTGAGATGCATGGTGTGGGGAGGGGGATCGGAGGGGTCAGGAAGCACTGGTAAGTCGGTGCACGCCCAGCGCAGAGGGCTGGTTAGACAGTTAAGTTGATAAGGAGTGCTGCACGTCATTTCTGGGAAGCAGAGTAGACACTATGGCAAGGAAGGATGGGAGTGAGCGTGGAGGTAATCGACAGGTTTTCCTGGTTTGCAACGCAGGGGCCACTTGCCTCCAGTGTTTGCACTGATTTGTCATAGGCTTCCTCTACGCTCCACTTCCTTGAAAACTACAGCAGACAGGCTGAGATGAGTCAGCAGCGACGTGACTCACACACCAGTTTTATTGCAGCTTCCAGACACCTTGTGCTCGAAGGTCTTTACTGTTAACAGTCAAGATATGATGCAATTTACGTGGGCAGACATAATCCTGAAATCCACAATGTGGCGCTTTCAGTGAGAAAATCAAAAGTCAAAATTTTCTCGAGAACTGGACAGTATGATAGAGCCAAATCAAGTTGTCAATTGTATTACTAGATGTTCGCAGGAACATTCCCAATTATTTTAATAATTGATACATTGTTTCTGTCATTTTTCAAGCAAGAATGTCAAACATTTTCTAGTTCCAGCCTCTTAATAACGAGAATTTGCTACTTTTTCTTGTAAATCAAAGTAAATTAAGAGTCTTTGGGTTTTGGACTGCTGATTGGACAAAAGAAAACATTTTGAAGATGATTTTTAAAAATGTATTAACAAATCATAGGCTAAATGTCAGCTCGACCGCTCATAAAAATAATCACTTGAGCTTTAGCAACCGATAACTCAGGATTGCCAAATTCCCTTTTTTAGTTTCAGCCATGCTAGCATGATGGCAATATGTGTGGCAATGGGGGTCCACCAGTTTGGTCTAGATTAAAATGTAAAAATAATTCTTATTAGATGGATTGCTGTAATACCTGGTACAGACAGCCCCCTCAGGATAATTTGCATTAACTTTGGTAATCCCTTTACTTTTCATGTAATGCCATCATCAGGTCAAATCATTTATTTAACCAGGACTATACATGCAAATATTATGACATTCTCATTATCCTCAGCTATATTTTATATCAGTGCTTTTATAAATGTATGCTTACAAACATACTAACCTAAAATGGCAAACTTAGTAAAAATGTATACCCAGTAAACATCGGTAGTGTTAGCATTGTCAGTACTGACACTCAAAGCTTCAGAGAGTCACTGAAGGTTGGAAAACAAATGCTGTCTGTAAATATTGTTGCGCCTATTAGCAGAGTAAGCAGACCACCAAAAACGGGTGGATGTTTGTGACTCATACACTGGAAAAATATAAAACCATATAAAAGCTGGAGCGGCACAGGGAGTCAACATTGTGGTGCCAGGCCTCGACGCTGTACCACCACAACATACAACAAACCCCTGAATTTGTCCTTGGCAAAAGGGAACAAGTGCTCTACAAAAGGGACAAACTGTGCCCACTTTTAATGTGGCCCTCTCCTCTGCTCAGGCCCTTTGTGAATATTAACTAAAACAACCTGGACAACATTGAATCAAACAGGAATTGATGGAATTTATTCTGGTGAACAACCCCCCAAAATCCAGCGTCAATCAAGTCTCTGTCTTACTTACAGGAACGTGTCAGTTGGCAGTATGGAGGAGAAGCAAACTCTCTGTTCAGATTGTGCCTGAACACATTCATATGAAGAACGTGTATTCATACCTAGCCACACTATAACCAGAGGTGATATTGTAACTAGGCTTTCCACACTGACCTCTCCCTTCTTAACTGTCATGGACTGTCTACGCGGGGTGATCTCTTCGTTAATACTGGACAGGAAGTTCTGGGAGATGCGCAGGGCATCCTGTAACAGCGGATGGTCCGGGTGGCTGGAGGGCGTGTGCTTCAGGAGGTCCTGGAATAGAAAAAATGTGGACAAATTCAATCCCCAAAACTCTCTTTGTGTTGCTCCAGATTTTTTTCAGGCATATTGACTTACATGCAGAACAAGTGTGCTGCGCGTCACTCTGTCCACAGGTTTGTAGAGGAGAGCTGTGGAGGAGGAAGAGTCAGTTTAACAGGCCTAGTCATAGCTCAACTACTTATAGCAATATTGATTTATGTGGAGGCGGGCCATTCATTTCACTCAATACTCACTTTCCAGTGAATTTTTAGCCAACTGGTCTTTGCAGTCCTTT
Organism: Acanthopagrus latus; assembly: GCF_904848185.1. Taxonomy (NCBI): domain Eukaryota; kingdom Metazoa; phylum Chordata; class Actinopteri; order Spariformes; family Sparidae; genus Acanthopagrus; species Acanthopagrus latus. The sequence continues at coordinate 11,419,264 of NC_051043.1, read as the reverse complement.
GTGCTTTTGACCTTGAGATTCTGGGAAGATAACACCAGAGGGAATGGTGAGAAAAAAAAAATACCCTCATTAATTCCCAACAACTGCCCCACGGTGCAATTAAAACAATCAGCAGCTCTGTAAAAAAGCTGCATGGCTCGTTTACACTGTGAGGACTGCTGAAAACTGCCCTGTCATCACTCGTCCAGGGCAGCTGTGCAGCATCAAACACTTGCTTGCCGCTGTCCCACTGTGCATAGCGTGATTACATACCTCAGATATCTCTGCAAACTGAGCGTTTGCCTGGCAGCACTTGTCCGCCGTCTCCACAGCAACCTTGTAGTTATCCACAAATGCTCGGTACACACCAAGCTGGCTGGCCTGCAGACACAAAGAGAGAAGATTAATTTTACTACTCTGTGAATTCCACTGAATACTTTGCAGTGTCACTGTGCGCTGCGCTCAGGCAAGGGCTGGCATAACATTATTACTGCAGGAACTGATGCAGTCGAGTGCGAGTAAGTGTTTGCTGCACGTGACACGGGTCTTTCATCTTTTCATCCAACAGCAAACACTGAGGTAGCTCTTATTCAGCGGCCTCCTATCGAGAGTTTTGTTCTCGTCTACTGCCTGTAATGTGGTGAAGCAAGGCTTTTATCTGGCCGGGAGATGACTCCAGGCAGTCTACTCACATGTGCACTGCAACATCCCCTGAACATTACTAGCAGCCAGCGACTCCCACCTTTTCCCCCTAAAAGTCTCCCCTCTTTAAACTCATCATTGATGATTAAGGCTTGACATTTAAGAAGTGCTATAATTAGTTTCTTGAAGTAACTGACTTGACAAAGTTGGCCTGTTTGATCAAAAACCAACGTACACTTTAATGCTGTGAGTTTTCATGTTACTCGATGCTTGTTTTCTTATACAAAAGGTGGGTTTAAATCGGATGGGAAGATCGCCACACTGTACTAAACACTCATACTGCAGTTACACTTGTGTAGCTGCAACATTTTATTGATATCAGCCCATCAGATACTTTGCATTACATTGTTCTCAGATTTCCTTGTTTGCTCTGTTGGCTGAAGAGTTCCTGCTGCTTTCAATTTCATAAGACGTTGATAAACAGGTTTTTGTTGCTTAAGCTCTAAAACATAGTCATGACATGTTCTCTCCAGAATCAAATATCAAAAGATCTCAACCAACCTTTTTTCTGAGGAATGGTTGATTGGTTATTTTTTTGTAACACTATACAAGTGGATTTCTTACATCAGCAAATTACCTGCTGCATTCGTACTGACACACATGAACATGAATTATTTTTAGTTTCCTTAGTTGTCTAACTGAAGCTATGTGAAATATCATCACCATACCAGTTTCTGGAAGAGGTCGCCCACACACTGCTGGTGGCCCCAGTCCTGGACTCGAGGCAGCAGAGCGTCGTAGAAGTCCTTGTGGATCTCATGAAGCTCTGGCACTTTGAAGAAGATGGTCTCTATCTGCTGGATGGTCAGCATTGGTTGGGATGTTGTGGCTGCGGCCCTCAGAGGCTTCATGGGCTGGATGAATAATCAGTCAATATGTAGGCCACAGTTAGTTAATGTAGGCCTGTGGTTTGAAACTATAGTCAATAAGTCACTCACGTTTAACAGAAAACATATGCTAGAAGAAATAATAATAGTACAGTTTTCTTTTTTTTTTGTAGAGAGAGACCTATGACCAACTCTGACCAAAGTCATACATACTATCAGTAGGGCCTCCAGGTGGCTGAGGTAGGTCTCCTCACTGGCCAGGATTCCTGACAGAACCCACTTCCTCATCTCCAGCCCCTTCTCCTGATCCAACTCCACCTGATTCAAACATGGTGCGAAGAAAGAATAATTGCCAAACATGAAGGGAAGGCATTCTCTAACACAAAAGGCAGATAATGACAATATCGTTTAAGTTTAAATGGGTTTTGTCTTCATCAAACAACCCAACACACCTATGCAAACCTCTGGCTGCAGCTGGTGAGGGATGAGGGACTGACCAGATTAGATTAAACTCTGTAGGAGTTTTACATTCCTAGAGGCCTGCACCAGAGACTCCTGGCATTGTAAGGAAGACAAATATGTGTCTAGCCCAGGAGTTGTTATTCCAAACAGGTCAAAGCCATCAGTCATCCTGGTGCGGGCTATCATGTCAGTATGAAACTCACTGGAGCATTGAGAAGAGCTGCACTGAGCTCTGCCATTACATTAATTAGGGATTTAGAAAAAGGAGGAGAAGCTGTATGCTGAGTGAGCCCACCACCAGCACCACTACCCTCTGCCATGATTTAGGCTTTGAAGATCACCAAGTGTGCACATCAGAGGATAAGAATACCACAGATAGGACGGGAACAGAGCAGAGGGGGAGGGGAGCTGGGTCTCTTTTTAACATCTGTTCGTCTACAGTATGTATGCTGAGTGTGTATGGGGTTTTTCAGCAATGCCCTGCTTCATGATGAAAAGCACTCCCAGCTGGGATTAAATGACTGACTGAGGGGCACTTCCTCTGTAGTTTTCTAAAGGGTTCTCCACTGATGTTACACATGTAGTGATGTCGTTTATTACAGAAAGTCTGGGTTACAAACTGAAAGTTGTGTGTATTTATGAGACATGAAGTGTCTCGTAACACTACTTACTGGAATGACCCTTTACACGTAATTCTAATAATTTACTTTACTAATGATTTACTTAATCAGGATCCAGCAAACTTCTAGTCAACTATATACACTAGGACTGGCATTACAACAATGAAAACAACTGCTAGCCTATGCACGTCACATTATTAACCTCCAAAGCCAAAACAAGCTCTTCCTACGGTGTAAACTGACAAAAATATAGATTTTGGTGCATCTATGTGTCTCAGGCACTTTTATGCACATGCATCAAGCAATCAGCAAAATAACAAAAGCAATATCCTCTTTGTAACAGAAGGAACAAGAATCATAGGAAATGTTGGTTTAGTTTGGTGAAACACTTCCTCATGACTGGAATGTGAGGTGACTTTGGTGCCATTTCTTATCAAATAAAAAACATAAGCAATAAAAACAATCTGACCTGAATTTAACTTGGAGGCTTTACTAAATGATATCCCTTCGTTGTTTTTCAAAAAACACCATGGCAGTTGAGGAAACAATGGAAGGCACTCTTCTAGCTACTTTTCATCACAGAATGAGAAGCCAGAGCAGCTAAAAGTGTTGGATGGTGTGAGGAGAGAGGACAGTGAAGGACAATGCGGTAGCCAGGGAACAAAGGCAGGAGATAACGAGTGGAGCAGCAGCACTGTGAGCTGGGAGACAACGTGGTGGGAGTTGACCCAGTAACATTACCGACAGCGTGGACTCCAGGGAACCAGAGGACTGGGTGTCTCGGCTGCTCCGGCTCTTGGAGCGGAGTCGTGGCGAGGAGGACGGAGATCCTGTGAAGGAAAGAGGATCGTGGCGAGTCTGGTGATCATCTGAGGGCTCCAGGTCATAGGCATACGACGGAGGGGTCTCATTGTAGGGAGCCTCTGTGAGAAACACAGGACAACAGTCACATGTTGTGTCATTAAACTGTTAAGTCTTGTTGTAAACACAGAGAAACATCAAGGAAATGAGGCCAACTGAAACTGGTGGTACACTAATACAAAGTCATTGCAGAGGGTGGGGCCAAGAAAGCTATTTAGGAACTGATATCAGAAAGTTGTTAAGATGCCACAGTGTTTTTACAGCTCACTTCAGTGTAATCAGAGATGATTTACCAGAACAGAGACAAACAGGATCTCCTATGCTGTGAAATAAGAGTTAATATACAGTTACTTGTTCAAACTACAATCTTGGAGACTATAAAGTTGGTTGACCCTGTTTCAAAGAGGTGTACAACTTTACAGTAACTCTGAGATGGCAATTGTTGTTTATCAAATTTACTAGATTTCCAAATGGGCAAAGTGGATGACCTGAATTCAGAAAATATAGTACTATGCAAATACAAATTACTTTCTGAATATGCTCCGGTAATTGCAACATCAACTGAAATAATAAAGGCCTTAAAGGTGCGATATGTAAGAATTTTAGTTGTAAACATTCAAAAATGAGCTAAAACATCAACAGAATGTGAAGGACGTAACAGTTTTGGCTGTTGTGTTGCAGCGATATCTACTGAAGTTAGCATGCTAAGCAGCTAGCCCCAGCCCATCCTGTTCCCAAGCTCCTGTGCTAGCAGTGTAAGCATCAGCACTCCCCCAGTGCACCGAGTCTGGACTGCTAGCTGCAAGTTACCTGAGCTAACTAGTCAAGAGCAAGTTAGCAGCACTTTGCAGTTACTCGAGTCCTACAAATTGCACCTTTCCAGCTGCACTATTCTGTGGTCCGCAACTGCACAATTCTGGTTCGGTTATATGGCTCTCTGTTTCCAGCCACAGCAGGCTGCTGTTTTCAGTGGAAAATGTATCATGAGCCTCCCGTGCACTACCTGCTCAGCACCAAACGTCAAACAGACAACGTTAGTTCTAGCTAAAGGGCCAAATATTTCCGTCAGGATTGAGTCACTGAATACTGGAACACAAATAAATGCCAGTGTTGTTCAGCGTCTACTCAATGTGTAAATACTGAACTGTTTTTGGTAACATAAACACCTTGACAACTTTATATGCCAAATATGCAAACAAAACACACACAAGCTGAAAACATGAATTTAACACATCATAATCTATTCATCCAATTCATAGGCTGAAATGCATTGGCATGTTTTTATTAGACTAGCCATGTACTAATAAAGGCTTTTTAAATATTACCCTCTCGAGTGCCTCAGATCTTCTCCTGTAACTTCTACTTGGATCCCTAAACTGAAGAGCACCAGAGGGACACCTTTTTTCAACACCCAAGCAGCACTCCATGCATTTTGTTTTTCAATTGAATATTCATGTTTAATTACATTAGCAAAATGTGCCAGAGTCTCATGTCTCCAGTGCTTCAACTCAAGTATAACACACACAACATTTTGCCCCAGGGCCCCCAAGCTTGTTAATATGCCCACGACTGTACTGCATTATAATAAAAATTGTTGTTATTTTGTTCCCCCAAGCAATAAGCCTAAAATCTAAAAACCAAAAACAAGTCGGGGCAAACACTAAACCTGCTCTTTCCAGATTGAAAAAGGACACTGGCCAACGTGTTTAAGAAAATCTGACACACCAGTATTGTCAGTTAACAACAAACACTAAGCAGCGGGCTGCCGTTTACTGCCATTTGTCTTTGTATCAAATCCTCTTTTAACCTTCATAAACCTGTGACCTACACAAATCTACCACACAGCCTGTGCCAGCCACCGAGGGCTCGTGCCAGGACAGGCAAGTGGATAAGCCTGGGAAACTGCAGAGGCACCACACGTGCTGTGCTCATGCCAGCCTTGTTGTACAGTGTGTCTCCTTCAGCTGAGTGTTTTCAAGATCAGAGAGAATATGACAGGTGTTGCTGTAACTTGGTATAATATTTACTGTGTGTCCGCTAATCAAAGAGGCCTCAAAATTCACAAAGCAGAACATTAAAAAAAAACAAAAAAACAAAAAACAAATCATCATTCTGGAAACCCATAGGCTTTACAACATGCTGGGTTTCTGCCAGGAACAAGTGTTACAAGTCAGAAATATATGTTGCGCTCGCCATCCCTGTGATTTCAGACTTTTTAGGACACCCTGAAGATGAGGATCAACAAGCTCTATATCCTGTAATTACTGCCAGCCACCCCTGACTCACCAGCACTCATTATCATCATTATCGTCGTCAAGGATGTGACGGCTGACAGATGCAGAGTGACGACCTCGAACAGCAGGGATGAGATATAAGGCAGACGTGTCTAGTAATGTGGGGTGAGGTATGTTAACAAGAGGCTACAAAAACCGGTTCAGCACGGCTTGAAAACAGGAAAGAGAGGATTCCGGATACTGTGAGAGGATAAAGCCCAGTCACCCAGGAGAGGTCTGGAGGACAGGCCGACTGACAGGATGACATCTACAGAGGCCATGACAAAGGAGTCAAACAAACACACAGAGGCAGGGAGCTCTATTGACTGCTCGAGGAAGGGACAACTGCAGGCCAAACAGCCTCAGAGCACAGGGGAAGTCCATGTGAAAGGCCACTCTGTGTTCCAGTGAGATTATACATCAGCCCCGGCACTGGATGAATAACACATCCTCTCTGGGGCAGCAGCCTCAGAGCCACAAACTATCTCCATCCAGGGGGAAAGAGAAACAGTCCGAGCTTGGAAAAACACTACAAACAAGAATAAGTAAAGAGGAGGATTTAAAAGTGGTCTGAAGTCATAAATACTGAGAATACTGTGTCTTTAATAAGAGCAGTTTTAAATACACTGGCCTCATTTGGGCTGTGGTTAAAATTGTGAGAAAGTGGACATCACAATAGATCCTCAGTGAGCACCGTTTTTGTAAGGATCGCGACTGAGGAAGTGTCCAGGCAGGCCTGTCCGGAAAATTCAGCAATTCATCTGCTTCAGAGAGGAAACAGGCACAAGGTCATCTTTTAACAAACAGCTTGCACTTCCAACACTCACTGACCTATGGTCACGGCTATCATATTTACTTCCCAGTTAACGCCGAGATGCCTTTTGCAGTTAAAGACTATACAGAGCCCACATACATTTGCACATATATGCAAACAGATTTTAACAAATTCCAACAAAATATTGTAACTCAAAAAGCCAGCCTATCTCACTTTAGACCCAGTTTTTGAGTTTTCTCCACCTCACGTGCTTCTGTGCAACCTGTTTTCACAATGCTTTGTTTGACTTGATTGTGAAACAGTTTAAAAAGGGACTGAGCAAATAAAGTGAAGCACAGACTGTTCTCCTAAACCTCAAACAAACTGCTAAACCTCACGTGCAGCTACACACAGCAGGGTCTTTGTAGCACAGACTCACCCGGTCTTCAACAGTTCAATTTGCTTAAGTACTGTTCTTAATAAGAATTTTGAGATACTTTACTTGAATATTCTCATTTTCTGCATGACTTTTCTTCCTCTCCACTACATAACGTAACGTTAATTACTAGTTACGTTGCAGATTCAGATTATTCAGTGTTTATAGGTTATTAATTGTTACCAATCAGATATGGTTGTGGGCAGGACATTGTGTGAGAGGATGTTGCATCAGAGCCAAATATCACATTTTTACATTAGCTAGTTATTAGCTGACAGAGAAATGACTGATACATGCTCTACCCTTAATAAATATCAAGTTATCTCACACCTCAAAGATTCTGACTGACCACGTTGTTGTTGTATGTTTCTAATTTTCTCATTTATTAATTCAAAGGGGCACTATGCAGTTTTGGAGAATAAATTCAAACATTCAAGTCCCTTTAATTCGTTTGCATTTTTTCCTAAAATAGTCAAACTTCAAGTCAGTTGTTTTTTTCACTTTTTAAAACAAGTCTCCATCCTCTTCAGTTAAGAGGATGGCTGCAGCTGTTTTGTGGACTACCAAACTTCAGCCGACTGTCCATCAGCATGAGCCTGAGAAGACAATGACTCGACTTTCAGTTTTGGGTGAACGTATCCTTTAATCCTCGAAGCCGCACCTTGAAATGGTAGTGCAGAAGCAATGTTATTTTCTTGTTTCCAGTCTGCAGTAACTGAATCTGTACTACAAAATATCACACATTAGGATTGAGGATGGCAAGGCAGTCCTGCCAGCTCTACAGCACGTCCTCCCTGTCCCATGCCCAGCTTGCCGCAGCTCAACTGTGCAATAGAGCTGTAATAAATACATTCTAATGACATTACATAAGATCGCTGAGCCCAACAGCTGCGTTTGTGAGCTGTGTGGGGCCGTGGATCAGAGAGAAGCTGATTTTGTTTTTGGACTGCCTCCGAACTCTTTAATTCTGTGTTTTTCAAGAATTGCATTTGACTGTCTTTTAGATGTCAGATTAATGCAAAGCATCAGAAAAGCATGATTTCTGCTGAAATCACCTTTTAATACGCAAAAAAACGGTGCCTTTAATTTCCCACACGACCACACTGAACACCGCGACTAAAAATAGAACTCAAGGATATATAAGGACTCAGCCAAACAACTGGCTCTGAGCTCTCCAGTTCCCTTCTGGAGAATAATCAGTCATCATGAAACACTTTTCCTTCCTCCAGCATGCAAACAAAAGCTATGCTCAGAAGACAGTCACAGTAGTATATTACAGGGCACATGTTGGACGTCCTATTGATGACAAAGCAAAGACACATTCAAAGTCCTAATCCTAATCCATAGAGATGAACTACGATAAACAGGCGGGGGGGGGGGGAGTGACAGATGTGCAGCTGAGGCTGTGGCTCAGCATCAGAGATTCACTATCACAGAAATAATCATGTGGCTTTATTTCACTAAACAACACGCAGTATCAGCAGAAGAAGACTATATGGTTTCCAAATTACACTGCCTTCATCACGTGGCATGGACATGGAAGCGTGACGGTTTCACTTCGCAGCAGGACGTTTAAATACGGTGAGGAGTGAGCTTGGTTCTGGAAACAACCAAAAAGTGTGGCATCACAATCAGACAAAACAGGCTTTGGGTCAAAATAAAATATCAGGTCTATCCGACTGATGGGAAGAGATCAGGCAGCAGTTTCCAAAAATGTGAATCAGAGCAAAGAGGTGATTGATTGATTCATCCCAGTAAGAGCTGGAACTAGAATAGCATCATCCATAATTCCCCATTTCACCAGTGGGAAAAAGCACAGTGCTGTCCAGCTCAGCACATTGACAGAGCACCGATCAGTGCGTTTAAATAGCTCAAGGGGGACAGACTCCTGCTTGTATTCTGCCAAAGAGAGGGAAATTGAGCCCACTTATTGCTCCCCACTGCGATCATATTGACCGGCCACACAAAGATCAGTCAGCTGATGGAATTCAGATCACAAGCTCAGAAACGAGCTGGAAATGAGATTTAAGTATCAATAATTTACCACAGAGCAAAAACAAGGTACAATGAAGGACAGCCTCTCTGCCCCCTCTCTAATGGTTGTATAGATCTGCAGAAAAAAGTCGCACCTTTGTGGGGAAAAAAGCAGCAGACGATGTCAGTGTGAGATGCTGTTAAAAGCCTAACACCACTTTATGGCTCCAGCAAATGGATTCTCCTCCGGACTGTGCGGTCACTGGGGAAACAGCGGTGGCAGGGGGAGCAAATAGAGGGGAACAGGTTGACAAAAGGTGACAGCTTTCCAGACACTGGATGTGATGACTTGGACCGTGGCATTTGTAATTTTCCTCACCTCATGGCAAGTGGAAAAATCTTGACATACATCTAATACACTTATATAATACACTTGACAATTACTCTTTGGTGACATTTATGTCTGCAAACTACAAAGAGTCTGACTGACGAGGGTCTCTCTGTCTGTCACTGATCTACAAGTCTTGTTATCACCACATGGTTTTGATACTGGGACACTGTGTTAAAGGAGTATTTCAGGAAACTTGACTTCCATAAAGTTGGATCATTTGAAAGAGACAGATATTTAAAATCAATGGTCAAAATCAATGCAGTAGAAGTTGAAATATCCTGATGTTGAGACCTAAGTACGGGTCCATAGCATATTTTTTCAGTCCCTCCCAAGGCCACAGGAAGTGTGCCAGGCTTTGAGGCAAGTAGGTGCCAAACCATGTAAATACATCATAAGATGACATACTGTGGGCCCAAAATCCCCTTACCCATAAACTTATATTGTGTTATATTGTTGAACAATTAAATAGTAGCTGGGTGCTACACCGCAAGCCGTCTCTGTTGGCAGAAGTCTCTAGTGCGTAAGCTCTATGGGCAACACAACAATTTCATGACAGAGAAGCTTTTTTGCTGCAAAGTGCCAGTGAGCAGCTTTCATAGCAGCTTTGACATCCTTGGCTCTTCCCTGACTAATGAATGGCCATCTAACATGTTATACCCCTGTTTGCAATGCAGGCTTTTTGCTAAGAAGACTAAGCCATAATGGCACTTGAGAGCAGCTGGTTAAATGCTGGTCATAAATTAAAGTGTTTGACAAATAAAATTGGTGACATGATGATGGTGCTGCATGAAAGTGAGACAATCGCCAAAGTCAGAAAAATTCACCTTCTGGTGACCATGAATGTTGTGTGTTGTGCTGTATAAAGATGGACGACGTGACAGCTGTGAAACAAAGTAAATGTCAAATAAATGTTCTCCTAAAAATGGTTTCTGTCATTTTTGGTTGTTCTTATCAAGTAATCTGATGGATGTTCCCTAAACCTAGTGTTCATTTTTCTGATTTGCTGTTAATTAGCTGTTTTTTGCTGTGGAAAGGAGGTCTTATGTCATGATTGACAGCTGAGCCCGGCTCGCGAATGACCTGAGTGGGTGATTCACTATCTGATGTCTTCTAAGTAAACCCTGGCCCAAAATGATGTCACTAGCACATGATGGCAGTGCAGTACAGCATCCAAGATATTCTGGCTTCTAATTTGTACAATGGTAGGAATGGAGACGTGTCATCCATCTTTATGTACAGTCAAATGTCTGGACAATCTGACCAGCCAACAGCCTGACATAAGCATCCCTGGAGCCACACCATCCAGGATTACTCGCATAAGTCATTAAACAAATGTTATCACAGGCTGTGTAGTACTCTCTTTGAGAGGTAAATTGACTTGGACATGTAAAACTGGCCCCTTTAGACGTATACAGGGCCACTCTGGGGCATCGGTAATTGCAAATGTTGACATCGGCTGTGTTTTTTGGCAAAAAACGTCATCATCATGTCCTGGACCATCTGCAGTGTCTGCTGGATTGGGAGGCTCTGTAAACCACAGGGTTGATGGAGGCAGTGAGGCCCACCAGCATTCGCTTCTGATGTGTTGTAGGGCAGCCTAAAATTAGTGCCAGTCATTGAGCAGCGTAGGTCAAAACTGGGCCGCCCAGCCCAGCACACCTACTAATCAGCGTGTGTTGAAATAGCTCAGTGTGGTCAGACTACTGCTTGTAATGTGCTGCATTAGAGAGAGAATCAAAGCCCAATAATTGTTTCAGCCTGTGAAAATAAACAGACAAAAGTGCACATGAAAGCATCGACTACACACAGATAAGCCTTATTATTACAGTCGCTATTTAGTACTATTTGTTTATGTTAATGGGCAATTATTCAAATCTCAACTGTGGAAAAATGTTAATATTTTAAACTGGAGCGTGGCCAGTCCTCAGCCTCACAGCCTTGTGTTTGTGTTTTACAGTGCACACAAACATACCTGCTGACAATGCTAAGAAACTTAAATGAGCCACATGAAAAATCACAGTGACCTCCAGGTGTGATCAAATATTCATTTGCATGTCTGAATAGAATTAAATATTAGTGAACAGACCTCACCTGATGTGCCTTAATGTGATTGGCTCAGTCATAATCTGCCTGGCAACACAGGTTTTACAACACCAGATTTGGAAACCTTTGGCTTCATTTTGCTAAATAACAAAACTTCTGAAGCTTTAAAAAGAGTTGTATAACATCTTCTACAGCTTTGGGAGAAAAAAAAAAACCCTGATGATGTTATTGGGGTTACCTGGGCTTGGACATGATGAATTTAAAACAAAAGCCATACAGAGTGCGGATGTCACACCCTTTCCACTGGAGCAACACGGGACCTTATTCTGGAAAACAGCATTTATAGTGAATGGAGAGAGAGAAATATTTTTTGACACAGTTTGAATTGTGACATGAATTTCACACATAATGTTTGTCAGTTTAAATGATGATACTCCAAGTCAAGAGAGTTGCAGTTAAATATTAGACTGTGAAAATATGTAATTATAAAGACTACACAGCCAACAGTCACGTTAATGACATTATCTTGTTATCTTGAACTCTCTCAGTATGGTCAGAATATTTGTGATTTTCATCTTTTTTAGGACCTTTTCTGTGCCAAGTTGGCAGCCACACTGGTGTTGGTGATGTGTGAAAAACCCTGATGATGTCGAAGTGATGTCATCAAAGTAATCAACCAGGGTTTTGAGACAACAAGTTCATACAAGACAGCATGCGTTACAAACTGTGGACGTGAAATTTACCAGGGAGACAGTGTGTGTAATTGAGAACAATCCTGAGGTGCATTATGGGGAATATAGGGCTTGACTCATACAGTCTATCTATCTCAGTCTCTCCTGCTTCAGTTTTTTTATTATTTTTTTTTATTATTCCTTTATTTAATCTGTCTCGCTCAAGTTCCCTAACTTTATGGAAGTGCAGTAACAAATCCTTGTCCCTTCAAATGCCTGAATGCAAACAGCTTTAGGCATTTAGTGTTCAGATTCACTTGTTGTTAAAGCTTTTACTGTCTTCATTCACCTGCACTTCCCCGGTGCACTTTGCGAGAGGACATTTTGTCTAAAACAAACTCCGGCCAGTGACACAACAAGCTCCACGGGTCAGGCTGTAGTGAGAGAGGTGAACTCATACAACACTTAACATTTCATTAGCCGTTTCCCCCCACACCCCACAAGCAGCTGAGACATTCCATAAACACTTGGCCTGCCAGCCAGCAGCACAGAGGGCCCTTTGAGTGGGACCATGGAGGGGAGCTGAGCCTGCAGGACCGGAGGGCTGAGGCCAAGCACGAGGGAGGATCACTGAGCCGGGGGAGGCCCGCAGGCTCATAAACATGCCAAAGATTTTTTTTTCTATTAAAGTTTATCTATGGAAATGTGTATGTTAGTGTGCACAGGAGCCAATAAGACAATCTAGTGTGACCAGTCCTGCATACTTTCTTAACAAGTGTTTTTGCTCTGTTTTCTGATAGGGAGGAACAAAACGGCTATTCATGACTTTAACTGGGGGAGCAGCTGGCGATGCCTGGCCTGGCGTTCTGATGGGCTGCCAGCTTTTGACCACTTTACCAAGTACACTGCACAGAAGAACAGGTGTCTTACTTACACACACATACACACACACAGAGGCAGAGTTGGCTGCCGTCGAGGGCTGCCAGCACTTCCTCCTGTAGGCCTACATTAACTCGAGGAAAGGGTGAGGCTGAATTCTTTAGCTTCCTTGACCACTAAACCTCAGATGTGGATATCCAGGTACAATGATAGTTCTGTCTGGGCTTCCTTGAGGGACCTCAAATATTCATGAGTCTGCAATCAAGCGGGAGTGAGGACCTGCACCGGTGTGACTCCTGCTGAGGCAGCAAGTAGTACCAACCTCTGTACTGAGACCAAGACATTCAGACAGACTTCATCATCACCGTTCAGACACTTCCTATTAATGTCACAGCCAACCCAGACAGGCCTGTCTACCTTCACAAACCATGTAAGGCTGACTTAGTCTAGATGCATCCTAGAAGACAACCTCCTGACTTTTTCAGAGGGATTATGATTCAACTAATGTGAGATTTATTATTTCCCTTTTGGCTGACCTCTTCTGTAAACCCTCTCACTGAAATGCATCAACCATGAGACAGTCAACACACTCAGACCCTTCCTCAACCACAACACAAAGCTGCGGAAACAGGAATGTCAGTGTCGTGACGATAATTAATTATGGCAAAATAGACCCATCAGAGAGTTGGCCTCCTTAAAGGCCCACAGCTAATCAGCCGCTCTTCACAGCTCGGCTTGACAAATGGCCTAGATAACCAGAAACCAGGAGACAACACGTATTCTTCTATTCATAGAAAAAAAGTCCCTTGAGATGTGTTGATTTTAGACTGGCCATTTCACTGAGATTTCACACGCCGACACAGCTGGGCAACGACAGGACAAGTGCAGGTTTGTTTGTGTCAGTTAGAAGGTGTTTCTAATGGTCGGTCAGTCATTTTTCCCAGGCTGAGACAGACTGCCACCATGCCAGACACTAAAACACTCACCCAGCAGCAGCCGGGACCACGTCAATTCTATGTTTGCTGCAGCGCTCACATATTCCATGACAGTACTGAAACATATACACCAAATCTAACAGTGCAGAAAGCCTAATTTAGGTATAACAACTGACAAATATCTTATACTGTACTGTTTTTGAAGCAGCTGAACATCCACATAATGTTCAGCTAACTGAGGCACAAAGCGTCTTTACAACACTGAGATTAAGTTAACTTTACTAGGCCAATTTAATAGATCTGAGTGAACGCTGCAGCACTTTATGATAAATACAACAACAAAAAAAAACTTTCCAACTGCTCCCTCAAAGTCACTAACCACAACAAAGCAGTTTATTGCAAAAACTTGCCTCCAGCCGGCTCCCTGCCCGACGCCTAATCCTGCAACGTGCACAGTAATGTTATTACAACATCAGAAAATAAATCCAGACTCCTGCTAATCCACAAAGCAAGGCCCACATGAGACAGCTGTGCCATTATGTCAGCAACAAGTCTCCTCTGGACAAAAGCTATACCTCAGTGCCCGGAAGCATGGTGACTTTACGCAGAAGGTGTCAGGACAGGGTACATTAAAAGGGGAACTCCACTGATTTCACACTTGAAAGGTCAGTTTGCTGGTCACAGAATGAACTACTTGGCCTGTGAAAGCAGCTCATGAGATGACAGTCAAAGTTTATTCCTGACCATAGTAAAACATGCAGGCACATACTGCTGCACTGGTTCGGGAGTAAAAGCTGAGTCATAAAGAGCCAAAGTCATGTCTCTTTCACTTTCCCTAATGGGACCGTATTTTGCAAAAAATATGTATGGCAGTGAATGAAGAGAGAAAAACATTGTTTTAACCCCCTTGAATTGTGCCATGATCTACACATATGATGTCTGTCAAGTTAAAAGATCATTTTCCAAGTCAGAAAAGTAACAGTTTGTTGTAGTTTAGAATCCGAGGGCCATCCTTTTATTACTTGGATGTGCCCCTGCATGTTTTGTCTCAAAGAGTCTTCATCCTTAAATCAACAATAAAAACACATTTATAATCCTCCTTTTAGATTTAAACAACTGAGACTTTTCTCCAGATGGAGTTGAAAGCTTTGGAATAACATAGTAAGTGGACCTTGAGTGAACTTTTTCTATGCGAGATGTATAATGTCTTCTCTTGAGGAGCTTTGTCAAGTGTGAGAAAAATCCTCCCTGGTGATGTCATAGTGATGTCATCAGGGTAATCGGCTTGGGCTCGGAGACTACACATTTGTCAAATCTTCAGCTTGGGTTACAAACCGGGGGCATGAAGCTTGAGAGATGTAAGCCTTCACTAGGTGAAGAGGATATGTATGGGGTGCACTGTGGGAAATGTAGGCTCTCGAGTGTTTGGGACTAAATCTGGATATCTCTATGTCTATGCAGTCTATGCAGGTTGTCCAATGTAACAGTTTTTTTGTGTTATTCAAGCAATAAACCCTCATGAATGCAAGACCCTAAAATTAAAGTAAAGGAGTCATGACATTGAAAAAAAACACATCCTTACAGTATGTTTACAGTGCTGTGCAACAAATGTCACAGTGGAAAGATCCTGGTCGAATAGATTTGGTCATTTCAGTCATTCAAGCAGCATGGTAGCTTACACTTCATGCTGATTATATCACAGTCTATCTGCTTGTTCGTCACATGCTTTGTGTCAAAGAGCTTTGGACTAGATCACCTTATATAACAACACACTATTCTGCTCATCTGCTTAACCTGACCCATGCTGGATAACACTTTTTTTGAGGGGGTAAAGGCAGACAATTTTCCAGCTCCAATCCTAATACTTGCTCTGTATCCCAATCCCTCCTTGGCCTCCACCAGTAACAATGTGTGTCCTCGTGTGTCATTCACGTTTGACAAACGTTCTAATAGAGGAACACTCCCTCCCGCCTCTCCTTCTGTCCTTGGCATTACTAAATTGCCCAGACCACTCTCCTTATCCCACTTAACATTGTTATATTGTTAACATGTCAATACTCGTGCTCAATGAGTGATTCTCCTATTGTGTTCACACATAACAACAGGAAACACTGATGGCAGGCACTTTGATTGGAAGCCACATGACACACTTTAAGCTCCTCGATCCTCTTTTTTTGAGTGAGTTGTCAGGGCTTTTTCCTACCCGCATCCCGTAACAAAGAGCCTCCCTAAATTTATCACGCTAGACAAACCCCTTTAAGTTAATTACTCTGCACCAAGGACAACAACGCTGATGTGTGGTGACACGAAAACACTCCGGGTGGACAGGGCCGAGCAAGCGACTAGGAGGCCTGGGGGCAGCCACTGTCTCAGTCAGAGCATCTCTGTGAGAGTGCTGCAGCACTCAGCGGGCGAATAGCAGAAGGGGGTGAAAAAGAGAGGGCAGGCGTGCTTACAAAGGGTAAAGAAAACAGTCCTGAATGAGCTGCAATACCACTGAGTTATTGTTAAGAATCAGTGTATGTAAAGTCCATCTCCATGTCGTTTTACAGGTTCCAACCTGGTGAAAACCTGTTTAGTCTTCTTTGTTAAGAGCTTAATCAAATAAACTGGAATGGGTCAACATTCCTGACAAACTCAATACGAGGAGGAGATAAAATAAATTTCTCATTAACGAGACGAGATGATGAATTCTATCAAACCTGGCCTCTTTTTTTGTAGGCCACTTCAATCATAACAGCTCAGCTCCACCAGCTGTAGCCCAAAAAAACACAACAAGAAATGTGTTAAAAAAATAAAGTGCTTCATAATCCTGGCTCCAGAAAACATTTTAAGATGGATTTAGTGTATGAGGACTTCATTAAAAAGATTGCAAGTGCATTTTACTCATTGGTGACTTATTCTGGATGAAGTCCAGCGAGGGAGCAGACATCTTTCAGACAGTGATTAGACAGGGCCGTTAATGGGCTCTTTAGTACTTTATCGTCTCTATGCACTTGAATATATTTGTGTCTCTGATTCTGAAAAATAAACAATCAAGGAACATCTGTGTAGTACATTGTGTATCAAGGACCTACCCATATCTCCTTGAAGACTGTTGTCATGAGAGGTCCTGCTGGATGTAGTGGAGTCCCCATCACTGGGCCAGATCTGGCCCGTTTTACGGACCCCAATGATGGAGGCCTCAGACACCATCACCTGCTGCTTCAGACGTTTCTGAGACAGGGGTGTGGGTGGACTGCTGCTGTCAAAGGAGTGCTGGGATGGTGAGCGGCTTTTCTCCCTGTACATCTGATAGGCGGTGGGGCTGGGAGACACATGGCTTGACTGGCCTGAGGAGAAGTCCTCCTCGCTGGATGTTAAGTTCTCATTGGAGCTGCAGTCTGGTGTGTAGCCTCCTCCTACGTCATCAAAGCCGCCAGGAGAGTAGGAGCGCCTTGGCCAGGTGAGGTGCGCATCCTCCTCTATGCTGTGGTCCCTAATATTGATAACTCGAGTGTCCCCTTCAGCCATCATCCCCCCAACATACACACTGGTGTAAGGCTGGCACTCTGCTGGCTGCCGCTCAGACTTTCCCCCAGCAGAACGGATCACACCGTCTTTCAGGAAGTTTGGGTTGGCCTCAACATCATCATATGACCCATTGTAGCGGCAGTTTCCCTCAGTGGATCGGCCTCTCTGAACAGCCTTGTTGATGTCCCCTGTGGCGGCTGACAGGTTCCCTGGGAGGGAGTGCAGGGACCTCTTGCGCTCCATCTGCATGGCCTGACAGCCGAGGGTGCTGATCTTGTCTGAGACCTCCCTGTCATTCACTTTGACCAGCCCTCGCTCATGATGGTACTCCACGTTCACGTAGAACGGCTTCTCCTGGCCGCCCATCACAGATAAACCTCTGCCATCTCCACCTGTGTGAGAGTTGGCTCTCCTGATGCGCTCAAAGTTGGACCTCAAAGCTGCCACCGAGCCCATTCCCAGTGGGAAGTCAGGAATCTCTGACTCCTGGCGGACGGGTGACACCCCACCTTTCTGTTTGGCTGGGGATGCACCATCCACCTCTCCCTCAGGATGTGGTGGTTGACATCTGGCTGTCTTGCCAGGCCCTCTCAGCTGCTGCTCCTCGACTGATGTCTCATCTGTGTGGGAGCTCTGGCTGTCCCCGTCACTCATCTGGGGCATCCTTTTGAATCCCCATCGCTGCCCATCATAAGACTTCCTCTCTTTTGCAAGCAGAGTCTGCAGGTAGATCATCCGAAAGCGCTCCTTGTTCACTTCCTTCTCCAGTTGCCTGATAGATGCCTTGCATTTGTCCAGCTCCTGTTCAATATCCCCCATTGAATTCAGGTCCATGGCAGGAGGGTCAGACTCTGGGAACTGGGCTCTCCATGCCTCCACAAAGCCCACTGGTTCAACCATTGTTACTACTCTGACATAAACTACTCAATCAACTAACAACACGGACATGCATGTCTAAATCATCAACTGGAATTACGTGTTTACAACTGACAGCCCCCATAGTGCTGAAGTACAGAAAGGAAAAGTGTTCCTCGGAGCACAAGAAGGATCCACTGTACAGGGTAAGAAAACCTGTTAGTCTGAAGTCTGTACTCACAAACAAAAGACGCAAATCCTACTTAGGTAAGAGCCCTGGTCCAATCTCTTCATATGGTCCACGAAATGATAGTTTATCCCGGTTCTCGCTCTTGTGCTCGTGTTTTCTCTGGAGATCCTCTGTCTCCCTCTGTGTTTGCTGTCAGACTGACTCGCCGCTCTCTGGTGTTTTGGCTCTCCGTCAGCAGTGTCAGCAGAGAGAGAGGAGGGGCTACGTGGATGTGATTTAGGTTTACACTCCGAAACAGATTAAAAAAAAAAAAAAAAACACATCAACAATGATTTATCAAAAAAGGCTGTTTTTCTGATCCAAAAACGGAGATTCCAGGTAAAGCTGATTACGGCGAAATGGAAACATGGCAGAGCATATGTTCCCGCGGAAATTAAGCTTAAAAGACACCATGAGGCTCTGATAGTGGAGATAAACCGAGACTAACGGCATAAAACGGCATAAAACGTATTTTTTTCAAGAATGTGTTGTCTTTAAGCTGTTCCAGTTCAGGTGGAAGAAGGAAAATGAGGTCCCGGCGTTAAAAACAACTAACTATCCTTTGGCTAGTAGCTCAAACTCATCCTTGATTTATATTCTTTTACAAGCGATACCAGCTTGCTTGTGTCCAGCCTTATTCCTAACTATGCCTCGTTCTCACACCGCACACTTTTCTTGTCTTTTCAGTTATTTGGATAGTTAATCCTACCCTACCAAAGTTCAGTGTTGCAACCTGAAACCGTGCCATGTGAAAATGTCGCCATCTGACGGTTCAAAAGTTCAAACGTCTTCTTCTTCTTCTTCTTCTTCTTCTTCTTCTTCTTCTTCTTCTTCTTCTTCTTCTTGCAATGTCGCCACTTGGTGTGTATTGTAGTGACCTCAGGGCTTCACGTACTTCACGTCACTTTCTACAAAAAAACAAAGACAGCCTTGTGACATTCCTCCTTTTGTCACTCATCCCGCATGCCTTTTTTGTTTGTTTTATTTGACTTTGGAATGTAACAAAAAAAAAAAAAATACATGTATGTGGACAATTATAGAGAGTTTGTTCGACCTGCATGAGCTCATGGTTCAAACATGAGTATTTTGTACTGGCTTATGATCTTAATGGGTTTACCTACATTTGTGTTTGTTCAATTCTACATCATATTCACTGACACATCATAACAACATGTTAATTTTATTATATATATTGTTTTACATTTACTAACTTCACAAACATCACATGTGAAGAAGAAGTAGAAGAAGAAGAACTTCCTGTTAGCAACCAGCCCGCGACGCCACCGTGGTTTCCATGGTACTACTGTTGACGACAGCTGCAGCCTCTCTGATCGCTAACTAGTAGCTAGTAGCTTATATCACAGTCTAACGAAACTGTTCAACTTATCTGTTTTTTGTTTTTTTGGTTTTTTTTTGTAAACAACTGTTTGCAACCGTCAGCAGTGAGTCATTTGGATTGAACAGAAGGTTTCGGTGTATGTTGGATTGCTTGATAGCCGACGACGGAGAGCTAAGTTAGTTAGCTAACCGTTAGCTAGCTACGAAGAAGGGGACTCTGTCAGCAAGCAAGCTTCATATTGGTCAAGATGAGCGAACAGCTAAAATTCATCGTCGAACAACTCAACAAGGACCCATTTAAGAAAAATTTCAACCTCATCACGTTTGACTCCCTTGAACCGATGCAACTGCTGCAGATTTTGAATGATGTTCTGGCTGAAATAGACCCAAAGGTGGGACACTAGTTTTTTGCAGACTTCAGCTAACTGCTATAGTTTTTCTGTTAATCTAAGACATATACCGCTATTAACTCGTTATTTACTGCTACTTTTGTCTTCAGCAAGCTATAGATATCCGTGAGGAAATGCCTGAACAAACTGTGAAGAGAATGTGTGCTCTGCTGGGGATGCTGAAATACAAACCTCCTGGAAACCAGTCTGATGTGTACGTAGAAATAATGAAATACCTACACCTCATGTAGTGATGTAGTTTTTTTTTTATCTTTATGTCCAGTCCAAGGAATATATATGTGTTCCTTCTTTCATGCAGGAGCAGCTTTAGACAAGGCTTGGTGATTGGCAGCAAGCCTGTGGTCCACCCTATCCTCTACTGGCTGCTACAGAGGGTCCCTGAACTGAAGAAAAGGGCTTATCTGGCTCGCTTTCTAGTCAAACTGGAGGTGCCAGCAGAGTTTTTGCAGGACGATGTTATCACTGACACCTACCACCAGGTTATCAATATATATCATACACACATTTCATCTTCTAGTTTTTGAAATTGTGAATAACCTAAATGCAAATGATGCTATGTATCACTTTTGTATGTTCACAGTATGAAGAGCTGGTGGCAAGTTTTAAGATCTATCACAAGGAGTGTGAGCTGCTGAGGACTTCAGGCTTCTCCACAGCAGAAATCAGAAGGGTAAAACACGCTTGATGATCCTTTAGTTATTGATGTTTTGCTCTGCTCAGTATAAATTGCAACATATGGACCCGGATTGTTATTATTCATTTTTAGTATTGAAGGAGAGCTGTGTAGTTTTCGACAAGAAATTGAAACTCACATTTTTAATAAAAGCAATAATAATGAGGTAATAATACAAACTTATAAATATTTTTTTCTTCCCATAATCAAATATACAAGTTGATCTCAGAGTGTGTTGTCTTTTTTAAGGTCAGTTTGTTTATTCAGTCTAGAAAACCAAGCAAGTTTGTTTTTTTATTTATATTGTGTAGGAATAAAAGTTCAGATCCTTCCTTCTTAATAAAATGTATGCACAATGCACATTTAACTATATTAATTAAGGTTTGGCAACATATCTATTAAATGATATATTATACAATATTTCCCTTTTCAAGGGGTCGCAGGTGTTACTGGAGCCATATCTATTATGTTATTGTGATATGGGACAATATTGTCTCAGTTTTTTGGATCCTGTTTCTTTTTTTATCAGACTGTCCTACTTGCCATTGTCCAAACTAATGATGATTATTTAGAAAAGATAAACGAGATTTACCACACCATTAAGTACCAGTGCTTAATGGTGAGGTGCTTTTGAGGAGACGCATATTTTGTGTCAGATATAGGCTAAAACTATTGCAATATTATTTTAAGGCCATGTTGCCCAGCCATAGTGTGAGTAATATAATATTTTAGCATCCGTATAATTTATCAAAGTCATCTCTGTTTTCTTTAATAACAGGATATTGGCGCGATGGAGGAGGAGAAAGACCAACTAATCAAACGTGTGGAGAGGCTCAAGAAGAGGGTAAGGCAGACGGTTCCTAGAGGCCCCTTCGCACTTCTAATGCCTGGACATCTTTAGGATTCACTGTGGAATGAAAACATGACCTCTGATAAATATATTTTCAGCTTCTGTAATAGACCTAACAGGTGACCAGGCTGTCTTCTTAACAAGGCAGGGAATGAGGTGTTGATTTAATGGGCCTTACTTGCATGCCTTGCCAAAAGGTGAAACCTGACTCTGTTAAAAGTGCATGGTTATATATGTGGAAGCCTGTAATCAGACATTACTGTCATGTTCATTTGTGGATCCACTAGGTGGAGACAGTGTCCAACCATCAACGGATGCTGGAACAGGCCAGACAGCTGCGAGTGGAGAAGGAGAGAGAGGAGTCCCTCACTCAACAGAAGCAAGAACAGAAGAATCAGGTAAATGCTTCACAATCATGATAACATCTGCTCACCTCGGTGTAAATATCTCAGACGTCATAGACTTGATAAACATTGTGTTATCTGCTGTGCTTTGGAAGACTGAAAAGAAAAAAGGAACACATAGTTTACAGGCTGTTTTCCTCACTTTATAGTCTTATCATTATGCCAAGAGCCATTTTCAACTTCACACTGTAAGATCTTTCAATTTGGGTTTCTTGTTTGACATAGGACTGAAACTATTAAAATAATATTTGACACAAAAAAGATTTGAAGTACAAGTAGGGAAACAAATTTCAAACACTTTGTTATCTGAGCATATCAATTCTGTCTCTTGAGGAGACAGAGAAATAACATTCATAATTATGTATTCATGAGTGTATAATCATCTGAAACTAAGAATTATTATGTTTTTGTTACCTTAGATTAGAATGGGCTTTTAGTCTACAGAGGTAGCAGGTCCTATTTTGTGGACCACAATGTTGCACAGCTAGTTTCTACAGTAGCCCGGAACAGACAAGCGAAAGAGCACAAAAAAACCCCACTGCTTCCAACTTCTGAAATTGAATACCTTTGGGACAAAACAAAAAAAATGAAAAATGTAATCTTGAAAGCTTGGAAAACATGATCTGTTTGTTTGCTCACTATTTTCAGACATTTTATTGATAATACAATTATTTTGTTTATCAAGAAAATAATCAGCAGATTAACCCCTAATAAAAGTAGTTGTTAGCTGCAGCCCGAATGTTGAGCAAACTCATTATCAATGGGGTACTAAATGGTAACACTCCCACATCACCTGTATCAGTCATCATTTCCGTGTGTTCAGCTGTTCCAGGCAGAGCAGAGACTGCAGAGATCGCAGCAGCAGTTGAAGGATTTGCGACTGGCAGCAGCAGATGCCAATCCAGAGAGTGAGTACCCGTTTCCTGCTGTTGCCTCCGCAGGGCACAGCTGGATGGGTAGTTCAAGGACACAGAAGAGCATTAGGGGGCTCTCTCAGCTTATAGGCTTTCATCTATTGAGACCCACTAATTGTACTGATCTTTGAAGTGCTACAATGGAGCTTATCTGATGTTGAAATTGTCTCCTTTTGTTCTCATCTGGTATTGTGCTTCTCAGCCAGAGGAGAGATTTACACATTTGCAGCTTCTAAAATGGCCTTGTAATGCAGACAAGGATAAAGCAATTAAAATCACTTATCACAATTACTTTGTGTGTCTGAAAAAGTTATTTTGGGTGCTGTTGTTAAATAACTGTCTTTCAACAATTCCATTTTCAAAGATGCTTTCAATATCAGTGCACTTTACACAAGATATTAGTGGTTTGTTTTTTCGTAAGCTTTTCAGCTTTTTCAGAGCTGCCCTGAGCGGGTTTCAGGCTCAAAATGCTTAGTTAAAAGTTCTGTCTCTTTCAGGCTTAATGAAGAGGCTCGAAGAGGAGATCAAGATCAACTCCTACATGGTCTCTGAGAAACTCCCCAAAGAGCTGGAGAGTATGAGGCGCACAGTGCAGAACCTGCAGAAGATAGCATCAGAGCCTGCTATGGGCCAGGCTGATATCCAGGAGCTGCAGGGCAAGGTCGGGATCAGGATGTGGAGTTAAGTCTGTTTACCTCCTTATACTGCTACATTCTGATGTGTTCTGTAACTGTCACATTCACAGATAAAAGAAGTTATGTCCCAGATGAACCAGCTTGTTGACAAAAGGATGATGAGAAATGACCCCATGGATGACAAGTTGACCCTTTACAGGCAACAGGTAATGACTTTATTGAATTAATTCAACATCAATCTTCTTTTTGTTATGTTTACCCTCATTATCACGAACCAAAATCCTGTATGCATCCTTCAACTTTATATGTGTGTTCCTTTCTAATAAAACATTTATGTGGCTGTTTTTTAAAAAAGCATTTTAAATCCAGCACATTTAACATCAACGTTTGCCCACTAGCAGCCTTCTTCTTCTTCTTCTTCTTCCCTGCCTTTGTTGATAAATTAAATAGCGTGAAACCATTGACTGGGTATCATGTGTATGTCCTCATGCGTTCATGCATGAGACAAATGAAACAGGGACCTGCTCATACAAAAATAGCTCCACAGTGCAACTATAGGTCAGAAAGTCAACAGGAAACCTCAAAAGGTCACTTATTGTAGAAAGTGATTTCCTGTCTTTTTTGGTTATGAAGCAGGTGTAGGGGCTATTCAATACTGCACAATACTGTGAACGTATGAAAACACTCAACCCATGAAGGATTGCGTAAAGTCATATTCAGAAACTGGCCCTATAAATGAGCCATCAGGACTTGTGACGTCACAACTAGGCGTAGACTGATTATTGTCCCTGGCTGATTGTCTGGGCCGATGCTCAGTATTTTTCCCCAAGTAAATTAATTAAAACATGTGCTACTTGGCCTCTCACACAAAGTCCACCCCAAAACAATATCTGATCACAATTAATGGCCTGTAATCACTGAATAATCGGAATCTCAAGTTATCAAATAAATGTAGTGTAGAGGAAGTATATGAATATCCATCCCAAATACATGTTTTCAGTCTCCCTGAGATTGGCCCTGAAAACCAAATTGGTCGACCCCTAGTTAGCGCCAGTGTCCCCTGCACAGCTTGTTTGCAAACACGCCTGCAAAGTCGTAGATACAGGCGTTGTTTGATGTGAGGCCACTCCTTCCCAGCTTTGTACACTTGACAAAAACACCCTCCGACAACATAGATGTACTTGTGGCACCCAATTGGACAAATGCTGCTTGTGGGCCGCTGCTCCCGGATTTCTAACGTTCCATAAATGTATTACAAACATGGCTTAGCGTAATTTGTTTTTTAAGACATTTCAGATGTAAAATAAGCCATGCAGATGCTGCATCTGTCTTCATTTCGACCTGACAGTGTTTAGTTGTATAGTGTTTCTCGAGTTACCAGAGCCGTTGCACTAGACACAACTGACATGCATTATGTAGCCACAGTTTGGGGGAATACCTGCTCTAGTCTATGAGAGCGGATCAGTTAGAGCAAACCAGGCTTTTTTGGGAGTGACAGGCACTAAAACTGAGCATTTAGATAGAGGGCGAATAGAGGTGCTACAGCTGTTATGAGAATTTTTTTTTCCACATTAAAGCATGTAAACATTTTCTAGTAGACACCAAAAATAAAAATACATAAATATACAGTATTTTTAAATGTACCTGCTTCACTGATAAGGCTGTTCTCAGTGTGCATGCATTGGAGGCTTCAGGTTTTCACATCAGTCTTGTTTAAGTGGTATATTCTACCACATCTGACTACTGAACTGGCTGGGATGTATAAACCCTGCTCATACAACCAGGAGTTTAAGTCAGATTTAAGATGAAGCCTTCCCCCCTCAGCAGCCCTCTGGTGTCAAACTGCAAAGTGAAGCTCAGACATCCAAGCAAAGTAACAATCAATTAAAGATATTTATGAGTGTAGGGAGTCTTTAACATTTTGTATGTGATGTGAAGTTGATGTTTGTAGCTTCAACCTAACAACTCTTACAGGCCTCCATCATCAGTCGAAGGAAGGAATCGAAGGCAGAGGAGCTTCAAGAAGCGAGGGAGGAGCTGGCTGCCGCAGAGAGGGAGCTGAGGCAGAGGACCAGCCAGGGACAAACCTCAGATGGTGAAGAGATAATCCGGGGTGATGAGGTACACTGTTGAAAGACACTGAAGATGTCCCTCTTTGTTTCTGAGAAGAATTTTACAGCAATAGCCAAGAGAGGAAGCATTTTTCCTCATTCTATAAGTTTAAGCTAACTGCCAGCATTCCCGACAGAAAGTCCAGTTTTATCTAAGTGTGCACTGGTAGATTGGCAAACCGCAGAAAACACAAGAGGCTATTTCTGTTCTTATCCAAACACCGACGAGCTCACTGTCTAAAGTTACTTATCCCTTTTCCTTACTCTCCCCCACATTCCCATGAAGAGCCATAAATAGAACGCAACAGAGAATATCCAGAACAAGGAACTGTACAACACAAACTGTCTGAAAGTTGGCCTTTTCCCTAACCTTTAGTGTAATCAATCTCCTAATTCAAGTCAGCTGGACACATTGAAAGGAGATGGGGCATAAAACCTTTGTCTTTATTTATATCTGGTGACGAGGATGTACACGTGCTCTCAGACACATGGCATCAGTTACTCTGAGCTGTCACATTGTTGATGAATAGAACTGAGCTATGGACAGGGAGAAAAAAAAAACTCAAAAAAGTTCTTCTGCTCATGCACATATCACACTAGGTATGGTCTACTATAAACAGCTCTGTATTGGCAGAGGGACGCTGATATATGAGGGTTGTGCAGTGACCGTATGTTCTGTGTGGATTAGAATTTTTATAACCATTGTGTTTGACGTACATTGACATCCATGGGATGGGAGCCGGGCTCTCAGCATCTCAGCATATCTGAAATTACAGCAGCTCTCTCCCAGCTTTGTCCCGGGGGGCTGTTGTCAGTCCCTGCAGACCGAGCATGTGCGATCTGTTCCAGGAGGTTGTTCTGATGCTGACCTTGACCTCTGACCTGCCTTTGTGTGGCAAAACGGACGGCGCCATCATAAAACAGTATAATGCTAAATGTAGCACTTAATCATCAATACTTTGAGACAACAGGATGATCACTTACAGCAAGAGAGACCAAAGCACATGGACTAGGAACAACCATTTCTGGTCTGTACGATGCATTTTATTCTTCCTGCAAATCAGATTTTTATGTGAAATTGTCTGGGTTGTTAAACAGCACAAAACTTACTGAGGGTGATGTTTTTCGCAGCAGAAAAAACAAATAATTCTGGCAAGTGATGGAGCGAGTGAATGATCAGTGGAAAAATTACTTCTAACATGTTTATTCCTACAGGAAAGGAAGATAAAGCAGTCACCCGAGCAGTGCAATGGAAGAGAAGTAACAATATCTTCTTTGTGACTGGACAATATATTACGAGATTCAAAAAGTGCGACAAATACTACTGGAATAAGGCTCTATTCAGAACAAGTCAAGTGTTGCGGCAAAAACACTAGCCCTCCCATTCATCTGAAAGTGGGTAGTGTAAAGTCTGTGGCGGTGCAGGCCTTCAGCAAAAAGGTTAAACAAAATCATCTTTTTGATAAATGCCACCCTGTGTCAGGCTGCGCTAATAATCCCTTTACATATTTTATGTTGCCGCAGGAATGCCACACAGCTTCACAATTTTATGAATATATCAACAAATCTATAAGTGGCAATTGTCCCAATAT
This sequence comes from Acanthopagrus latus, assembly GCF_904848185.1. Taxonomy (NCBI): domain Eukaryota; kingdom Metazoa; phylum Chordata; class Actinopteri; order Spariformes; family Sparidae; genus Acanthopagrus; species Acanthopagrus latus. The sequence goes on along the minus strand of NC_051043.1, from coordinate 11,391,933 downwards.
CAATCTGTTATGACAGCAGGATCCAGGAGAAGAATTAGAACCACAAATTATCCAGAGTTTTCGCTTTAATGCCAGGAGCCAAAAACTGTAAACCGGACGCTATCTAGGCAGAGTTTACAGACTGAACCAGTTGTGTTGTCCCACTCTGTTGTACACCCCTGTACTAATCTCCTCAATGCCAGTGCCAGTCCAAATACCTCAATTTGGTCAGAACACAGCCTAAGGCAGAAGCTCACGTGTATTCAGAACTCTGTGAATGTTCCTCATCAGTCATACCAATATATTACAATTAATTTGAGACTGACTGCCATACCTTTAAGTCTGACTGAACTGACGAGAGGGAGCTGTTTGTTGAGACAAAGAGGCCCCTTGAGACTGCACATGAATGAAGTTAATGGAAAATGTTTTGTCAAATGTAGCTTATCAGACTCCGCTATAGTTTTGGGCCATGGGCCACGGTGGAGATGATCACTTTATCAGAGGTATTTTCCATTCTGCTGGTTATGTGTCATCACATGCCACCCACCAACTGCAGGGTCTCTGTGAGAGGGATGACTACATCTGCCCATCACTGGCTTGCCGGTAACACGATCCACTTTATCGAGCAGCCTCATCACACCAGTTAAATTTAGTCTTACTGCAGTGAAGACACCATCACTTATCTGCTTTACTTGCCCAATTTTCTTGAATATTGTGATCTTCACTGTAACAGGTTTTAAAAGTGTACTCTACTGCTGCACAGCATTTTCTACACACAGAGTGTCCGTTGCTCGATTCATGTTTCTGTTGACTTCTCTGCATGCGAGTGTGTTTTGATGTGAGTGTACTACATGTCTGAGACAACTGTCCTGTTATGACTGCTCCGCCGGCCACTTTAACAGCAGTTGTTTTGGGGACACGCTGGCGGGAACACTTTGCAGTATTATTCTGCTGTGCTAATTCCTCTCTCAGCCAAGTCTGCCCTTGATGTCCCAAAATACACAAAGAATAAATGTACACACACACACACACACACACACACACACACACACGTGCACACCACACCCCACACACACACACACACACACACACACCACACTCTCAGTCACTAACGCACAGATTCATGGATCCCCACAGGACATGAAGCACATTCTGTGATTTCTGGGGCTGTTCTCTAGTGTCCATGTTCATTTATAGCAGCTCTTCATTGTGGAGGAGTTTCATTGTGTCCCGACAGACACTCAGGGTGGGTGTGTGACGGAACATCCACTAAAAACAGTTCTGCTGCCAGATGAAGCTGTTTGCTGTGCATAGCTGGCTATGACTCTGAAAGGATCGAGTGACTGTTTGAGATCATGGCATGGCCAGCGGTCACTTCTGTTCACTAATCCCTTCCCTCCCCTGGCTCAACCCATTGTCTTCTCCTGTGGCCTTTCATAGTAGCTCAGCTGTGCTGGACACCATGTCATCAGAAATAAACTATATCTGTGCCTCTTTCATTGTATCTCCCTAAGAAGTATTTACAATGTTGGGCTTGCAGAAGACACATGGAATTGGAATCAACTTTGTGTTAGAATAAAAAATGGTCATTTGCTTTTATAGATATGCAACATGTAAGAATTGACCACCTGTTAAATTCACAAGCTAAACAAACAGCATATCACCACTAAGTAACCACTAATTGCTAATTGTAGCTGCAGTCATCTAGAAGTCCTGCTAGCTGACTCTGTGTGGACTGGGAGCTCAGAGAGAAATGGGCAACAAAACCGGAATGATGAGCAGGAAATGACAGCTCTGATGAGGACTGTGTCTCCAGGGAGTCGCAGTGTGTTCAGGCGGGACTGGAGCAACGTGAAAGTTTTGACCATGAATTCTTACACATTGCCGTTCGAAATTCATTCCATCTCATATTTACAATAGATCAAATTACTAAATGTATGTAAAAGTGGTCCCTTGCAATTACAGACTGCAGTTTCCTTCAAATCTACAATGTTTTACATATTGCAGCTTTACTATTTTGGTTCATCGTCAATGTTCTCTTAAGCATTTTCTACAGGACAAGCAGTTGTTTTTACAGATTAAAAACTCTGTACACTACCCGTCCAGCTACGTGACGTGCTATCAAAGTTGGTGACATAGCAACTATAGTGGAGTTTACATATTGTTTCTGATGCCCTGAAAATTAGTTCGTAAAGATTTAAAGACCTTTTGCAAGAAAACTACAGCATTTCATTTGAAAGCATCGTTTAGTTCTAAATAAAACTAATATTGTGTTCTTTGTTCTTCAAAGCTGAAACGTCTGGTGGTGAAATTGCGCAGCAAGGGAACAGTATACAAGAAGAAACGTCAGGAAATCGCTGAGCTGAAAGCAGAATACGGAGTCCTGCAACGGACAGAGGAAATTCTCAGGGAGAGACATGAGATGGTCCAACAGAAGCTGGTAACTCTTGACTTTATGTTCATGTAAGAAAAGCAGACAACATATAAAGCAGTAAGATTTACTTGTTGCTTTTAAGTCTTTTGAATTCCTTTTGGGATGCTAAAGTACAAGCAGCACAAGACTACTTGGGAGGTAGTCTTTAAAAGGTAGCATGAGTAATCATCACTTTGAATGTGACAAATCTATGTAGACGACAGAAATCCTCCCAACTGCTCTCACTGTCCTCTTTGCCCCGTAGCATTCACACTGTTTCCCTCCCCTGCACTAATGCGGCCATTCCATATGTGCTGTTTTCACTTGATCTCCCCATTCACGCAGTACGTGTTAACAGTGAAGCGTTAGAAGCTTCCTAGAAATGGCTTCACACTGCTGTGCGGTTTCAGCACCTGACTTGTTGATAGGCAGTCTGACGCAGGCTGAGCTGCTATTTCTGATGGCTGCATCTGCTGCTTCTCCTCTGTCTGTCTACATCCCACACAAGGATTTGTTAAAGCAATGAAAGCTTCCCTTCTGATCACATGCCTAACTGGTGATGTGTTGGCTCCTCTTTTTACTTAAGAGCCTTTTTTTTTCAGCTGGAAAGTTCTTCCTGTATTATTGCATTTTTGTGCTTGACAGGGTGAGAAAGTCAAATGACTGATGTGATGAGTGGGTAGCTCGGTTACTGCATCAAAATGTGCTGTCCTACTGCTACTTGTTTTGTAAGGCATAGAAATCTTTGTGCTTCGAATCAGTTTTCATGTCACAGCTTCAGCAGTTTTTAAATCATTTTCAGAAAGGAATGCACTGAAGTCTTTGATAGCACACTGACTGATACTGATTTAGACACTTGGGATGGCCCTTAGACAAGTGAATGTCTTGAAGTGTGTGTGACCATTTGATTTAATTCCTGTATTTTATTTGTTTAGGCAGGGATGAGTTACCGTCTCTCCCTGTTGTGTTTTTTCCAAGCAAACTGTGGAAGCTGAGAAAGGTATCTCTGGCTACAGTAACACTCAAGAGGAACTGGAGAGGGTGTCGGCCATCAAGAGCGAGCTGGATGAGAAGAAGGGCCGCACGCTGGACGACATGTCTGAAATGGTAACTTTAACACAAGCATTGTATAAAATCCACCTGCAACACCGGAACATCTTTCTTGAAGGCATTACAGAAAGCTGTATATTTATCAAAAGAGTATTGGATGAATATTAACATTGATTGGGCAGGCAAAGACGTGTGACTTTTTTTATTTTCTGTTGGTGGTATTAAAGGGACACTTCACCCCAAAATTAATTATATGCAGACCTACCTGACCTGTTAGAACTGTATGGGCCTGTCTGTTTACACTGTGTTTGAGTTGTATCTCTGTCACTCTTCTTCAGCTCTATTCCTGGGCACCCCTTCCTTGCATGTTTTGATCAGCTTGTCATCACGACCCGTTGAAACATGTTAACAACACCTTTATTTGAACCAGGTGTGTTGGGGCAGGGAAACATCTAAAACATGCAGGGACCAGGATTGAAGAACACTGATTCACACCATTAATATTGTAAAAGGCCTTTTCTTCACCAAACATTCTAACATGTCATCGTAGGAAAGACTCAAATGAACGAAGGGTGAACTCCATGTTGCAGATTTGGTGTCAGGCTCCAGATATTGAGCACACTGGCTCAGAGAGCCATCGTTAAAGTCATTATCAACGCCTGTCCTTTTCCTGCACTGAAAAGTGCAAATATTGGCTGTGAAAAAGGCCTTTTAGCACATGCTCTTTTGGCGAATTCATGTATTTCCCAACACAACTCCACCAAAATACAGTTTTAGCAGAGTTCTAATCAGTAAAAGTGAAAACACCTGTGTGGGTTATCACAGCACAGCTCATAGCTTTTCAACCTTTTCTACTTTATTTATCACACTGTCATCCTCTTGTGTTGAGGCCCAGAGGGAAGCTGTTGCAACTGATTAGGCCATGCTCCAAGCTACAGCCAGTTTGTTGATCACTTTGGCAGCTTGTAAATTTGGCAAACTGCAGACCACTCCTAATGATGGATTCAAACATCCCCAGCTCCGACCTGAAAGTAGACCTTAACAGTGGAAATTGGAAAGGCACTGAGCAACCATAAAGCTGAAATCTATTTTGTTGTAATGAATACTTACCAAACTGTTACTGGCGCTAATGACTATCGACACTCTCCATACTCCACTGTTGAGAAATGTGGATTAGATTTCTTAGGTTGCTTCTGTGTAGTTGATAGTGCTGCCTAACTTCATTATCTCAATAGATCATTAGTCATAGTCTCATCATCTGCAAACAGCTGCAACTTAAAAAAGAGCTTAAAAAATGGTTTTCTGTTAATTTACATGGTTTTTGATGTATCAATTTGAATGTAGTGTGTGCTATTGCATTGGATTAACAGGTGAAGAAATTAAACTCCATGATAGTGGAGAAGAAGTCTGCTCTTGCACCAATTATAAAAGAACTGAGGACACTGAGACAGCAGTGTCAGGTGAGTATCACTTGCATTATCAAACCTCTACTTCAAAGGAATGTCGAACCCTATCAGTTAGTGTTGTACAGAAAATTTGGCAACTACAAAAACTAAAAGTGATTTGTTTGCTGCTCTTTCATACACATCTCAGGAATAAAACAATCCAGACAAGAAGTTGATACAGGTTATTAAAATTGATACTAGTCTGATGTTAAAGGTACAAAACACACAGTATATAGGATCATGTAGGATTGTCTTCCAGTGCATAAATGCAGCTCTTATATCTCTCAAATTCTCCCACCAGAGCAAAAACATAGGAATTTTCATGAGAAAAACATAATAAACTATGAATCTGTCCTAAACTTCATAACAAATGCTGGGATCTTTACTCTCTGCCTGCAGGCCAGTAAGTATTGTGTTTGTGTGTTATCATGGACAGGGTCCATTAAGAATAATTTACATAGTCCATAAATAAAATGCACAATGGGAAAGCCCCCCACACTGCTGAGCTAAAGCGGAGGATTAAATTTTCCTACACGTGTTCCCAGAATCGCTCTTCCATCTTACTGGGTAATGTCCGCTAATGAAGAGCCGCAACAGGAAGACATAAATAGACTTTGTAAGAGCCTGTTGTAAGTTAAACTGCTCAAATGCCAGCTGTGATGCTATGTTGATGTGAAACAGCGCTGAGAGTATGACAAGATGGTTGAAAATGTTGTATTCTATGCATGTGTCTCAATTCTCATTTGTCATTCAGTTCCTGTGTGTGACTGTTTGGGTTTCTGTCTCACCAGGAACTAAGCCAGGAGTATGAGGAAAAGAAGGCGCAGTACGAAAGTTGTACTGCTGGTTTGGAGAGCAACAGGTCAAAATTGGAGCAGGTTAGGAACAACTTTTAGATTAAAGTCATATCGTATAGGATGGGCAAAAATAAGTCTCGTTCTTTTTGGTTATTGACTGTGAAAATACCTGTGTGAAATAATCTTTGTTTGTCAAGATCTATGTTGCTAAAAATCAAAAAAATGTTCTTTCATTCACTCAAGTCCACAATTTAAATTGACCATATGTTTCATATATTTTTATCTAGCGTGTTTTTGTGTAATTGTGTCTTTCCTGTTATTTTTCAATCATAGGAGGTGAAAGCATTGAGAGAGGAGACTGCACAGGAAGAAAACCGTTATCATTATATCAATTCCATGTCAGAGGCAAGTGTTTGTAAAAAGATCACTTTTGCCACAGTGGGTGTATAACCCATCACTATCACTATTTTACAAGCCAAATATGTCACATTAAGAATTGATACCACAGGGGCGCTGTCAGGAGTTGACTGAACGCCTGCAGCATTTTGCATGTGAGCTGCTGCCAAACAGCCAGTATGTCAATAAACTCAATCACCCCATCTCTGTGCTCAATAGATCGTTGAGATGCAAATACAGAGGGCAGCTGAAGAGATGAAGGCCTATGTGTCCTCTGATCCACAGGAGAGGAAGAAAGCCATCAGGTGAGCTTGCTGAGCCAGGCCAGCCAGCTGCTCGCAGGATAATAAATACCCCTTTCACCTCAGGAGGCTCTTATTACACCACAGTCAGTTTTAGCTGCTGCTCCTTTTATCCTTTCAAACAGCACAGCGACTCATTAGAAACTCATTACCACACCTCGTGATATCAAAATGTGTTGGTACACCACACCTTTATTTAAACACTGGGTCGAGATCAACACGTGAAATCGCAAAGGCTTGTTTTTGAATTACATTCTCTGCTTCTTTTTTTTTTTTTGTAGGGAAGTGTACATGAAGAACATCTCAGAACAGGAGTTACTCGGCAAGGTGAGAAAGCTGTCAAAAAATTACCTAGAAGATGCTGTGAGCCAGTACTTGGAAATATGAATTATATTTATTCTGTCAAGAACATTGCCTGAAGAGAAATGCAGTAGACATTATTAAATTACCAAACAAAGACAAAGAGACAAATAATGACTATGGGATACACAAAACCACCACAAAGAGACACCAGGTACTACAAAGGCATAAAATTCCCAAAAGAAGACACGTAACTACAACAGAGAGACATCGTATCTCTTTCAGTTTGGGTGTGCTCTTATAAAGGTGTCAAGAAGCCTTTAACATGTCTGTGCCCAGGGGCCCGTTGTCTCAGAATGCGTACATGTGGACAGGGACACTAACTGGAAGTGAGCAGTAATGTGGATGGAGTATGTGTTTTTTTTGGTTTGTTTGTTTTTGCCAATATGTTTGTAATTTAAATGTTTTCTTACTAATCATTATTTTCATTTGTGGACTTCAGAAGTTGCGTGAGAAGCAGAAGATTGTGAGGGAGAGCCACGGCGCCAACATGGAGCAAATGAAGATGTGGCGTGACCTGGAGCAGCTGATGGAGTGCAAAAGGCAGTGCTTCATCAGGGCTCAGAACCAGGCATCTATTGGCCAGGTCATCCAGGAGGGAGGAGAGGATAGGCTGGTGCTGTGAGGGTCAACTGCAGGTCACCTCCAGTACATTCAGTATACAGAGTTCAAGTTAATATTCCATACCTTTCTGTAACACAGCTTTTTACTCTATAGTTGTTTAATGTAAACTGTTAGTGGACACTAGGACATTTGAATTACAGACAGAAAGCACATAGTTTGTTGAACGGTTTAGTGTGACTCATCTTTGCCATCAAGTTCCAATTGATTGTAACTCTTTGGCAGTGACACAGTTTGAGGTCTTTTTAGAATCCACTACTTTAAGGACACACAATCAATAGGTGTCGCGGGACACAGATTTTCACTCTGTCTGGCCCCTGGACCCTCCATTTTGCCACATCTTTAAGAATACATGTCGAATTAAAGTGTCCAAAGATAACAGCCGACAAAGTGGTGCACTTGGGATGTGACCGCGGTCAACTATTTTTGGCAGCGACTACCATGACCTTGGGCAGGGTGTCTTGCCAATTTTGGAATTCACTGGGAGCTCCATTGCTTTGGACATTGCAGATTGTGCCTGTTTGTCATTTAAAATACAACATGCATTATTTTTCTGTATGAAATACTTATTTCAAGATAAACTTTGGTGTAAGACACAAGTAGATATTTTGGTTGTCTGTGTATTTCTATTAAATATACTTTATATTCATTTTGACTTGTTTCATTATAACAGTCATCTAACATTCAACTGTCTGGCGTTCACTTATTTCAGGGTAAACTGAATGAGGCAGAGTGAAAACCTGTCAAATATTAATGCTAGAATAAAAAGCACAATTTATTTATAGAAAACAAGTTACAGATTTGATGTGGATTAAAAACATTAAGTTTGCTTTGTTTAACTAAAGATCTTTCCATGTCCACTCACGCAGTTCATATCTTGGATTGGGCATGCCACTCAGTTTTTTATGCAGAACCAAGTTACTGCTGTATGTGACAGAGCTATATTAAATACTATACAGGGCCAGAATGTGGTTGCAAGAAAGTGAAAACTAGTGGAGATGCACATTTTTGAAAATGACAGATTCTTTGTTCCGGTAAAAAAAAAAAAAAAAAAAAAAAGACTTCCTGTTTTTAATTGGATTACTCTAACCATTCAGCAACAACCATTTAAATGAATACATTTTGCTAAGTTGTGGAGGACAAATTTCCATCCAGTCCAGTGAGAAATTAGTGACTAGTGAGGTTTAGAATTCACATGCAAGGACTCACTAAAATCTGGAAAAATTGGCTCAGATGGCCAAACTTCAGCAGTTTCAACAAAGTTTCAACATAAAAAAATCCAAGAGTGAACTGGTAGACGCTGTAGTAATATTAAATATCATGTTTATGTCTTTGTAATATGCACTATATGAAGACAATTTTCTAAAAGGAAGCCATCAAATCATGCAAGTTAAGTATCTATGCATAAATCCACAAAACAAATGTTTCTTCTCTCTTTGGAAGTAATGTGGCACACACTTCTGCCCACATAGTCCATGGTTTGAGTGCCTTGTGTTGCTCCCAACAAATATCCTCACGGATGTTTCAGGAGTCCTCCCTCCCCTTCCAAAGAAACTTAATCTGCCGTTGACAGCCAATGTTAGAGGCTCTAGCACCAAACGGATCAAGTGTGCATTGTAAAAAGGCAGCTTGGTGTTCAACTGGGCAGTGCCATGTTGTTATTGTTAACCGCCTTGTGCTTCTTGAGGCCATATTAAGAAGTGTTAACAGATGATGCACGCCAGTCCTGTGAAACATCCGATAGTGACACCGCCCTAAGGAACACAGCGTGGTGGGGGTTGACCTAGTGCCCTCACACCTCTTCATCAAATTGGCTGCCTTTACCGTTGTTATGCAGATGTAGCTGATTAGTCTGGCTTTATTGATTGACTTTTTGATGTTAAATCAGGTCCCTCAATTTATGACTCGGCCACTGTAAATCCTCAAACTGCCTGTGACACGCCGGAGACATTGATCAGTGGCTTTTTGTCCTTTACTCAGCCCTGACTCATTCCTGCCAAAGGAAAACACAGGCCCCCTAGTCAAGTGTAAATGAGGTAGTAATACAATAAGACATGGGGCTTTTGTAATGGCATGCCTGTAGTCTAAGGGAATTGTGTGGAGTAGTTTGTAAATCTATACACGCAGCTTACACTTTACTCTGTGTGTAAGGGGCACTGTGTGCTTTATAAGCTTGCAACACCGGTATGGTAAAAGTGTTTCCAGCGGCAATAGTGACAACGGTTGCAGCTATCGGTGCCATGATGTGAGACTATATACTGTCTGAGATTTGGGATATTGGTATATCTTGATATGGCATAAATGTTGTCTGTTCCTGGTTTTCTTACCAGATTTATGGGACTTGCTCTAGCTGTTCCAATGTCGACTCTACTCACTTGGTCATTATATCCACATTACTGATAATTATTTATCAAACATCACATTCTGCTGATATTCTGTTAAAGAATTTATTTATTTGGCCAAAACTGAGTGACATTTGATTTTTTTTCATATCACCGAGCCCTGTAATCACCAACAGGTAAACAAAGTACTTAGAGAGCACTCCATAATTGTGTGTGTGTTTTATGTCAAATATATATGAAGCATACAGTGTATTGCTAGAAAAGAGATTGGTTAAATTGGTTGTAGTATTGAGGAAGACATTTTAGTCAGAAGAGAAAAAGAAACTTTTTTTATTATTATTCCTAAACAAACTAAATGAATAAACTGTCTTTGTTTTCATGACTGAATAAACAAACTATTTCATACTGTTTGGCTTTGTTTATCTTTGGCGGACCCTGCCACCTTTTCCAGCTTCAAATTCCCTCAGAGAACAATGTGTTTATTAGGGTATGTAAACCATTTATATTTAGAATTTTGTATTATCACCTGATTCAAATAGTAAATATTAAAATTATGAGTTTTGGTTTCTCCTCCAAAACTACATATTGCGCCTTTAAAAACGCCAATAATAGAGACACTACTCGACTTTTTCCGTCGAACATCCCAGAGGAGCACACAGCGACAGCCTGAAGCCAGACATGTCAAGTGCACACGCAACAGAAAACGCACGGTGTTGATGGGAGTTTGTATTCCAACTTGCAGTTTCCTGGTCTCTTCCTGTGTTTCTTCGTGCCTCCCTGGTTGGTTTGAACGAGGCTGACACCGCTCGTCCAATGATATGAGTCCACATGCAGCGCAGGGAAGAGGGGCAGCAGTGAGGCACTTTGATAAAACCAGGCTGTCAGCGCCGTGAGGAGCCACAGCGAGCTGCGCCACTGTGAGGCCACGGCACGGAGAGGTAGCGCGGAAGACTGGATCGGGTGAATGCAGTCCTCAACACGGGACACTGCTGCAGCCAGTTTACCACCATTTTTGGGGACAAGAGGACACTCGGAGTGAGCTCCACCCGGACGGAGAAGAGGAACCTGTCTCCACACAACATTTCGGCGGGAAGAAGATCCTGACGGGAGCCGAGGGGGGACGCCGTAGACCGCCGCCAGTAGCTGTCGACAGCCATCCGAGTGTGAATGCTCAGCTCTCAGTTGGTAAACTCCTCATCCGCCCCAAAGTCTCGCTAGTTTTTTTTTTAAGCTCCTCAAGGTAGCGTACGGCAGTGTTTCGTGTCCGAGCTGTGTGGGAAGGAGCCCTCTGTCCGCCATGGAGAACGCTCACACGAAGAGCGTGGAAGAAGTTTACAGTTATTTCTGCGTCAACGAGAGCACAGGACTTTCCCTGGACGAGGTGAAACGTCAGCGGGAGAAATGGGGCCTAAACGGTATGCCACTTCACACAAACACCGCAGCTGAGAGAGACCCGCGGTTAGAGAGAAAAAATGTCATGTCACTGTAACATGTGAGCACAGTATTCAGAGTATGGGGTAAAAGTCACGAACATCACCGGACCGGACCGGCCGGTGTTACCCGGCTCCAGTGAAGTGATTTAGCTGACGTCATCACTGGTGACCTCGAGGGTTTCCCATCACTTGCATAGAAACAACTTAATCATCACTGAGAGGACATTGTTTAACTTAGAGACATTGTTGGGTATGTTGAAATGGCCTCTATGTAGTTTTGGAGAGGAAATGTGTTTGTTTGTATATTTAGTTTGTTTTGGCGTTTAAAAAAATAAAAAAAATCAGACTTTAAAGGTGTACTATGTAGTTTTAGGGATGACATGTTTTTATGCCTAAACAAACTTAACAAACTGACCTTAAAGGACAGCACAATTTTATACTGTTTCACTTTGTTCACATTTGGTGGACCCTGCCACCTTTCTAGCGTCAGAGTTCTAGTGACCATATTTTACTCTGAGAACGGCTTGTTTACCTCATTGATGTTGTAAATAGTGAAATTCTGACTTGAAATTTCTTCTCCAAAATGGCATAGTTTTAACTACATGGAGACTGACTATCAACCCTGGGAGATTATCTGGGCCAATATTCAGCATTTTCTGATTATCGTGTCATGATTTATCTGTCGAACTGCAGATAAAAAATTAACTTTAAACTAATGTAAGGATTTGATACTTTGGTTATGATGCAACATCTTCTCACACAATGTCCCACCCACAACAATATCTGATCAGTGACACATCACAATTAATAGCACATAATCACTGAATAATCGGGATCTGCAAAGTAACTAGTACCTGAATGTATTAAATAAATGTAGTGGCGACAAAGCATAAAGTAGCAGAAAATGCGAAAACTCAAGTAAAGTACCAGAGAATTGTACTTGAGTAAATTGTACTTTGTGTCAGTAAAGAAATAAACCAAAGATTTTAATTTTTACTGCAAATGAATATCAGTCTCAAATATCTGTTATCAGTCTCCCTGATTTTTAGTCATCGGTATTGGCCCTGAAAAAGCCATATTGGTCAGCTTCTACCTTTTTTTTTTTTTTAAACATTACTGAACATTGAATCAGTGTGTAGCAATGTCTCTTGGTAACACTGTTGGCTGTGATAACATTGTTAAACATACCCTGATGGTGACATTGTTGACAGTAGTTTTAAAATATGGTGGCCCTGTTGAACACAGTGTGTCATTGTTGAGCACAGTAACCTTGTCAGATGCTCTCAGAGTAAATATGCAACACATCAGCCCATGTGCCTGGGGATCTGGCAGGTATTTGACACTGAACAGTGGCCTCAGGATCACTGGAGTAATGTTATCCTTCAAAGCTAATCTCTCTTGTCCCAGGCTTAAAACAGCTGTTTTATATTAATATCACCTGGGAGGTCATGGAGGCTATACTCCCCTCCCCTTAGATCATTTTGACCTTTACACTGATCAAAGTTTTCCCATTTTCCTATTGTGTAAGGAAGATTAAGGACTGTCCTTGACTGATTTCTGTTATTTTATATTTGGCGGACCCTGCCACCTTGCTAGCTTCAAACTGCGTTTTGAAGGTACCACTCCTATGTCTCACAGAACATGCTAACCTCCTCTTGTTCCAGAAGAAAGTTCCCCATCACGAAACAGGAACTGAGAGACATGTCTCTAACTGTATTTGTTCTCTACTTAACCAACTTAACTAAACCTTCTTTCTTTTTTCTTGTCTTTTTTTATTTTCTCTGCGCGTTCTCCCTGGATTGACTCCCACATCTCTCTACATACAGAGTTACCAGCAGAGGAAGGTAATGACAACTGTCGCTGATATTGTTACTGTCATTTTATAAGGGTCTGCAATGGATTGTTTGTTTGTTTATTTTTTACCAACTCTTCTTTCTGCAGGGAAATCCTTGTGGGAGCTTGTCCTTGAACAATTTGAAGATTTACTTGTTCGAATTCTTCTGCTGGCTGCATGTATATCTTTTGTAAGTATATCAATACATATTCCATGCACTGTTTGTAAAATAAAACGCTGTCTTGTTGAGGTTGCATTTCCTATCTAGACTTTTATTGGTTATCTCATTCTGAATGCAGTAAATCAAATTGAGTGATCCTTTTGCAGCTTCTCTGATGCTTGTGACAGTTCAAGTCGGCTCTTATTTTATTCCCACTGTCACTTCTGTCTCTTACTGAGTGAGATGTCCAGTAAACGAGAGATGATCTAATGTCAAAATTGCAGATGGAATTATTATTAAATCCTGTGTTGAGTGGTAGGAGGCTGTTTGTTTATGGAGTGCATGGTGCAGAAGTGTGAACGTCTTCAGTTTATGTAACCCAGCTGGAGTTACATGTGCATATTAGACGGCTAAACAGCTGAGAAGCCTCGCGACCCATCTGAGGAATGGTGACAACAGCAGTAGCAGTATTGAGTTGCTGTCACCATGTGCCAAGTAAGACATTTGAGACCTCAAGCGTGGCTGCTGTGTAATGATTTACCCTGGTCCCCCTCAGGCATTGACTTTCAGTGCTGGATAGATGAAAGTTTAATTGTGGACTGATAGCATCATCAGCAGGCCAAAAAGGAATCTGCTCAAAACATTTTTTACAGCTTTCAGCAATGATCAAGGGTGAAAATCTGTGGAATTCAGTGCCATTTTGTTTATTCACTGTTAATATGATAGACAAGTGTTCGTTCAAGATGACGAGGATTTATTTTAAGCACAAATAAGCAAACATAAGACATTTTAAAAATCACTGTCGGCAAGCTAAAATGAATATTTAGGTAGTTGAGATTTTATTTTTATTAACAACATCAGGGGCTTCAGATGCTCCAGTACTGTCTGCAAGTGCTGACACACTTAACAAAACAACACTCCTCCTCCAGATCCCTCGCAGTTATCCTCGTATTCCCACACCATTTTCTTCAGCAATAAATCTAATTTTGAATGTCACATTGCACTACTAACTTTGATCTTAACGCTAATAGAAAACAACACGACTGTCACACACATACACTGGTTGAGATGTGTTAATGGTGTGAGCTTTACAAGCAGCATTGCTGCTCATTTAAAATCTGCCGCGATGTCGTCAGAATTCTGTCGGTTCAGACTTTCTGTTGGCCTGATGATCAGTGTGCATACAAGCCCATACGGAATGTTTTCAATCTTTCAGACTTTTTCTGGGCCAATACCTATAACTAGAAATGAACAACACTGAAAACCGACATTTGGGACCAATGTTCATTTGCAGTAAAAAGAAGAAAAAAAATGTGGCAAAATTTCCAAACAACCAGTTATGAATACATTCAGTACTGTGCAATTTTTAAGGTACTTTACTTGAGTATTTCCATTTTCTACTTTATGCTCCCTCACCACTACATTAATTGAATAAATGTAGTTACTAGTTACTTTGCAGATTCAGATTATTCAGTATTTATAGGCTATTAGCAGTGATGTCTTACAAATCAGACATTGTTGAGGGCAGGACATAGTGTGAGAGATTGTTGCATCAGAGCCAAAGTAAAACATTTTTATTTTAGTTTATTTTATTTGAAATCTCACAGAAAAATCACTGATATCAATAATCAGCCTACCCCTAATTTTCATGTTATATTACCACTTTAATGTAGCGTGAAGGATAATGCAGGTAGAACCATTTTGCAGTATTTCCAATATATTACTTTGGCATCATGCAATGCCTGATTAAACTGAGCCGTTTTACACTTCTTCGTGTTCTTTGTATCAACTCTACTGTAGATTAAGGTATGGCTGAAGAACATTTTGATAAGTGAGGCTCTGTCTGTGGCTGCACTTGTAGTGTCCAGTGTCCACTGAGGTGACACTGAGATGTCAGTGGCTGCTGTCAGGACGGGGCAACAGAGCACCACTCAAGTCCAAATTTGGGCTCTAGCCCCTCAGTGGGAGGGCACTCATTGCACACACAGTCACCTCTACATGGAGTCACTCCCGTACTTTCATACGTATCCGGTTTGGAGGCATATTAAAATCAGAAAACTTAAACTATTATCTAACTGTTGGAGGGATCCTCGAAACTTCATCTGAAAAAAGTCCAACTGTTAATTACTTCTGTTTGCATGAATTAGCTTGATGTTGAGGGAACAGTTGTTAAGTTTTTGAATGCATTATTTTATAATGTGAAGTGCTATATGTTTATTTATCCTTTGCTTGTTAGCAGATGTAGTAGGGCTTCATTCATCCATACATAAATCTGTTTTATTTACACTATTCTGTGTAGCCGCACATCATTGATAAGCTTTCACAGTGGTATTTATGAAGCTTGCCTCTGCAAAAGCAAAATACACTAGACAAAATTCGATTGGGATATGGTGCATATATGCATGTGCATTGATTTGCAATAAAAATTAAAAGAGACCAAAAATATTCATAAAACACAGAATTAAAATTCAAATATGTAACAGAATAAACATCAGACTGAATTGTCTGTAATGATAAGTGTATGATTTTAAACTGAATATCTTTGGGTTTTTGTCTGTTGGTCGGACAAAAAATGCACAGTTGACTAACTGATTATGTTAAAATGTAATCAACATTATTTGACAATGAAAATTATTATTAGCTGCAGCCTCTTTTTCTCCATTTTTAATGGGGGTGAATAATGTAAATCTCTTGATCATGTTGGGACATAACGGTAAAGCCCTCTTGACCCCTGTGCTTCTGTATTAACACCACTATTAAGAGTTATGCTTGCCATTTAAGTTATGCCATTTAAAATGTCTGGCATTTGGCACAGCTAGATACTTACATCCTCTTACTGAGGTTGACCACATTATTACATTATTGGACATAAAACTATTGCTTGCGACACACAAGCTCATTTTAGGGCAGTTTTGTCAGGGACAAGAAGACAAATGAGACTCTGGGTCAGAATATTGTTATTGCTTTCTGACAGTAAGAGGTTGTAATATATGATGCGAGTTACATACAGTCTTCTGGATGATTTTCTCAAATGCTTTTGATATGAAGATGCTTGCATTCCTACACAGTTCAGCTGTGCAGTGTTGGCAGTTAAAAAAATCAATAAAAACAAATATCCACAAGAGAACAGCAACAGTTGCCAACATTGAATAAAATAAAATACACCGCTATGAGTAGACATAGAAGATTAAGGCTGGTTTAGAGAGGAAGGGATAGTTCTTGGTTATTAACTTAAATTAATCTCTGACTTTGTCAAGCTTCTGCAACTGACAAACAGATACAAGCTCATATTAATGGGATGAAAGACTGCTGTCATACAAGCTACCTCTTGAAGAGTTTAAAAGGAAAAAGAAATATTTTAAATGCATGATTTGAGACTAAACATCTTATCATCTTCCATCAGAGAGTTGATTTTTCAGTATTTTACCCATTCTAAACACCACTGTTTGTCCTGTCTTGATTTTTTTTCTTTATTTTTAAACTAATGAGATTTTCTTACACTGTTTCAGGTCCTGGCCTGGTTTGAGGAGGGAGAAGAAACTATCACAGCCTTTGTGGAGCCTTTTGTGATTTTACTCATCCTTATAGCCAATGCCATTGTTGGTGTGTGGCAGGTAAGTCGCTGTTTTTGATTTACACTGTCTACCAGGGGACTTGGTTTAGGTTGGATTTTTTAAAATTTATTTTAGTTTTGATTGTACAGATTTGATACATTTTTGTTGATGTAAATAGCATTTCTTGATGCAGAATAATGATTTATTTTCTGGGAAATAGTTGTATCTGTCGATAAGGGCTAAAAGCTAACTTTGTGGGTGCTATCAGTTAAAGTAGACAGTTATGGATAAAGAGGCACTATGTGGTTTTGGGGACAGCATAAAAGAGGGAGAGAATTGTTTTAATGCCTAGATAAACAAACTCTTTGTTTCCATAACTGAATAAACCGACTGATCTTAAAGGACAACACAGTTTCATCATTTTACCTTGGTTATATTCAGCAGGCCCTGCCAATGTGCTGGAAAAATAGAGCATAAAAGTAAACATTTTATAATGTTATAGAAATTATATACAAATAGAAACTATGAATTATAAAGATGCACACAATGAACTATCTTTCAGTCATTTGCAGTCTAACAGTGGGCTGTGGAAAAAAAAAGTCATATGAGACGCTTTATCAACATGGAAAGTAAGATCCTCATGTTCAATGCTCCTAGATAAATCCAGTGCAATCCAGTCCCACAGTCTTCTAATGAATACCCCACCTTTATCAAGCTGATCATGCATCTAATTTAGGCGAAACCATTTGCAACATCACTGTGAACTGCAGCGTCCAAAATGTTGAATCAATACTTCTCTGACGCAATTTCAACAGAAACACCTTTGTATTTTGATTGTGTAATATTTAACAGTGAACCACAGTCACCAGTGAGAAGAGATATTAACAGACTAAGCCAAAGCTGTCATCATGCTACTGTTAAAGACTCAACCGGATATGGGAAAAGGATGTCCTAGACAATTAATTAATTAAACTTTTCTATCAGTGTGACAGCCTGCTGTAATGTGTAGGTTTTAATATTTGCTGTACTTCACTTGCACTGTTCGCAGCACTGTTTGCTGAAGGCTTCCTGTTAAAAAGGAGCGGTCATGTCAGTTGTCATCAGCAGTCTTTCTGTCTGATGCGTACATTTGAGGCTGGCTTATTTCATTTATTTACAGAATATGTGGGCAGTGCGCTCTGAGTGATGTGTCTTTTCTTGTTGATGAGCGATGAAGATGCTGGTGAAGGATAAAATTGGAAAACGTCAAGAGGCAGAAAATGATGTGATTTCTGTTCCCATTTTCATACAATTAACATATGACGGTACCAAACAAAACCTGACAAAAGAAGCATCCAGCTTAGAAGAGTTGGTGTCTCTTCAACAGAAAATGTCCTCGTTTCGTGTGCATGTATTAGTTCATGTGATTTCATCAGATCATCTCAGAAGTCTTTGGCACTGAATCACATTTTATGCCCACCAGGAACGCAATGCTGAGGATGCCATTGAGGCGCTTAAGGAGTATGAGCCTGAGATGGGCAAAGTGTACCGGCAGGACAGGAAAACTGTTCAGAGGATCAAGGCCAGAGACATCGTGCCTGGTGACATCGTGGAGGTTGCTGGTAGGTTCACCTGCTCCTCTAAACTGACATATAATTACAATAATGATCATAATAATACATTTATTTTATATAGCGCATTTCAGGGTACACAAATACACCTTACAGGTAAAAAGCAGAAATATAAAAACAACACACTAAAAATATAATGACATGTCTTTGTTACCTTTGTGTTATTAATCCAACCTTGTCCAAGTGTATGTGATACTTCGACTAGAGTGAAAGTGAATAGTTTAGATGTTTAGTTTGAATTGTAGACTCAAGCAGAGGAAACATGTGGATATCACATGAACCTTGAATTTCACAGAAGATTGGCAATTTAATGCCACTGCAGCTTCTATCGAGAATTTGTTGTTCTCTGTGAAATAACCTATTTTCCACATACTGCTTTTTTTGGAGGTACTGTAGTTCTTGGCAGCTGTTTGGCTGTGCCTCGGGTAAAGCCCACTGCGGCCACATCAAATGAGTTCAGGTATGGTCATGGTTTGCATTTAGCACAGGCGGGAATTGAAATCTCTCCTATCCCCACGTGCCACAGCACAGGTGACTCACCCTGCAGGAGTGATGTATTTTGAGATGGTCTTATTAACCCATTGTCTCGAAGGGCTGGGCGCAAATGCTATTAAGGCCCACATTACTCTGTGTGTGTGTGTGTGCGTGTGTGTGTGCGTGCGTGTGTGCGTGCGTGTGTGTGTGTGCGTGTGTGTGTGTTTGTCCACACACACCAAATTTCAAATCAGTTGAGGAACATGCTGCTATCGCATCCTCACAGCTGATCCCAACTGCAGCATTTGAACTGAACACCAGAGAGTGATTCATGCTGCTGAGGTCCAGTCAGCGTATTTGAGCAGCTAGGATGTATAGCATAGATTTTATAGAGTACTGATTCCCCCACGGCATACACTCTTCTATAGGTTTATGTAGAGGGATGAAGAGAGACTGATGTGTTGAGGAATGTAGAAACTCGAGCATTATCTTGATACTCTGTTTAACCCCAAGCCACTGAAGTGATGCATAGTTTTTCTGTGCATGGTGGTAGGTTTTATTTTTAGCTGTCGTGGGCCGGTTAGATTATGGAATGAAGTATTTATAGAAGCAGCGACAGTCATGAAAATGACAGGTGTCCTGTGGTAACATGGCTACAGTGGGTGAAGTGAGACTCCTTAGTGACCTTGACAAGGGCAACAGAAGAAGGGGTGTACAGGGCATTATAGAGTGTATGATTTATCAAGTGTGTATTATTTGTTTTTGGTTGACTAATCATGACATAATAATAATTATTTTTTGGCTCAGGTTTAAAGAGAAAGTTGTGAGTCAGACACAGTCTCCTTTTGCATATTAGAGACATAGTTATTTGAAAACTCATGATGAAGGTAGCTGGAGGCTTTGCTGTCAGCGTCACAAGGCTTACTCAAAAATGCAGCACAGCAGGAGGTAAAACCGGATGTTTTATCCTGTTGCCGAAGTCCATCAGCTCAACCTACTTACAAAATCCTCATAATATCTTCTACAATGGTTCCTGTCAGGCTTCCCCTTTTTTTCTATCTATGAATAATATTTTCCTGAAGTGGCAAAGTGACCCCCACCATGCAGGGGAGTGCGATGACGCAGATGCTGCCTGACTGGCTGCCATGCTGGGGTAGAGGACACTGAGACGAGCCCTCCGTGGCTGCTTCAGCTGTGAGAAGAATAGCCTACAGCCAATCTTTGCTGCTCTCTTGTCAGGGTGCTGCTGTGGGTTTGAACACTGCCTCCTACTCGCACCTCATTGCTCATCTACATGCTTACTGAATTTGTTTAATATCATGGAAGTAACATTCTTTGTGATGCATTTCTCAGACTTTGATCTAGATTACTTCATGCTTGGTTTTATCTTTGTAGCATGGTGTTTTTTAAATCTGACCTTGAGGCATTTGAAGCACTGAGGGCTGCTGTCAGCTCTCTGTGCTGGTCGTCCGTGCTTGGTCTCCTGTACCTGTGTAGTCCTGTACCTGTCATTGTCAGGTTCACATTGGTCTGTGATTTTGTCATCATC
The DNA here is from genome assembly GCF_904848185.1 of Acanthopagrus latus. Lineage (NCBI taxonomy): Eukaryota > Metazoa > Chordata > Actinopteri > Spariformes > Sparidae > Acanthopagrus > Acanthopagrus latus. The sequence continues at coordinate 11,371,614 of NC_051043.1, read as the reverse complement.
CAATGCATATGATCAGTAATGATAACCAAAGTTTTCTGATATCTAGTATGTATTTGCTACATATAGGTCTGATAAATTATGCGTTCGATATTTAGAAATTTAGATTATACAAGGAACAAGTTAAATTTATTGTCATTTATACACAAGAGTTGAAAGAATTATTCTTTACAATCATTACAACAGTTATTTCAGAAACTTTGTATGGTGAATGAAGAGAGACTCTTCTTTTTAAACTAGATTTAAAAAAAAAAACAAAATAAGGTTTGATCCTTATTGACTCTATACCAGTATCTGTGAAATTATAGATGATAAATGGAGCTGATGAATATTAAGCTCAACCTGTACACGCTCCAATACAGTCAGTGCAGAAGATGAACAAGTGGAGTACACTTTCACTGCGCTCATAACGTCAAAACGCTGAACAGACTGTTTTTTACAGTTTCATGTTCTGTAAAGGTTCCAAGAGGAGGGAGAAAGACATCAGCATCAGAAAATTAAATATTACAATACTTTTTCAATCCTGCTAACTAATTCATAAATCGCACATATGATGTTTATGAATTAAAACAATATGTCGTGAAACTAATGAAAAATAAGACTGTGAAAAAAAGTAATTAAGAAGACACCAAAACCTCTAACTTATACATTGTGGAGCTGCTCCTGTATAGTAGCAGCTCATAGAACTGACCGTTCCTTCCACACAGCTGTAGTTGTCAATATGACCTGCTTTTTTTGAAAATTTCATCTTCTTTAGTACTTTTTCTGTGCTCTGTTGACAGACATGTTGTGTTGGTGACTTGCATTGAGTGAGACAATATAATTCACTGAGCAGTTTACAATAAACTGAAACTTTGTTGACTGGAGAAATTGTCTTTTAAATTCACAAACATGTGTGATTCATGGCACAGTTCAATCTGGATCAAGAATTATTTGTTCCTCTTCATTCACTACCATCCAAAGTTTTTCTGAAATACGGTCCCATGGGGTCCACCAGAAGGGGCGCGACTTCAGCTCTCTATATTTGAAAATGGAAGTAAGAGGACATTAAATACTACAGCCTCAAAGTACATTGTTGACACCTCCAAAATCAGTCATCATCTAAAATCATCTGATTGCTTCACTTCCCTTAAAAAGACGTTACATGATAACATCGTAAGTTCACAAGTTCCTTTCAGTAGTTTTAAGTCTTTGTCATAACACAGCACGCACTGTTTGCTGCCAGCTACAGTTTGGTGTTGAGGGCTTGCCCATTTGGATGTTGGCCTTTTTACAGAGCAGCAGAACTCAGCGGGTTTGTTCTCTGCTGCCTGTGAAGTTGTGGAGTCTGGTAGTAGGAGGGGGGCTCATGTGGGAGGAGGTTGGAGGGGATCTCTCATCTGCTGCTATTGTGCTAGAGAGAGATGACCTTATAGGGAAGTGCTTCATGGATAACAATCCCACCCTACCATGCTCAATGCACAGCAACCCTACCCATCAGCTCCCGCACCCCCCACTAAGATTCCAGACACCATGGATAGTATGTGGCATTTAATGTGGTCTGGCAAGTGTCTGTTGTCACGGAGGGACTGTCTTTTGGCAAATGTTCCCTACTTGTCAGCAAGACTGAGAGAAACGGTCTCATCTCGCCAACCATTAAGGCAGGCTTTAGAAATGCAAAAACCTCAATTGTAGTGAAGTCCAGCAGAAGGGCACAGAGCTTTTATTCAGGCCAAACAGCGTGGGTTCAAGGTGTTAAAGGTTTGGCATGAGAGACATATGCAAGTATAATGCATAGTAAAATGTCAGGTGTTTTATGAATAAAAGTACCACATCATTCAGTAATAATTCTCCATTATTATCTCTGGCTTCTATTTTTATATAGATCTACAATTATACATCCCAATGCCCTAATCTTGTTAACTATAAGGCATACTGCACTGACTGCTGGGAATCTCTGCTATGCTGTGTGGTTATAGATTGGATAGTGGGAGGTCAGAGTGTAATGAGAGGCCACTGTTGAAAGCGTTGACTTTAAGACGTGAAGAGAATGTACACTCTGACCTGTTGTGTTAATGCGTTACATTGCTGCAAAGACAAGTTAGATGTTGTGTTTCTTGTGATATTTATATGACTTCCAGTCTGCTGATAGCTTTTCTATAATGTCTTACTGCTTTCACAATATGTTTTTCTGTGTAACAACATCAGAAAATCAAAAGTCCAAAGTTGAGATTCTTGTATCCTTCATTTGCCTGCAGCATGTTTTTGCTGTGGTGAAAACTCTTTTCTAGATGTTGTGAATTAATTGTGCCATGCTTAAGGTACATGTAATTTCTGCCAGGCTTCCACTAAACCCCCAGTTAATTTTGGCAGGAGTTTTAGTGCTCCCAGTCCTGGGACAAGTTTTGTCTCTATAGCAACAGAAACAGTTGCTTGTGATGTGCCTGCTGCTGCTTAAGATTCATAAAGGCAAAGTAGAAATCTCCGGGAGAGTGCAGAGATGGTGCTTGCATAACAGCGGTCATAGGTGACCATCAGCTGACACGTGTTTGCATCTGTGACAACGTAACAGCAGGAAGTCCCAGAACTTTTCAGCTGTGGGTAAATATTGGTTTGTCTCCTGCCAGACAACTGCTAACTAAACATGACTTACGCTGCCCATGTTTGCTGATGAAATAGTGAAACCTACATGTGACTCACACGCAATGGGCAAATAATTAAGAATCCTGCCCTGAACAGTTGGTGCAAAACACCTGCACACCTAAATCCACCTGCAATACAGTCTAAGTGATTGTTTGGGCTCATAATGTGGGGTTCGTGTAGGGCAGCTGTGTCTGCCATGCATTTTATAACGCCGTAGATCAGCTGTTTGTGTTGGACTTTAAGCAGCTGTCTGGCGTCAATGTAAAACACAAAGTGTTTAAAATATAGCATTATAGTTTATTTAGTTTGTTTAGCCTAAAAAAAATCAGGTAATTAAGATCTTTCCCATCTGATCATTTCTTCCACAAAACTATGTAGTACATCTTTAAAATGATATATATTATATGTCTTGCCGTCAGCATCTCCACACAGGTAAGGTAAGGTAGGAGCCATGTAAACAACACACTTGCAAAACCAGGTTTATCGGTTTTATTTACTGGCATTGCGTTTCTGTGGTTGTGCTGAGTCATGGTAGCGTGGCTTCTTTATTGCACCTGGCAGGCAAAGATAAGAAGTAAACCAGCTTTAATTAAGCAAAGAAGAGAAGCCAGTGAAAGGTTATTATTTGACCTGATATAGGCTGTTTTTATAACATATCAGGACAAAATATTTGCATTTTTGTACACATGTAAATGTAGCTTACAAGTTAATCAGTTGTGGATCTGTGATGGAAAGCTGCTGGATGCTTCACTTGTTGACCGCTCTAAAATGACCCACTCGACATGACAGAAGGTCGGCCTTTTGTTGAGCTGCCATCAGCACATGTAGCCTCCTGACTGGCCCAGAGGAAACCTGGCCTGCCGAACCACACACTGTCCCCAGACACACCGCAGGGGCAGGTGCCAGTCAAAGCTGGCGGCTTCCCTTAGGTCAGAGCCTTGCCTGCTGTTGAAAGGTCTGTTTTTAAAGGTACCTCTGGGAGTCACATTGGGTGCAACGCATCACCAGAGGTTTTGTCACTAAGATTTGTGGGGCTATATGACCTGTTGGCAAGCATAGAGATGAGAATGTGGTCATGCCTGAGGAGATGCTTGGACTGCTACCAAGTAGGATGTTGACACAAAGGGACGGATGATATATACACACTTCATCAGAGCAGGTCTGCAGTGTAACACAGTCCGGGACAGTTCCAGTGTTTCACAATGTCAGAGGCTTAACACTGACTGGCGTCTTTGAAAGAGCATCAGAAAGCACCATTGTTAGGAGCCTATCCCCTCTCTGTTTCCTGGCTCAGCACTCTCTAAGAAGTTGTCAGTGCTTCCTCAAAAGTAATGACTTAGCACAGGAAGTGTTACACAACCATAGAGGATGTAATTGTAAAGCTTTTTGGCTGTTAAGGAAAACATGTCATGTTTCGTTCCTGTGGTGCAGCCGACGGTAATCCTTTTTATCTCTTCCTGGGATGGGATCATTTCTTTAAAGAAAGTTAAAGGTATAGCATTGAAAGTGGTTCCTCTATTCATTTTGCAGCAAGCTCATTGATCCATACCATCAGGAAGTCAGTCTTTGGCTGCATCCAAATACTGAGCCATTGTGGACTTCAATCGTACATCTATCTCACATCTATTCTTCGAGCACGTAATCCCGCAATGCAAATATAAGATTACCTCTTTAACCTTTGCTGCTACATGCTTCCGCAAAGTCCACAAGTCTGCAAGTCTGATAAAGTCTGGACATTTGGATGCAGCCTTTGTTGAACAGACCCCAAGTTGGCAGCGCTCCATCTGGGCACCAGGTTGTATGACCTTCTCAGAAGAGAAGCTCCCATTACAGCCATTGTTCCAGGTTCAGATGGTTTAAAGATGTAGCAGAGCTCAACATTTGTCTTTCTCAGAAAAGCTGTCACTGTCTATCTTGTCTGTCCAATGCATGCTGACAGATCAAAGTTCCTGGCATCACTGTCAGGACATCTAACGAGCTGATCCAGCTTCTCACAGGGGTCATGTCTCTTGGTGAGAAGTCAACAACCATGAAGCTAGAGGACTGAAATTTACATTACTATAACAATGCTGTAAATGTGAGCATCCAGTTGTATTGCAAATGTTTGGACTCAAAGGTGATAAAACAGCTGAGGCCCAGTCTCTGTCCCTTTGTCTTTTACTGCGCTGTTTCAATAATGAAGGAACTACTGACATTTTATGGCCACATTTAAACCTGATAAACATATTTGGGAACGTATTGAAATGCTTTTCCCATATTTGGCTGCATACATTGCAGGTCCCTTTGTTATTCCCCCTCCCCTCTCTCAAAGGCACTGGATGAGGTGGATTACCTATATGTTCCCCTCAAATGTGAATGGCAGGCCCATGTGGCATCCTGAATTCGACCATGTTCTCAGTTGGAGTGTTTCGTAACAATCTGACACAATTTGCATTTTTAACTAAGTAGGCCTATATGTAGACTACGCCCAAGGAACTGTGCCATAGCCTGAACCATTTCCCCAGTTTCCATTGCCTTTATGTACTATTAGGAAGCTGAATTGGGTCACTGCAATTCCGATGTACCCAAATTGGCTTTTTCCTTTGAGACGGGCCTTTTATGGCTCACAGGTCCTTAATTTCCTCCTCTTTGGCTCTCCTTCTCCTTGCCTGCAGTAATGGCAGCCCTGCTCTGCTGCTGTATGTTACAGTAACCTCCATGTAATGAGCTGTGCTCTATCAGTTTAGTTTACACTGATGCTGAGTTACTGTCTGCAGAAAATGGAAAACAACTCATCTGTTAAATCTTAATTTAGCCTGTACACACATGCAGAATTGCAAAATACTGGAAGTGTATAGGTTGACTTGAGTTGTCTTTTGAAACTTATTTTGAGTGTTTTATTTTCAAGTGATTTCACTGTGTTCATTCTCTTGATGCTTTGGCATTTTAGTTTTTGTACTTTCTCTAATTGTGGATCTGTTTGGTTATAGTTGGAGATAAGGTCCCTGCCGACATCCGTATCTGTTCAATCAAATCAACAACTCTGAGGGTAGACCAGTCCATTCTGACCGGTAAGACACATCTGCTGATGATATCAAAGCTGTCGAAGTATTTTTCAGTGCCATGATTAAGTAGAATAAGCTCTATTAAGTAGATTACCTAAATAATATCCTAGATTGATTTAGTATGACTGGCATAATTAGTACATGCTGTATTGTATGTTATTTATTTTGTTGTCATTTTTTGTTTGTTTTTTCTAATTTGTATTCTTTTTGCACACTAACCTTTTTAGTCAGAGCGCCAACATTATGCCATTCTGCATTTTCAATCTTTTGAAATTCTGTTCAGCATTCGGTAGCAAATAGAAAGTCACTTGCAAAGTTTAATTGAAGACTGATGTCTGACTAATGTACTGTAAGCTATCTCTTACTGAATGTAATGGAGAAATGCTCATTGTTTTCATACAAAGGTTTAAATCTCACCACCCAGCCCTTTAAGTATTGTATACCTTATCAGTTAATTAGTTTTCAGACATGGCCACAGGTTGCAAATGCAGTAGTTACTTACTGGAATAACCTGAGTTCAGTAGATTTATTATACCTCTTTCGAACTGGGGACAAACACCCACTATCTGTTTTTTGTCCTCCGTGGGAAAGCATACCATCGGCATTCATTTACCAATTCAAATGAATCTGCCGTAGTTACGGTTGTTTATTGACTCCAGCACCAATCAGCAGTGTCAGGATATCAGGAAACTGGGGTGAAAGTAAAAAAGAAATGTTACCAAATTTCAACTGGCCTCCATTAGGCATCAGTTGCCTATTTCTAGCAGATTTGAAAAGCCTGCATATACAGGCTTACAAATGGTATTTAAAGCTAGAGTTTCATTATAGCAGCCTTTCTCAAAGTGTATTCTATGGACAACCAGTGGTCCAGTAGTAGACTGAAAATATTATGGCATGGTTTCAATGAAGCATTTCTCAAACTATACTGAGCGACATCAAGATTCGTAGTGAGTGGGATAGATATGTTGCTTTTAATATTAAATCAACATGTGTGAAAATTAAACATTAGTTATTTTAACTTCTTTTTGCTACGTTCAGCAATGTAACCAAATATTTTGTGGCCATTTTGCACAATTAAACGTAATTAAAATTTAGGTGAAAAAGATTAGCAGCTGTCAGATCGCTATGTGAGACTTAAATCCTCCAGTTTGGAGCCAGACATCACTACACTGGTGTCTCCATTATTCTAATTAAGATGTCTTAAACTGTATATAACAAATTATAGCCTAATTAGATGACAGTCTGGCAAAATAGCCTCGCCTGCTCAGTTGTCGCTAGGTGGTCATGTCCTTGTCCTTGGTCTAAAAGAATTGAGAAACACTGCATTATAGTTATGGTTTGGATAAAATCCTCAGCTTTAAATGACTCTCAGGCTCTCTACTGATGCTTTCTTTCTTTCAAAATAAGAGCACAAAGTTATCCAAGATGAAAAGATCAATCCTCCAGATGTATTTGAATAACCAGCATATCTTAATGATGGTGAACATGATTTCTTGTGTTGGCTGCAGAATGGGCACAGCAGTGAATAATGACACGCTTCCCAATTAACATGTTTGCCTCTGAATTGAAACATTCATGAGCATGTGAGAGATCAGTGAAACAGCTTGAATGATCATAGATCTCTGTAGAGATAATTGGCTCTGCTTTGTTACTAAGATCAAACTGAGTCAGCCTGCTGCTGTCTTTTGTCTTGGTAGGTGAATCTGTCTCTGTTATCAAACACACCGACCCTGTGCCCGACCCTCGTGCTGTCAATCAGGATAAGAAGAACATGCTCTTCTCTGTAAGCTGAACTCTATTATCACACATCCTGTTGATGTTTGAAAACTTCTTGTGTGTTTAGTTTCTGTTAACTTCCTGGAAAAACTCTTTATTTGGTTGTTATTGCAGAACTGTGAGATGTTATCCGATGTACCAAAGTCAACCAGTTCTTGTCATTTTCAGGGTACCAACATTGCTGCTGGGAAGGCCGTGGGTGTGGTCGTGTCCTCCGGTGTTAACACAGAGATCGGTAAGATCCGTGATGAGATGGCAGCCACAGAGCAGGAAAAGACCCCCCTGCAGCAGAAGCTGGATGAGTTTGGCGAGCAGCTGTCAAAGGTCATCTCCCTCATCTGCATTGCCGTGTGGATCATCAACATCGGCCACTTCAACGACCCTGTCCATGGAGGCTCCTGGATCCGCGGGGCCGTCTACTACTTCAAGATCGCTGTGGCGCTTGCCGTTGCCGCCATCCCTGAGGGTCTTCCTGCTGTCATCACCACCTGCCTGGCCCTGGGCACTCGTCGCATGGCAAAGAAGAACGCCATTGTCCGCAGCCTGCCATCCGTGGAGACCCTAGGTTGCACCTCTGTCATATGCTCTGACAAGACGGGAACCCTGACCACCAACCAGATGTCTGTCTGCAGAGTGAGTCTCACATGCACACGCACACGCACACACACACACACACACACACACACACACACACACACACACACACACACACACAGTCTGTCTCTTGGTGCATTGCTAAGCAGTTTGGTTGTCAGTGCTTTGTCATCTTTGTTGTCTCTGCCTGGATTTTCAGGTGGCCGTACTTGACTAAACTGACTGTGAAAGTGACTTTGAATACATTTGTCAGCTAAAATGCTAATGCCATCTGTGTGCACAGAGAGCCGAGTGTTCCTTGTGATCAGGTATTCAGAATATTTAAAAAAAGAAGGCAACACGCCCCCCCCCCCACTCCTCTAATCTACATTGAGCTGTTGGATGACTTGCAGTGCTGCTGTTGCATAACTGACCTTGCATCACCAAGCTGCAAAGCAGCCAGCCTGTATATCCTTTCTCTTTCTCACTCTCTTTCTCTCTGTCTGTGAGTGGCACCCCAGCACTACTTGGCCCCACATTAAGAAGACATTTCAGCATTTATTAAAGTTTGATCCCCCTTTGTTGCCAGCACGGTGCTTTCTCAGAACTTTGGCTCAGTCTGATTAGACTTGCAGCAGTAACTTAGAGTTTTTATCAAACAGTTCTTTGGGCCTCCGTATTGTTTGAGCCACATGTTGTACTGACCATGATTAAATAGCCCTGTGATTTTGCAATTACTGCCGTTTCTGTGATTTAGAGGGATTTACAGAGTGCAATATATTAAACCACTGAAAAGAGAATACAATTGCACTAAGGACATCCAGACAAAAGCCTTTTAAAGAGGTGTGCTAATTGAATCTACTGCTTTTTCATATTAAAAGTCATTAAAAATGTAAAACATGCACATTTATAAAACATTTTATACATAACATTTTATTATTACTGCTAATGGCAGTGAGAATAAAAGAATAAAATAAAGAGAACATGAGGTCTTCTTGTCTCGTACAGTGTTTGATGATTATCTCCTCCTCCCTACCTGACCCAGTCTCTAAAATAGTATATGCTGCCTTAAAAATAATTGATATTTTAGTAGTATCAGCCCTGGCCAATTATCGTGGACAATATTCAGTATTCCGAGATAGCTATCAGCGATTTGTTAACCAGTGAACAATTTCTGATTGCTAACATGTCACAATTAAAAGCCTATAAACAATAAACCAATCTAATCTGCAAAGTAACTAGTGACTAATTGTATTTGTAAAATTAATTGATAAGTAAAAAGTAGCAGAAAATTGATATACTCAAGTAAAATACATTAAAATTGTATTAAAGAACTGTACTTGAGTGAAATGTACTTTATTTCATAACTGGTTCGTTGGAATTCTTACACAAAGCGTTTCATTTTAGTGCAAATGGATTTAAGTCCCAAATATCGATTTTCAATCACCTTGATTTCTGATAATCTGTATCGACCCTGAAAAAGTCATTTAAGTCGACCCCTAATTTTTAGGTTATGTGTTGATATTTTGAAATCTCCTCAAAAGCACTTCATAACGGCTTTGTATGGGTGGAAAAAAAATATCAGGATGTTCTTGACCAAAAACTTGGATAGTTTTGTGGGGTTGACAACAAAATGTTAACAAAATACGATTTTTGATGGATAATCATCAGTAATGTCGATATAATGAATACGTGGGTAAAGGGAAGTATTAGAGCAAGTAGAACAGTCTGATTTGTTCAGACGATATATTGTCTCCTATATTGCCCAGCCCTAAATGTAAGTATGTTTTGCACTGGCCATGATTATTCGTTAAAAGTAATTTTTGCAAAGAGCTATTGTTCCTAAAATGAGTGATCTGATGGACGGCACATTTGGCGGATGATTTTAGGAGGGCTTGACTGATCGTCCATCTCCGACTAGATGTGTGAGAGTATGTGTCAGTGAGAAGATGAAAGCTTCCTGAAGGAGCAGGCCTGGCACTGCGGCTTCTTCCTTTTGGGCACAGTGTCTCTCTTTACTCAGGCTCCCTGGCAGTCTCTTCTGTTTACTTACGGAGAGAAACTAAACACCCATTTCTCACATTAGGCAGCAGGCCACCCAGCCTGGCACTGACAGAGACGCACTCTGTAACACTGCAGGATAATCTACTGTCCAAAAAGAGCTCTCAGTTGTCAGGTCTGCTTGGGATTTCTGTGGTTTCTGCTGCCACCTGCTGTGTCAGTAACAAACTAACGGTCGACTTAAATACTGCCATGATCAAATGGTGTCTCATTTGTTTTGTCTCACCTGCGCTTTTGTTCTTCAGATGTTTGTTGTCAACAAGGCTGAAGGTGACAGCTGCTCTCTATCAGAGTTCACCATCACAGGTTCTACCTACGCACCTGAAGGAGAAGTGTGAGTACTTTACAGCTGGCAGATCTCAGTAAAATCTTATTGACTTTAAATATCAATTTCAACCCCATACTCACCCTTTAACCTACAGTCTCCTAACAGTTAATCATTTAAGAAAATTCTAGTTGTTATGTGGACTGTAACAACAGAGGTAAATACTTTGTGCTTGTCCACAGGTACCAGGATGGTAAACCAGTGAGGTGCACTCAGAATGACGCCCTGGTTGAACTGGCCACCATCTGTGCCCTGTGTAATGACTCCTCTCTGGACTTCAATGAGGTCTGAATCATGCTTCTTATTATTCATGTCACACTTACACACTTTGTTTCAGGACATAGTGCAAAGTGATTGAACACAAAAGGGAAAACTAAATGTAAGTTGTTGTTTGTTTGTTTTTGTTTTTTTAATCATCTGAGGAAATTTCAGTAAAAGGTACATCCCGTTTATCTTCATAGACGGGACAACAACACAAGAAATGAACCTCATGCTCAGTTTCACCTTTAGCTCATGCAACAAACAAAGTCTGAGTGGCACTAAACCTGCCGGTCTCCAAGGCTAATGGTAATGTTCCTGAATGTGAAACTGTGCACAAGGATCTTTGCCTTTTGGTTAAATTATACTTTATTTAAGGTTTTCCAACACAACTCTAAACTCCAGACTGATTTGACAGCTCTGTGATGTACATTAATAAAACTTCAGTGTTCACAGGAACCCCAAACAGTAGAAGCACAATCAGACACAGGACATACACATGAACTGTAGAGTTGTGTGTGTGTGAGCATGGAAACCCAAATTGCCACACTGTTTAACTAGATTACAGATCCCAGTGCTCTGCTTGTGACTTGACTAAAACATTAACATCTTTTTAAATGTCTTGCTCATCAACAGTCATGCCAAAATGTTTATATTGATTAGTATTACCATAAGCACAATACAACCCAAATTAATACCAACCATGCTTCTCTCCTGTAATGTCTGTCCAAAATGTACCATTTACGATTTATCTTGATTTACCACTAGCTTTCATTTCCAGCACCATTCTGTAACAATGTTCAGCATGATCTGCAGTTGTTTTTTTACATTTTCAGGGTTAGGGTTAAAAATGTGTCCTCTGCAAATAAAGACATGCCCACAGTCTGCACGTTAACTGTAACTCTAAGAGCTAAATAGTTAACATAAATAGAAAACACTGTTGGAGAATAAACATCTGCTTGCTTCACACCGAATTTTCGGGAAAACCATCCAGTAGTAGTCATGAGAAGTGACAGTTATGTACTTATAATTAGTTCAAAGTCTGGTGATTGATTTTATATGCAGATTGTGTTATATCACAAAAGAAACAAATGCAAAAACACTTGGGAGATGTCAACATCTGTGTGTTTTCAGTTTATTTTTATTTTTTTATTTTGCAAATGATGATTAAAAAAAAAAGAAACTGTTAAAAGGGTTGGGGATCAGGGGCATTTCCCTGTTGTGAGGTGATACATGAACGTCTGTATTTTGGTTTAAGTGTCAATGATGTCATTAATAGATTACTGTGGAAACACACATCTATAAACTGTCCTTATTTGGAACACAAGTTATTGATGAGTTTCATGCTAAATCTGTGGGTTGGAGTGAAATTCTATAGGCAAAAAACAAACCTTGTAGACCAGGTGGATACAGTTTAATTTTAAGAGGAGAACATATCGTGATGGATGTTTTTTTCTGTTTCAGGTGAAGGGTGTGTATGAGAAGGTCGGAGAGGCCACAGAGACTGCGCTGACCTGTCTGGTGGAGAAGATGAATGTTTTCGACACAGAAGTCCACAGCCTGTCCAAGATTGACAGAGCGAATGCTTGCAACTCTGTGAGTGACAGCAGCCTCCTCACCTACAGATTTCCACTTCTCCCACTCAGCAGGTTTTTCTCACACTGTCGTCCTTTCGTCTGATCAGGTAATCAAGCAGCTGATGAGGAAGGAGTTCACCCTGGAGTTCTCCAGAGACAGGAAGTCCATGTCTGTCTACTGCACCCCCAACAATCGCTCCTCCATGGGCAAGATGTTTGTCAAGGTATACTGAAAGAAACATGCACTGATGGCTTAATGATGGATTTGTTTTTGACCCCGTGTTCTGAGTAATATCTCCCTCTGCTTTAACCACAGGGTGCACCGGAAGGAGTTATTGAAAGATGTACTCATGTCAGAGTTGGCAACAGCAAAGTCTTCCTCAGCAGTGCCATCAAGGAAAAGATCATGTCTGTGATCCGTGAGTACGGGACAGGTAGTGATACCCTAAGGTGCCTGGCTCTGGCCACAAGAGACAGCCCACCCAAAATGGAGGACATGATACTATCTGACACTGCCAAATTCGCAGAGTATGAGGTGAATTTTCCATTAATTTCTGATACAGTTGATTGTATGTGTGCTGTATTGGTGTCTGCTTCTGGAATATTCTTAACAGTTGTGTCTTTGTCTCTCTGAGTCCAGTCGGACCTGACATTCGTCGGCTGTGTCGGCATGCTGGACCCTCCCAGACAAGAGGTGGCCGCTTCCATCACGCTGTGCCGCCAAGCCGGCATCCGAGTCATCATGATCACTGGGGATAACAAAGGCACGGCTGTGGCTATCTGCCGCCGCATCGGCATCCTGACCGAGGAGGACGATGTGCAGCACATGGCCTTCACTGGACGAGAGTTTGACGAACTCTCGCCCTCTGCTCAGCGCGATGCCGTGACTCACGCTCGCTGTTTTGCCCGCGTCGAGCCTTCCCACAAGTCCAAGATCGTCGAGTTCCTGCAAGGATTTGACGAGATCACTGCGATGGTATGAAGTCTGGAGGCTGAGTCTGTGAAGTTTGTTCTTTGTGTTGTCTTTTGCTGTTGTTTTTAAATGTTTTTCTGATTTGTTTTTTGCTTTGTCAGCCATGTAATTAGCATGTTCCTTTTGTTGATTTGCTTGAGTTACAACAAAATAATTACTGTAACAAAATATTCCTCCTTAGACTGGTGATGGAGTGAATGATGCCCCTGCCTTGAAGAAGGCGGAGATCGGCATTGCCATGGGCTCTGGCACTGCCGTGGCCAAGTCGGCCTCTGAGATGGTCCTCGCCGATGACAACTTTTCTTCCATTGTGGCTGCTGTTGAAGAAGGCAGAGCCATTTACAATAACATGAAGCAGTTCATCAGATACCTCATCTCCTCCAATGTGGGGGAGGTTGTCTGGTGAGTTTTCTTGGCAGCATTTCAGTTAACTGTCATCTTTCAGAAGGGATGTAAATATAACAGATTGGTTATACTACTGACAGCATCTTCCTCACTGCGGCGCTGGGCTTCCCTGAGGCTCTGATCCCAGTTCAGCTGCTCTGGGTCAACCTGGTGACTGATGGCCTCCCTGCCACTGCCCTGGGCTTCAACCCCCCAGATCTTGACATCATGGAGAAGCCTCCTCGTAATGCGAAGGAGCCCCTCATCTCTGGCTGGCTGTTCTTCAGATACCTGGCCATTGGGTGTAGGTTATAATGGAAACCTTAAATCTGCCTTCACACAGTTAAATAAATGAGTCATTTGTGTATGCTGATGTTATTTGGTGTCTTTGCTTGTAGGCTACGTGGGTGCAGCCACAGTGGGAGCAGCCGCCTGGTGGTTTACCGTCTCTGAAGATGGACCTCAGCTCACCCTGTACCAGCTGGTAAGTCTGCCTGTCTGAGTGATCGTCCTGCAGCTTCACCCCCCCAGCTCTTTGCCTCCCCCTCACTCCCCTTCCTCCCTGCCCTGCAGAGCCACTTCCTCCAGTGCGCCCCAGACAACCCAGAGTTCGATGGCCTGGATTGCCACGTCTTTGAGTCACCCTACCCCATGACCATGGCCCTGTCAGTCCTCGTCACCATAGAGATGTGCAATGCTCTCAACAGGTAAATATCAGAGCTTTTATCAGAAGATAATGTGAGCTCAGAAAATGAAGGCCAAACTCAACTTGTGTCCTCTCTTCTGTCCAGTCTGTCGGAGAACCAGTCCCTGCTGCGGATGCCTCCCTGGGAGAACATTTGGCTCCTGGGGGCAATCTGCCTCTCCATGTCCCTCCACTTCCTCATCCTCTATGTGGAGCCTCTGCCTGTGAGTTTTATGAAAAAACAGTCTATCCATCTAGGTGTTATGTGGTTCTTTGTGCCCCGTAGTGGTTGTATAGCTTCATTACAGTCTTAAATACAGACTATATGCAAAAAAACTCACAAGTATTTGATTTTGCATCGGAACAGTCACCATCATGTTTTTACTCTTCGTCATATCATTTAGCTGAAGTTATTTTTTTTTGTTTTGCCTTTCAAAATGATTAGTAATGATTACAGTATGAAGCTCCATTGCAACAATCACACACTCATCTTAAGTTATTTATTTACAAGGTGAAATCTCCCATTTTTTTGTTTTAAGTAGGTGGTACTTGCTCTGTTAACCTCCTAAAGTCTCCTGTACAGTTTTGAAATAACTTCAAGCCCCATATTTGTCTGGTGTAGTACGAATAGTTTAACACTTTGTAAAAAACACTTATGTGCTCTGTTGCACTTAGATCTAAAATAATTAAAATTGCACTCTCTGCTGTGTCAGCTGCTACGCAGACCCCAGATGATCCTGTGTAGGGTAGAATGTGAAGGGACACTCTGAAGGGTAGACTTTCCACACAAGTAACTTAACATGACATCGTGTTCACTCATGTTCCTGGGTAAAGAGTGGCTGTGATGTTAAATGTTGATTGTTGTTGTGCTTGTTCCTAGGTCATCTTCCAGATCACCCCTCTGGACACAACCCAGTGGATGATGGTGTTGAAGATCTCCCTGCCCGTCATCCTGCTGGATGAGCTGCTAAAGTTTTTGGCCAGGAACTACTTGGAATTTGGTAAACAGCTGGAGAAGTCGGCCAGCAAAGGCCACTCTCTGTCTGCATGCGCCGAGGGCATCTCCTGGCCCTTCGTGGCCATCTCCCTGCCCCTGGTGCTGTGGATCTACAGCACCGACACTAACGTGTCCGCCATGTTGTGGCCCTGACTGACTCCACTACACCACCCTCCCTGTGCACTAGTGTGAAGTGGACATTAACACACACATCTAACACAGTTACATTAACCCGGATGAACTCTCAGTCAACACTTGCACCTGCTCTGACAGTCTGTCTTCTGTCAGATGTTTTGTATTTAGAACATTTTCACCAATACATGTTGCTGGGCGTGGGGTTGGGGGTTTAGTCATATTTTAATGACTTTGACTGACATTATGTCTGAGTGTTTTATTTTACCATCACGCTTTTCTCTCTTTTGATCCCCTATTTTAAACAGTTAGAGATGCCCACCGTGTCGGAGCTGTGTGTTGAGCTGTACAGAGAATTTACACTATTTTATAATAATTAATATTTTGTAATTTTAAGGTGGGGTTGTTGGGACGATAATGCTGGGTGTAAAGAGGATGTGATACTAAGGACCGTATAGTATAATACTAATTTTGGGGTAAAGACTTGAATATATTTGCCCTGGCGTGAATCTCTATAGTTATTTTTGAGCTCCATGCATAATCATTCATTATTTTCTGCAGTAGGCAGACCGCAGCTACCTCAATGCTGTTATTATGACCATTACTACACATTTGTCTTAACATAGATTTTTTTTTTAGTGTTGAGGTAAGCACCAATTTGTTTTGCAGTAGAGACAAAGCCCTCACACACATTTTCAATATATTTACTGTCTTATTGGAGGAAAGAGAGGGCGAAGATGTTACCAGTTTGATTCAGAGCATTTTTTTTATAAAGATTGTTGTTAAATTTGTTTACTTGAAGAAAACACAATTTGTCATGATCTTCATTTTTAAGTCTGAAATTCAAGTTTCTACTTTCAGACTTAGTTTTGCTTTTTAATTGCGGTAATCTTTCTAATGTATGTATAATGTGCACATACTGTACTTGAAAATGTAAAAAGGCACCAAGGAGCTGTTAGTCTTATCAACTGACCACAACATGGATGACCGGTCATTGGAAGAGTCTGTATATCTGTACATAGCACACAAAGTAGAGTCTCTGTATAGATATTTTTTTTGTCGCTGCTGTCAAAATGCTCCATACATTTACACATGTTTACTTAAGCGTGGTCTTCGCCTTTCTGCATGCCCGCTCAAATAATCCCAGTCTAGTGAGTGCTCTGCTTTTTTTTTTTTTTTTTAGTTTTGAAGCTAATTGTTGTTTCTTCCAATGCCTTCCTACTGTTTACCTGCAGAGTAAGTACACTTTGACTTGCATGCCAACAAGCACGCTCTCGTGTTCTCGTCGCTGCAGCTTTGCTGTCTGTCATTGCTCATATGCAATGACAGCTCGTCATATTGATAGGACCAGCATTTTTGTTTTAAATATACTTAAAATGGTACAAGAGTAAGATGAGAAGAATGATGGTGTTTTAGATTTTGTCTGAAGATGCTTTCGGTATCACAAAGTGCCAGATTAGACGCTGAGAAGAAACGGCAGCCTTTATGTATTTGAAACGGCACAGTGTCACTGGTGCTGGTTATTTTTGACTGCAGACTGGCAGCATGTTTTGACGACTGGCAGAGACTATAACATTTAGGTGGCGTTGCACCATTATTGATCATGGTGTTCATTTTCTTATTTTATTTATTTTCTTTTGTATTTCGACCGAATCCTCTGCTTGCTCATGGCATGGCCTTAAAGGGGCACTATGTAGTTTTGGAGAAAAAATTTAAACTCAGAATTGTAAAGTTTATAATATTAATGAGGTAATTATACAAACTCAGAAATATTGATTTGTTCCATAACTGAATCAACAAGCTGTTCTCAGCAGAAAACACTGACGCTAGACAGGTGGCAGGGTCTGCCAGATATCAACAAAGTAAAACAGTATAAAAAGGCATTTTGTCCTTTAAGGGCAGTTTGTTTTTTTCATTTTATTCAGTCATGAAAAAAGTTTGTTTTGACAAAAAATCAGTCAATGGAGATCTTTTCTTTCTTCCCCAAAACTACATAGTGCACCTTTTAACATATATTTGCTCTTTTTCTGCAAAGACGTTCTGCTGAATTTTAAATTATTCGCTGCTCGGTTGCTTTTACTCATTTGATTCTTCCTCTTTCCTCTTTTTCTCTGCAGCAAAGGCCAAGTAAGCCCACCTCCACTCTGAATTCCTTGCAGAAACTTTGGTTTTGTTTTGTGTTGTGCATGTGTGTTTTGGGGCAGCACATCTTACAAGAGCTGCATGTCAGTTAAGTAATAGGAAGACAGAGGCTCATTAAAGTTCATACATTACATTTTTATAGACTGGCCATGAATAAATGTTGATGAAAACTAGCCAATCCCACCTCATCAGTGTCCTTCCATCCTCCTGCATGAAGAGCCTTAGAGTACAATACGATTCATCTGTTTAGATAACAATCTTAGTACCGTGTACAGTAAATTGTACTGTTTTCCATGGTGCATGTCCGCTGAATCAGCCATCTATTCTACCAGACTTGTGTAATAGACCATGTATAGTATCAGTAATTAGAATAGACATTCGTCAGATAGTACAAATGTTAAATAAGCTCAAAAAAACAGTTCATCTTTCCTAAGGAAATACTTTTATGGGATATTTAAAAACCAAACAGCCTTTTTTTCTTTCTTTCTTTCTTTTTTTTTTTTTTTGCTTTGCACTGATGAGTGCAACATGTTTGGAGCAGATTTTGCCATATCTGGGAAGGCGGACGTGCAGCGGTGCAGAGATGCATACGCTTTACCATGAGAGCGGCAGGCAGTCCCTCCACTGGCACTTTTTGCCAAACTGCTGTACTGTATTTTCAGAGATGATTGTACAATGTATCACATGAACTTTGTTTTCAGGTAAATAAAACTGTCATACATGAGTTTACTCATTGTTCTTTGTGGTGTTACTGAGATTCATTTAAATTTTTTCCTCTTGTTCCTACAGTCTGAATGTTTCAACTTCACTGTGTCGAATGATGTAAATGCAGAGTTTGATGCTGGAAGGTTGCTTTCTCACTGATTTCTGAAAGTGGACATTTTCAGTGCATTCAGAATCAGACTTTTTACTTGTAGTAATTTTTTTTTTTTTTTTACAGTACGATTACAGTTGGGACTTCATCATGAGAGTGCGCCTTGAACTTTAACCCTCTTGCTCCCATATCTGTTGCAGCCTTGGCACAAAATTTTGACATACAAAGAACATAGTACTGACAAATGTTTGTGCTCTCTCAGCTTTGTTTTTATTAGGGTCATTCCATGCAGACTAGGTCAAAATCCAGAACTTTTCCAATTACATGTCATTGATTTTCTTGAGAAAAATCATGTTTAACTTTCCTTAAATGAATTGGATATACGGTGTATGTGTATTCCAAACCTCACCAACCATTTATTATTCACTGGATTTGATTCAAATGTGTCCTGAGCATCCAGGAGACACCAAGGAACCTTGACAACATTCATCTGTTTGTAATAGCTGTTAATTAATGGTTACAGTAATCAAATTAATAATAAGTCAAACATTCAGTGTGACAAAAAGGCTTAATCTAAGTTTTAGATTGTTAAACCTGTAAAAAGTTAGTTTGACATTGTTTTCAATGGAAATGTGCTGAATCACTGGCTCATCCATTTAAATGTGTAAAGGCATTAGTGCATTGGTCATGATTACAAGGGAAATCATACCTCCTGATTCAAGCCTGTCCCATCCTGAGTGTCTATTTTTGAACACATGAAAAATGGCTAAAATCCCTCAGGGCACTGGCGTGTCAGGCAGCGGTGCCCGGATCAGGACAGCCCCTCCTTTGTGAATAACTGAGAGGCTTTCGAGCCTGACCTCCTCCCATTGCAATGAGTCACAGGACGCTCAGTGTGGAGGTCCTAATTTCTGAATGACTTTCACACGAAAGTGGGCGGAACCACACACACACAGCGCACAACCAGAGCGTGGAGTTGAACAAAGAGTCCCCACAACTTATCGCATAAACATGTCACTTTTTACAGTCATTACAGCCTCCAGTCAATGAGTCCACTGAGTATGTTCTTCCCTTTAAACTACCTCCCTGTTTGCTTATGATGAGTATTAACCTTTATAATAATTACAAATAATATCAAATAATTATTATTTAGAATAATTCATCAGAAGTTCAAGATGCTGTAATTCTTGACTTTGTCCTGTCTCAACTACATAAAAACTAGTGATGTAAAATAGTGATCGGACTAAAAAATGATAAGATTTATATTAACCACTATTTATTGGCAATGGTTAAGTTACAGAGCTGAAGTTTAATAGAGCTGATTATAATAAGCCAAACTGCATTCATTGGCTTTAAGGATATGTTTGCCCAAAAATGAGCAGTGAGTCATTATCTTCTCATGCCAAAGCAGGGTGAAGTTTTGTAGCCCACAAAACATTTATTGAGCTTTGCAGCAAAACAGTGTTGCAGCGCTCCCCTAAAAAAGTAGAAGGGGGAAGAAAATAAAGGTTCCCCACTGCATGTCTCACGTAATTCAAGTCTCTTGATGCAATAAGATCTCTAATTGATCAGAAAAAAACATTGTTTACACCATTAACATATGGTTATGCTCATGCATCCACTTCATTTAGGGTGACAATTTGAATTGGTTGTTTTGGTTGTTTCAAAACAAGTCCTGATTATTGGACATTACCAGAATTATAGACTGACTTCTCATGCACATGACAGTAAATATATAACGACTGCATTTTAATTTTAAGGTGAATTTATCCTTTTACACAAACTCTGATACAGTAGGTCTCTGTTCAACATTCAGTTTGCAGTCCACCAATGAACAAGAGCAATTTATTGTGTTTGAAATTCAAAGAACACAAGACACTTTTTGTAATGCTTTATTATGGCACACACAACATGTAACCATATTCATAGGGTATGTATTAGGAAAGGAGAACATTTGTTTTTTGGTATGTAACAACTTTTTCATATCAAGTGCAAAAAACATTAGTTTAGTCAGGAAGAGGAGCCACAGATCTTAAGGTTCTGTTTTACCGAGAAGAAACAGAGAGGATGGTGAGGTTCAAGGAAACGGCAGCGTGATAAGTCAGTGTTTAGTGCATTTCTTAAAGAAAAAAGAACGCATGTTGTGCGGATGTTACACCCAGTGGGTGTTAATACAGGTCATTGGGAGCTTTGGTGGTGGGGGCTGTGGGCACCTGACAGTGCATAACAGAACAGTCATTTATAAAGTTCGATCACTCAACACAGAGAGTTTCTCAACTTTAAAGTCTCGACCCCATGTTACTTTATATGAAAGGTGCAGATTTGTGATATTTCTTACATTTACATATTGATATTCGTTTCATATATTTTAATATAAAATAAATCAATCTGCTTTTAAACATAAATTCAAAATAATTTGTTTATCATGCTCAAATTCATATGATTTTAATGTGAAAACTCAGAATTGGGACAGGACCAGAACATGTTGAGAAATCCTGCTCTAACATAAGAAACGAGGGCATGCAATACAGATAGAAAAGCACAAGGCAAAAGAACAGATGAGAGAGACTTGAACCCCATGGCCCTTTGATATGGCATCTGTCTAAGTGGGATACCCGTCTGTGTGGGAATGAAGAATATACTGATGTTAGGAAATACAGAAGGATACATTTTGGGTCAACTGCAAAATAGCAGAACGAAGAAAGCAGTAAATGAGGAATGGCACCGACGTGAGGGAGAGAACGTGGCCCTGACCTTTTTGTACAGTTTGCAAACTGTTATGACATACAGACTGTGCTCATACACAATCACAGAATCACACACACACACACACACACACACACACACACACACACACACACAACACACACACACACACACACACCGCTTGACCTTTTCAAGTGCCTGTTTCACTTCACTTTCTGAAACTAACCTTCATCAGGATTACTTCTTTTCGACACATGTTTAGCATGTTCTAAGTGCTGTATCGTAGGCAACGTGGCCCTGACCTTCAGAAACCGAAACAAACCCAACATGGTTAGTATGATTGAAATGAACTACTACTAAATGAGCAAGTGAAATTGAAATATTAGAATGAACAACTTGACTTGATGGCGATAGTGGCCGACATCGACATCATTGATACATTGCACAAACGTAGGAGTAGCAGCTTTGGGTTTCAAGTGGCCATAATGTCGACAGAAGAAAATGTAGCTGCCTGAAGGACTTGTAATAGCCAACGCATCCACCTTCATTTATCAAAACAGAAAGAAAACATTTTATGGTCGACCAAATTAAGCCACCCCACCTAGTTATGTAAAAATGTGAGGTCGAGGGAGAGCTTCCTTGTAAAACGAGCTTGAAGTTGAACAAACTTCTGGGAGTCATAGCTACTTGTATAGTTCTACATTTCTGGAGGCTTGTCATAGGGCTAGGGAATATATAAATGACAATTTATAGATTACATCTTTAGAAGTAATTATATTTCTCTATACTTGAAGTATTGTGCGTCTTCTGGTTATCATGATGGTTATTAGTTAGAATATTAATCAGCAGCAGCTATATGCATGATATGTCAACAAGTGAAAATGAAGTGTCAGTGAAACAAAGAATGATTCATAAAACACAGAAAGGTGCGACCAGAACATGTCGGTGATGTTTGGGTGGATTACAAACAACTATCAGACACCAAAACCTCTCTGCAGTGGTAATTTAGGCGGCGCCAAGAAGTCACCGCGAAGTTAAAGTCAACTGACATATCCGAACCAATATCACCTGACTGCTGCCCACAGTCTCCATTGTCAAGAGAGGACAGGGCGGGGCAGTCAGGTAACACCCAGTCGGTGAGGCATTCTGAAAGTGGACTGTGCCGCCTCCGCTTCTGTCAGCTGTCCTTCATTTTCTCTCTTTCATGTTAAGGTCAGGTTCAAAAGCAAGTCTTCATTCATGAACTTCATTACTGTTGTGGCTGCTCAAAGGCCACACCTAGCTTGTCGTAGATCTCCTTCAGTAGCAGGAGAGCGGTATCCTCAGATTCCCTAACAGACAGATACCAAGAGGAAAACATCATTTATTTGAACTAAAATTGTATTACAACAAAGAGGGCATAAAATACAGGGAAAATGGCAACACAAAATCCAAAGGGAACACATTTACTATAGTCCACCCCGCCACAGGTATGCATGACTCACCAGTAACACAGATGGGACTGGATGGCAAACAAGTATTCGTTGAAGCTCTCGATGGGTTTTTCCTGAAGTACGTAGTCGATCCTTCGTCCTCCGTTCAACATACCCACTTTAATCTCAGGCTGCTCTGTCTCTTCTGCTGAGCTCGAGGACTCTGCCTCCTCACACACTCCTGCAAGGACAGAAGTGAAAGAGATGTTGAGGCTTTAGGGGCAGACAACAAAAACAATGAGTCAGCAGCAGCTATTTTCGAGACATGTTTATAAGTAAAACAGGAGGAAATCAGATACCAGAAAGAAAAGAGAGTATGTGCTGTCTGCAGTAAGCAACATTCAAGCCAATACCGGTGAATGAATTTCACTTGGCTCTACAACAGTGTCCTTCATCTGTCCCAGAGGTGAGTTAATGTCTGAATGTTGTAAGAAGAAAATTGCAAGTCACAAATATTGCCCGCATTTGCAGAATTGGCTTTGCAATTCAGTCAGCATCCATTACTAGTACTTTCCAACGCAAGTGGTCATCTGCCTCCAACAAGATTATTTCAAGAGGTGATTAATGGAGGTTAAGTACTTTGTAATTATTTTCTATAGCACTGTGTTATGCTTTATAGTTGAGGACCTGTTTACTGTAGATATTGATTGGAATTCTAGCAGTAATAACCCTTTATGAACTTGGACGAGTGCATATTTGATCACAATGCTCAGTAGATGTTTTAAGCTTTGAGAGAATTAGTTAACAGCATTTCAGTTTTTTTGATTAGCACCTAATTAATTCATATATAATTACATATATGAATTAATTATTGTCTTAAGAGTCTCCACGAAGATCTCATGCTGGGATGCTGTGTAACATATAAAGTTGTTAGGTGATAATTTGCTCATCCTCTTTTACATACATTCAACTGAATGGCACTTAGTAGAGCGCATACCTTCGCCAAGGCCTAACAGTCCCCTTTAATTCAATCAAGCCTGATCAAGGTTGGTACTTTTCCGAAAACAGCCTCCTTAGCAGAGTTAATCAATACAAAGTGAATATAGTTGAAGTTTCACCTCATTAATAGATTTTTGTAAATATAAGCAGATTCTGGATTTGATGCCTGTAACACGCTGGGACAAGACCAACAAAAGGCTGGGAAAGTTATGTAGCGCTTAAAAAAACAGGTGTTGGGAAGATTTTAACATTTAAGCAGGTTAATAGGCAGAAGCTGATTGGCTATGAAAGGTACATCGCTGAAGGACAAAAGTACAGAACGAGTGACAGGTAAAATAAGAACGTATCATGTAATAGTATGTTCTGTTCTTACAGCTGCTCTATTCCTTTTGACCCATTTAATGAACTGACGACGTAGCGCTTGAGGTGCTATAGAAGAATGGAGGACATGTACCTGCATGCAGCTAATGTAGGTGACCTACGAATGATGATGATGACTGACTGACTGCTGGTCGAGATCCAGCTCACTGAATGACTGTTAAAAAAACAAGTGCGATCACTACCGTTCAACTTGACCTATTTGTCTGGCACATGTCAGAGTGTGTTGTGAGCCGGTTACCTGAGTGGCTTCTAATGTTGACAATCAGTGAAACATTCAATAAACTCAACCAATCAGAAGTGACAGCAGGAGAGGGAGGGAAGGGCCTGAAGGAGTTGTCAGTAAAATCGTTGAGTTGAGGACTAGGTGTTCAGCTGTGGCAGTACAGTAAGGGGAAGGTGGAACAGAGGACTAGTGAGAGCCTGCAGCAGTAATGACAGACATTACATAACATTTGCTCTTTGAAAGTGAATCTCCTACATTCTGCAGGTACAGGAGAATAGATTTAAACTGACACAAATCATTTATTCCTCCTTTGTTGTGGGATTCTTTTCCAGATTCAAGCCAGGGAAGTTAAATGAAATACAGAGTAAATATTATGTTTACAGAGGCTTTCACTGAATCAGGCAAGTTTACAGAGAAAACCAGAAGGAAAGATTTCATTTACTCGTTTTCTCATTTATTCTAGCCAAGTGACTATCCTGGCTTACCTTGGATGTAATGCTTATAAAGGGCCCTGGGCCAATCCAGAATTTTAGTCCACAAATCTGCACTTTTCTCTTCCCTCTTAGCAGAAGCAGTGACTGCCGCTGAGGCTGGGGTTCAAGGTAAGGTGGTAAGGGGTGAAGGAAGCAGGAGCAACAACAAGAGGGGAGAAGGAGGGTGGCAACATGCAGAAAAGGGTGAGAGGGGTACGAAGAGACTGGGTTAGACACACTTATGCACGCTCACACACTTACTTACACACACACGCTCACGCTCACGCTCTCTCTCTCACACACACACACATACACACACACAAAACACCGCAAAAAAAAAAAAGTGCCTTTACCCTGCGCTTCTTGAAGGTTTCTCTCTATTGTAGATTCTCCTGCCTCCACCGGGGGCAGCGCAGCAACTGGTAGTCTGGCAAATGACTGCCATGCAGTCCGTAATGATCCCAAAACATTGTTCTTTAAATCCATGCTCATACGAGTCAAGCTGTCCTTTAGTTCTTAGACAAAGACAAAGGCAGACAGGGATTATCATTAAGCCTACTAAACAAACAGCCCTTACCATAATATTGTTCCACAGAGACAAGGAGAAACAAACAGCCATACCCAGGTGCATCCTTTTGCGGCCTTTATGGTGAGGGATCAGCATGGGCTCCAGATCAACATCTGACACAATCATGGGCTCTATCCGATATGCCACAGGGTCATACTACAAAACAAAATATAATAGAGATTATAAAATCTCTGTTTGGCACATGTGTAGGTTTACTGATGAAAAAAGTGAGATCAGACCAGTGGTGGTTGTGTCTGTTTATTTTGGAAACAGGTATTAGTATTCTTGTCATTATGCTGTTTCAATGCTGAAGCTACATGTGTCATTTCCAGCATGACTCATGCAAGTCTACAATGCAAACAATATTTGGAAGCATTGAGAGCTGCCGTATTAATGCCTCTTTGTGTGATAATAGAGGGAAAAATCTAACTGTAATTGTGGCAGGTCCTATCCTGCTGAGCGGTGGATGTACAAATCTGCGAATACTCACCGGGTGATAGATGTTGTAAAAGCTCTTGCAGGTTGGGAAGGTGTAGTTGGGATCAACGTGTTTGAGACCGCGAACGGTCAGGAACATTCCGATGGGAGAGCCAAAAGCAAAAAACGTTTGAGGGTGGAAAGCCAGCTGTGGGTATTCAATGGATACCTGGATGGAGAGAATGTGGCCAGAAATAAATGTGGCATTAAATTTGTTTTAAAATGTTGTAATTTAAAGTTTTGTTCTCAGAGCTATTCAGAGAGACACTTCTCTGTTGCACAATGGTGTTAGGAACATTTAAACTACATTTCATGACATCGAGACAATGTTAAGGCACTATGACAGCAAGCAAGCAGGAGACCAGCACGCAGTCATGCAGGATTGAATGAGCACAGACAGTGTTGTAATGTTGTATGACTCAAGGGAACAAGGTGGAATCTTCAATCACAGCAAAATGTAGGAAACTCTGTTGCTCATAAATAAGCCACTGTCTTTCATTCTCCTTAATTTTACCCTGACCAGATTGTATGTAATGAGAAACTCCAGGCATAGTGAGAACAAAGAAGGCTAAGGACAAAGCCTTAGGGCATGGGGACACCATGTGAGACACACCTGTCCCTTGGCTATGCCTCCATTAGTCTGTCCAGGCAAGCGGGGGGGAGGAGAGAAGCAGGAAGGTGACGCATCAAAGCTTTTATCTACCGGTACTCGCAAGCATACATTATCATGTCTGTGTTCGTTTGTGGTACCTGTCCGATGCCCACGTCAAAGTATTCATAGTCGACAGCACTGGTGATAGACTGCGCTCTGTGGAACTGGGGCTGCTGCATTGTCAATCCTGAAGACTGGTTTCCATCTGGATCACTGTTCGCTTGTGGTAGAACTTGCAGCCCTGGTGCCAAACATACTGCCCCTGTCTTACAATCCTGGTTAAATTGAGAAATGTAAAAAAAATATTTAAACAATACAAACATTTACAATATATGATTACTATCAATTAGAAAAAGAGCCCCAAGGGAACGAGCCTAAATGAAATGAGCCACACCAAGCTGCCTGCGTCCTACTGTAGTCTAGAGTAAACCACTTCCCACAGATAGTTTGACCTGTATTTGGTATGAAACTAGAACTAACTAATTTGCCAATAGAGCTGATTCTGGCGAACATGAAGAAGCCACAATTTCAAGACAGACACCCAAGATTTGTGTCTCTAAGTCAGTATTATTACAAAAAATTTGAAATATGGTCATAGTCCTTCCTGCCCTTCTGTTCCTGAGTTATTGTGTGTCATGATGTCACAGTGAAGTTGATCCTGAGACATAGTGTTCAGAAGAATGGGATAAATGTACATATGGACATACAGACAACCTGAAATACTGCTATTGTTGGTGTGAAGTCAGAAAAAAAACATAAAAATGTCACATGGCCTGCAGCAAAGAATCCACATGAATGGAGGGAAATACGTAATATATGTATGTAGTGATGGGAAGGTTTTGTTGCAGATTTTTGTGCAGACAGTGAAAGTAGATCACTGCCAAGAATGACTTCATCAATTAATAAGAAGGAACACATCAATGTAAAGTGGTTGAAATCGCCATATGTTCTGATAACAAGAACAGCCAGTATAGTTTCAGGTTATGTCTGACCTCTGGAAGCCACTTCCTCTTGACGTAGTTCAGGATCTTCTTCCTTGGTCCTAAAGGAATTCCTAAATCTTTGAGGTCACTGTCTTGGCAAAGAGCCTAAAAGAGGAGATTCATAAGTGTTTCATTATGCATTACATTTTAATTTCTCTGTACACTGGATGTCTACTGTGAGTCTGATACCAGAGATTCCAGGTCTAGGTTTTCTGCCTGTAGTGTTTCCAGGTATTGCTGGAGCCCCAGTCTGTTGAGAGTCTGCTCCAGTGTGTCACAGCTCAGGTGAAAGGGCTCATCAGAGGGCACCTGAGGCACAGGGAGGACAGAAAGGAAAACTGATTTATTTATCTATATGTAGAGAAATATGCTATATCTTTTATACCACTCTACTGGTTTTATCTTTCAGTTTGAATGGGAATGTACCCCCTTTCTGGGCTCTGAATCAGTTCTCTGATTAGTTAGCAGGTCAAACAGGATCAGTGAACCTGCAGAGTGAGAAACACGGGTAACAGTGAAAGACTTGCATTTCAGAAACTTGCAACTATGCGGGAGTTTCTCTGTCTGTTGGTCTCTTACCCAGGCTATGGCCAACAACTGAAACTGCCCCTTTAAACTCTGGGTGTCTCTGATTGAAGAGGGTGTGAAGCCTGTTGATCTCTGAGGCGACTGTGTCCACTATGGTCTGGCAGTAGGTGGGGCTGTTATAGAAAAACAGGTCAAGCAGAGTGTCGTTGGTGAAGTGTCTCAGCTTGCTGATGCTGGGTAGAGTAATCCTCTGGATGTCCCTGGAAAGAAATGGGGGGGAAAGACAGAGCTGAACATTTCTTTCAATCAGTGGACACATAAATAGTATTGTACAAGAGGGGAATCTTGTTTTGTCCATCTTTCTCCATACTTACTCGTCCACACCAGTGGCATCCCCATGTAAGGAGCTGTGCCAGTTGACTGGGAGGAACTCCACTCTTCCGACTTGGCCGTCCTGCTGAGCACGTTTGTAATGAGAGGCCAGGAGGGACAGAGAAGCACTCCTGAAGTCATTAACTGGAGAGAGAGACAAGAAGAAAAGGAGTCATGCATGCACGTAAACTCATACATTTCTACACACTGTACACACACAAAAAACTCACACTTACCACACTGTATGATGGACCGGAAACGCAAGTCACATGCAGGACCGATGCCATGGACCATAAAGACAAGGTGGTCTACCTTTTCTGGTTCACCTTGGGGAAAAAAATGAGCCAGAAATTATCAACTGTAGGTAATACTTTAAAAAGGGGCTTATGATGGGCTTATATTCTCATGTATTTCCTACTGGTACAGCCACATACATACCATCGGGTATTTCCACAGAGATATTGTCCACTCCTCTCTTGACAGTTCGTGGCCTGGTCTGCTCCGAGGGTGAGGACACCCACTCATCCTGCAATCCTATTGGCTGATACTGCATCATCAGCTGAGAGAGAGGTAGAAAAATGGAAGAGGAGATGCTTAGCAGAAGTACCAAACTGAATAACCATATGTACAAAAAAGCCCTGGTGTTGCTTTGTTGTGTATTTAATTACAGGGTACTAAGAGGTATTCTAAGAGCAGGGTTTACTTTGGGATTATGTAAGATGACAGTCTCTCCAGTGGGGAACTCCAGCTTCCTATTCCACTCGTCCAAAGTTACTGCAATCATATAGGCCTCCTGAAAAATTGGGAGGGCAGGAATCAAAGACGAACAAATATGAAAAGAGAAGTAAGGGACAAGCAAATTTAGGGGGAGAATTAAGTCAGAGGTCATAGGACTGAGCAGTGTGATAGGTCAGTGTCAAACTACCTCCAGACTTTTGCTGAAGTCCTCAGGGTAAGGCATGAACCTGGTGTCTTTGTCTCCTTTATAGAACCAGGTACAGCGGCGGACTTCAGTGGGACTTTGCTCCCAGTACACAGCGTGGCGCCTCCTCTCCTTGACATATACGTCATATCGCTCTCCATCCACAGCCACCACCACCTCCTCCTTCTTTTCTCCTACTGCAAAGTAAACACACACATACAAGAGCAGATACAAACACATTTTTAAGCAAAGACTATAAAGACAATTAAGTGTGCTGGCAGGTGCAAGGAACTGTCATCCTGTCTCACTTTAAAAAGACTTATATTGTCAAAGGGAAAGACAAGAATTTCGCTTGTTTGTGTGGCACCCCTATATAATTTGTAGAAAAAAGTCACTTTGGAATGATTGGGAAATATTCACTGCTCTTTTTTCTTGTTTTTACATTTTTCCTTTGGGTGGGTGATGTGTGTGTTTATTAATGTACACATTACACAAATAACCTCTTGTAAAACCACAGCCGCCTGTTCAAAATGAAATAACTCTGAGAGTTTAAATAAGGATATCACAGATTTAAACTCTGAGTAAACGTATTTAACAGAGTTTCCGAATATAAATCATCATGACATTTACCGAAAACCAACCTGACAATCAGCTTTCTTGTTAAACCGCTAGTTAAAGTGAACAAGTCCTGTCAGGAGCATTAAGTGTCCTACTGGGAACCAAGCCAGTTCTGGCAACAGTCTTTTAGTCTAATAGCAAACTCATTACTTTCCTACTTTTCACATACCTAATTATAAATAAATGTCTACATGATGTACACGTACAGGAGTTAAGCGTGCATGTAAACTATAAATACATGGCTACCAGTGTTGCAGGCATTTTGCAGTTTGTCAGAGTCCTCTCTGCTGAAGGGAAGCCAAGAGGTGTTGTCATCAGCCCGTCGACAGAAGAACCAGTGAGGCTGCACCTCTTGATAAGGCGCTGGGACCGACTCCATGTCAAGCATCTCAAAGGAGGACGTGGAGGAAGGTGAGGCTTCATCCACCACAGGCAACACCTGGAGAACAATGATGAAAGCATGCCAAATCAGTGTATTTTCTTCATGTCAGCAATATTGCTTGGTTCATAAAAAGCTAATATACACCTGTGTTTTTCTTCTTGGACCAGTCCACTGTTCAAATCTGTAGTTTTGAGATAAGTAAATACAGAAGTCTTAGCCTGCACTCTTCCACTAAGCTGAATGCACCTGAGACCATCACACAAAGCAAAGGACAGTCAGACAGGAAAGGATCAGGCCTCTCCTTGGACAGACAGACAAAGCCCTGTTTGATGCTTTCCACCAACACAAGCTGTCTCTTGTCCCTCTTCTTTCCACAGCTACAGCCTGTAAACAACCTTTTATCACGGAATATCTTACAAAAACAATGCTGCCAGTTATATTTTTGGCACTCTACTCGTCCTGTTTCAGGGTGTTGCGAGAGGGCAGCCTGCCACTGCTTGACACAACAACAAACACCCACATTACACAACAGCTGCCAAATCAGCAATCCAATTTGCAGGGTAATGTGCATACAGGAGGTGGACAGAGTTAAGAAAGGATTGTGGTCTAACTGATATGTGAAAGGAACACCCTTCCTAAGAAATAAATCTGGTTGAGCTCCTCTCTGCACGCCATGCAATTCTTCATACAGGTGTTTCCAGCTTATCGTCCAGCTTATCATCCCTGATGCACGCTGGCAAACTACCATTCCTTTTCCCTTTTTTTTAAACAAAAGAAAGGGCGTTTTGGGGAGATATCCATTTTCCACTTTTCTTTTTCCATCACAAAGATTTCATAGATAATGTCGTACCAGCTCTCTATAGCTGGAGCATCTGACTGGAGCCAATTCCTTGTAATTCCTTTTCTAGCAGTAATAGTTTGGATACCAAATAAAAGTTTTGTTTTTAATATTTGTAGAAAAGGACTTCGTCCCATTTGAATTGAATTTTTGTCCCAAATATAGTAACTGATTCTGAATAAATGTTACGCCAAAAGGCATTTACTTTTGGACAGGCCCAGAACAAGTGATAGTGGTTGACTTCCTGGGAGCCGCAGTTCCTCCAGCAGCTGGCACTGCCCAAGTGATAAGATTTCTGAGCAGATGTAATAAAGAATCTACAAACACTCTTCCAGCCAAATACCCTGCATGCAACTGAGCTCAATATCCTCCACTGAAATTCACAATATTCCTTCAAAACTTATTTTGAGATACAACTCTTAGATTCCCTCTCCCATTTTGTTTTATATAGGTGGAGCTTGTTAACTTGATCCCTTGAATAGCCCTATATAGTCTTGAAATTACTTTGAGCCCCGAATCTGTTATATAGGCGCTAATAAGAACCTTCAATAAGCTATTTTCCAATGCCTTTTTACTCTGCAACTTAAAGGTGTTAATATGGTGATGTACCTGAAGAAATCTAAAGAAGTATCTGAAAGTCACTCAGTGTCCTCCGACTGAAAAAGTTACAATATAAGCAAAGGCCTCTAAGTAGATGGGTTTTTAAAACATAAACATTTAAACTAGAAAAAAAAACACAAAATGGCCACATACAGCTTGTTTAGCATAGTGAAGGTCCCCAGAAGCTCAGAGATCCCATATTGATTTGAAAACATCTTATTTGAACCCTCAACACATGTGCAAGATCATACAAGTCAG
The DNA here is from genome assembly GCF_904848185.1 of Acanthopagrus latus. Taxonomy (NCBI): domain Eukaryota; kingdom Metazoa; phylum Chordata; class Actinopteri; order Spariformes; family Sparidae; genus Acanthopagrus; species Acanthopagrus latus. The sequence goes on along the minus strand of NC_051043.1, from coordinate 11,339,862 downwards.
ACGGGATGTTTTTGCAGCTACAGGGAAGCTTTTGCCTTTAAAAGGGGTGTAGGTGAGGTTGTAAAAAATGTGTATGCGTGAAAGTTGAAATGCTGGTTTGCTGTGAAGCCCCAGACAGAGAAGCTACACCTGACTTTCCATTGGCATGGGGGGGGGCATTGCATTGCAATGCCTAACCATAACCTAACCTAAACCCTGACACCAATCATTGAGGGCAGCGCTATGAGAAATACTGTTAAACTCACAACCAAATCCTCACCTGATCCTCGGGTGTTTTCTCTGTTGCTGTAGTCTGAGTGGGGTTTTCAAACAGGTCTTGAGTGTTGACGTTTGGGGCAGCCTGAGATAGACCCCCCTCCTCACAGGGACTGTTTGACATTAGCCCAAGCCCTGAGCCCCACCCTCACCTCTGACCTGAGGTATGCAGAGAGCCACACAAACACAAGAGGAGGGCAAAAAATGAGGCTTAAAGACGTCACACCATCATCACAACTACCACATGACATGTTGTACTCCCTGCAACTTGCAAGTAAACCACTGGTGATAACTGTACCAAACTGTTGTTGACAGAGCAAGCTGATTTATCATTAATTAGTGATTAATCCCAGCTCATATGGTACACTTGTAGCTTTGTCATAAACTGCTGGTCAGTCACGTTAAACCCATGCGAAAATGTAAACACCCGGGTTATGGAGACAGCTAGCTAACTGTTAAGACACACATGGATGATGTGTGACCTCTGTTGAAGTGCGTTGCAATCACTAGGCATTATCCATAATAAAACTAGCTAACACTAGCAGTTATATCTCATGTTACTGGAGTATCTTTAAGAATGCAACAAACACATCACACAGGCCAAGTTGTTATCGTTGGTTGAGGTTCATGCTAGCTGAGTGACGATACCTGGACGGGACACTACTGTTAAGTTCTCAGTTTCAACACTCTGCTGGTGTTTTTGACGTTACCGCACTAGTAGCAGACAGCCGTAAACTCACCGATAACTTCATATGCAGTTAATGCAGTGGTTTTGTATTCGTTGTTTAGTTTAGCTAGCTCTAGCTAGACTGGCTAACCAAGGACAGCCTCTCCTGTCAAACGCTGCCTAGTTACAGTGTGCTCGGAAAAATGAAGAGTTCTCGAACGAGCACGCTAACAGCCAAATAAAGGCATAAAACAAGCTTACTGATAAACGAGGAGTTGTCTGTGACGCCAGGGAGTTTTCAGAGTGTGACCGTTAGATCTTGAAATACGGAGAACACGGCGTGCTGTCACAACAGAAAAATAATATCTAATATATATATATTTATTTATAAATATCATAAGTCTACCATTCGTTCAATGCAGTATTTAGTTGTTACAGAAAGTAATATTCAATTAAAATCTAAACAAAACAATCACCGAAAAAAAATTACATTTAGAGTACAACAACGAATTTTCATGTTTGAAGTGTACATTTACGCGAAGCACATGAATGCAACATGAACACCACACAGCATCAGGAGGCCGCCGCCCCCAACTAATCTGACGTCACGGATGTTGACAGTTGGTAGTAAAGGTGCAGTGAGACGTGAGGACTGTGAGGAGTCAGAGCGGAGGGTCAAGCAACATGAACGTAGCCCACGATTCTGATTGTATGTATTTATCATTTTCCCAGTCGTTCACGTTTTTGCACCAGTTATGAAGTGAATACTTGAATACGTGAATACTTGTCCCACTGACGATTTTATATTTTCCTCTGCTGCAGTACTCGCAATTAAATGTCCAACATTTCTTGACTTTCCTGTTTTTCAGCTGAGAGGAAACCAAAACTGGGGACTGGCGCGCTGTAGTTGTTAGATAGAGTGACATTTAAAACCAAAGAATCTACCTGTTCAGCCTAACCCAGAAATCGTTGGGCTGGTATAGACTGAAATGTGCCCAGGTATGTGTGAAATGTTACACACACATACACACCCATTCACTGGATGCTAACTGTCTCCATGTTGATTCTCGGTTAATTGTCCTCAGTGTGGAGTATTTCACTTCACAAGCAGCTTGGTTGCCCATAAAACCACCACCACACGAACTGTGTGTTTAATTCCCACCTTTCCTCCAGGGTTCATGGAGGGAGGAGGGTGGAGTGAGACATAGCAGGGGGAGGAAGAGTGAGCAGAGCCAGAATGCATAGACACACCCAGTCCAACAAAGTGTGAGAGAAAGCCGAGCAAAGAGTCGTGTGTGTGTGTAGCAATAAGAGGGTGTGGCTTTTCTTTTTTACTCAGGCAGAGCAGATAAGCTGAGTTTGCCTTGTATAGAGGGGCAGGATTCACAATCCTGAACAGACAGTCGTTTAATTTCACTCTGCACATTCCCTCTCACTCTGAACCTCTCGTGTGCACCAGCGGTTTCAAGCAAGACTTGAGGAGGGGGGAAGCAACTTCCAGCACAGAGAAGTGAAAAAAAAAAACCAACCCACACACACACAAGAGGACAGCTTGAGAAAAAGTTCAACACGCAGCCATGAAGGACAAAATGAGGAAAGGAGGAGGAAGAAATCAGGCCAAGGCTGGTGAGAAAATCCTTGCAATCTGTCTTTCTTTTCAGCTCCTCTCCTCTCTGTCTCTCTCTCCTGTTGGGGACTTTCCTCTTCCTTTCTGTGTTTGTCCGGGTCCTCCCTCGCTAGAGAATGTGAGAAGAGTGGAAGATTGAGCACTGAACTGCTGCTGTGAACATGGCTGGTGCCATTGTCTGCTTTCACCTACTTTCTGACCACTTGGGGAATCTGCTTTGCACGTTTTGACTCTAGTGGTGAATTCCTTCACGTAGATACACACAGAAAAAAAATTAAAAATAGCCTGAAATCCACAGAAGAAACCTAAATCCTCAGTGACAAATAGCTTTTATAGACATCTCTGTACTTTGTTCCTGTTCATCCTTTTTCACAAATTCCGACCACCTTATCCACCTTATCCTTTTGCCTACCTCTCAAGTGGGCCTCTCAACCTCTTTTAACCTTTGCCACTCCCCTTTCTCAAGACAGAATGATTGAATTAGGAAAGTGTGTGTTAGCCGACTTCAGATGAATTGCCTTGAGATGTTATATATCATGAAATGACAAAGGAATCTGTGGGCACAGCGTTATGATTGACAGGTTTGGGCACTTTGACAGCTGTACTGACAGAGATATTTTTGTGATATTAATATATGACATGAACTTGCCGTGCTTGATACATTCATGGCTTTGGGATGGTGCCAAAATAAAACTTGTCAGGACTTAAAACAATGCTGCTCTCTGTTGTAGTCACGTAGCAACACCAAATAGACGCTGACAACTCCGAGCCTGCAGAGAGGAGGGAAGTTCCTCCAGCCAATCGCAAACAGAGATGCCATGTTTTGGGTGTTTTCCAATAGTAAAGCAGGCCCAGGCTGACAGCAAGAGCCGGGAACTTACAGTGCAATGAACTGGCCTTGAATTTTCAGCTTTGTTGTATATACAAGATATGCATGCAGGCACGCTCGACTGCAAAGCCATAGGTTTGTTATAACATTCTGCTGTCTCCACATGCCAGTGCTGGGTGGGGCTGTCCCTTCACCCTGAGATGACATGAAGGCGAGTAGGCAAATTCAACAGGTTTAGTCACACTGCAGGTTGAGGAACACGCTGGGTCCTGCTTGCCCTCTGGTTCTGCATGTGTGTGTGTCAGAAATCAGACACACCCCACTTTCCATTTATTTGATGTTTTCCTGCATAAATTCACTCTCACTGTCAGGCTTTCGCACAGTCAGAGATTAGTGATTGTTTAACCCTGCGGCACGTAACAGGTGATAGAATCTGAGCGCAATAAGTCATGACTGTCTTTCGCTCACTATTTCATCATTGTCATTCATGCATTGTGTATAAAAGAGCTTTTCTGAGTCACAGCTACAAGCACAGCCACACTATTTTGCTCTTTGATTGACGGAGCGTCTCGTATTTCTCCGTCCAACAGATGTTATCAGCCTGATTAGTGGTAAGGACGCTGTTGGAATGAAGCATGGCGAGGACACGTCGTTCCCTGTGAAGATCCAGGGGGCAGGAGTCGAATCATTTGAGCTGCAGGTAGGAAACCCAGCTTCCTCTCTGTTCCCTCGTATTCTGGTCATAATGAGACTTGACAAGTGATGGAAACAATGATAGCTGAGACGACACATAGACAACAATGTCATCGTATTTATTGTGTGCACTCATAAGCCCCCTCATAAGACGTTGTACTGCGTTGTCTGTTAGAGTTAATGTTTAATGTACTGTCTTTATGTCTTCTTACATTTATATCTTTCTGTCTACTGCAGAAACTTTCCCCATAGAAATTGTGTGGTTGTTTTTTTATATAATAGGAAGGTTTATAATCTGTATTTTGGCTTCTTTTTTTTGTAGGTCCATGGATTTTGGCTTGTTCAAGATGCGATAATGGCTCTGCTTTCGAGGGATGAGGTGTGCCCTCGTTCCAACCTGTTGCTGGCATTCGCTGGCACCACTCTGGACCCGCTTGCAGAACTGCAAAGCATCAAGGGACTTAAACCAGGAGCCATCCTTCGCCTAGTGGAAGGTATTGGCAGACTTTATCTATAGTTTTAGCATTTATTAATACCTGAGAAAAGTTGTGTTGAGTGTGAAGAGTTTTTGGGCTCATTGAGAAACTGACTTTTGTATTATAACTCGGATGACAGTACTTTAATTATATATTGTAGGTTTTTTTGACACAGTTATTGCTTTTTAAGAACACCCAGCATTTTTAAGAATGCAGCAATATCATTTTTATTTCCATAAACATTAATTAATGGATCTGTTCTCATTCTGTGTCTGAGTTTTTTAGTGCTTTTTTAAGTCTGACTGTCAATTTCTCACACTTTAGAAGGGATGGGTTATTTCATGAAGAAATTCATGAAATAAATAAGCTTTTATTAAATAAATATTGTTTGACTACATTTCTTCAATGAATATCAATTGCTTACTTAAACATAAAAATGTAATTATTTGTTATTTGATAATTTTGGACCAAGTTACATGAATCAGTCAATAATATTAGTATTAGACAGCTACGAATATGTTGTCTTTTTCCTTTCTGAAAGCCAGATACTGCAGATAAGATTGCAGTAGATTGCAGATTTTTTTCCTCACTTTCTTTAACATTCCATTTTGTTTTCAGCAAATGATGATGCAGATCTCAGATCTGCTGATTTAAAATTATGGTTAATGATTATTAGGGTGATACAGAGCTTTCAAGTTTGATCTTGAGTTAGGCTTGATTGAATTAAAGTGGACTGTCAGGTCTTGGCGGAGGTATTCCACTGAATGCCATTGTAGTTACGGAATTCGATTACCAGAATGGACTTGGACCAGTCACGCTTTCCCTTTCACATACACACTTAAGTTTTTCTCAGCTCAATGTAAATAGCTGACTCACCTTTTCTGAGTCATTACAAGGTTTATAGTTGCAGAGATTACAGCTGTGTGCAAACCAATTAGTCCGCCTCTCACCGGCTAGCTGTTAAAAAACTGTCTCGCAGTCCTCCTGTTGTTCTGTACAGTGTGTACACTGTTAGATGTACTGTAGGTCTATGAGAATAGGCAGAATTGATTAACTGATTCTCACTGTGTTGTTGAGAAAAGGAAAAAGAATGTGTGGAATGAGAAAAACAATATCTCTGGTTCTGTTGTATTGATCAATTGAGCCTCTAAATGACATCACTAGAGCCGCATAAGACTTTACACTACTTTTTTCACACCTGTAGTAGTACTCCTCAAAACCCTTTGATACAATTTAGTGTTTAAAATGGGAGGAGAATAATGGAAATATTCACGGTTTCATGAAACCTTTATGATAATGCTGCGTGTCTCTCCAGAACCCTACACTGCCCGCTCAGCTCGGCTCCACCTGGCTCGTGTGCTGGAGCTGCTGAGAGTATCCGGACCACAGGATGCGCTGAGAGAAGGACGCTCACCAAGCATACTGGAAACACTCACACACACACAAACACCAGGTAGACACTGTGCACGTAGTTAATTCAAAGATATAAAGTTAAACTCACACTGAAGTCTTTGAAATCTCTCGATTCCTTGCTGCAGACTCTAGCTTACCCAATGGAAAGAACCTGAAACGCTCTTTAAGTAACACAAAAACGGAAACAGCTAACCAGGATGGAGCTCCTCCTGAGTACCTCCTCCCTGGTTCCTCTGAGAGACCTCTCATGGCCTTGCTACCACAGAGCTCCCAACCAGAAGTAGGTGTTCGTCGCACAGTGGGCCAGCCCATAATGCACACAGACACACCAACTCGCCTTGACTTTATATTTGTCTCATCAGGCCCCCAGCTACTTGAAGGACTTGTCTCTCAGCTGCTGGAACCCACCTCCAGGACACAGGAAGATGCAGGGAGACTTCCTGTACATTACCGTAGTGACAATAGAGGGAAGGCGGTGTGACATCACATCCTGTCCAAAAGGTTTCTTTCTCAACAGGTAACGTCATCACTTCATACACATAATTCAAGGAGCTTTATATCAGTTCTTGCAGTAAATTGTACAGATAAACAAGTCTGAGTTTGATTATGAATTATTTTCTCGTCCGTCTTCATCTCAGGTCCACAGAGGATGTGTTTGATCCTCGTCCTGCACAGTCTTCCTCAGTGTGTCACAGTTTCACAGATGTGCTCTGTCACATCAGCCCGGCCTTCAAACAAACTTTTACTGCACTCAAAAATAGGTAACATTATTACCTATGCACAAAGAAAACATCAATACCACAATATGAACCGTTAAATCAAACATTTGCATAAAAACTGACTAAGTGAAATGGATTGTGGGTTATAGAGCTCTTTCTCCCCTCAGGCCACAGTTACCCCCAGTTGAGGTGATGGCCACTCCCTACCACACGCTGAGCTGGCTCGGGCCTCCCTGTGCCTCTCGCACTCACAAAAATACCTTCAGCAGACTGGGAGTGGAAGACGAGCCAGCGACACAGGTCATTCAAATATCAGCCTCCGTAATTGTTGCTACTTGTTCTTTCGTGCGTGTCTGGCAGTGATAGTAACTGAACTATGTGTGTTATGTGTAGGCTCCAGACTGGAATGAGGAGTTGCAAGCAGCCAAAGATCTTCCACTTGGCAGTCTGGAGGAGAGGCTGCAGAGAGAGAGGGCTCTGCTGCAGGTAGCTAAGAAAAGAGATTTAGCCCGAAACACCAGCAGGACGTCTCAGGACACGTATCCGCTGTTTCCTTCCTTGTCCACTCAACCTTCTCCTCTTATCACCTTCATTCCTGTTTACTCAGGTAAACAGTGCGTTTGTTAGGGCCGTGATGCAGGGCGCAGAGACTGTTGTGGACGGCTTTGTGGAGCCGGTGAATGGAAACCATGAGGACCCGGGTTTCCTGTGGGGGGGCCTGTTCATGAGCCAAGGGGCAGCGTATGGAATGTTTGGTGGAGAAAGAGGCCGCAGGTGAGAGCAAGCCACAAGTTCAAAGACAAGATCCTGTGGATGTGTATATGCAATGTATATGTCGGTATGTTGACCAATAAGAAACGAATCTTGGGCTAATTTGTAATTATGGCAAATAATTTATGTTTAGAGTTAAAAAGTCTGAGAGCACTAGTTGAAATGCTTTTATTTTGTATTTGTTTTTTTCACATGTAATCCTGTTTTTCCATTACAAATGATGACATCAGCCTAACATTGCCAGTGAAAAGTTACATCACAGCTGCACAAGTTTGTGCAAAACCTGATGACTCATGTAATCCCAGCATTACTTGATAAACCCGTGGAGTCCATACCAGATGTATGCCGTCATTGCAGCAAGGCTTACCAAGATATGGAGATATTCTGAAATTCATGGAAAGTCTTTTTAAAAATCCAACTTTTTTTTTTTTTTTTATCGAAAACATATCCTCCCCAGTATCGATATTGGAATCAGTCCCAAAATTCCAGTATTCACAAAGTACACTGAGGCCATCTGCTGTGTCTGATAAAAACCCTTCTGAATTTGATTGACTCTTAGAAATGCATTGCTTTGAGATGGACTTGTTCTTTTTGCAGGGCTGCTCAGAGGCTAGAGCTGAAAGGAGTTCAGGCCTACAGTAACGTAGAGAGCCTCCAGGCGCTGCACACTCTACCTACAGCCATTGTGGACTACAGAGGAGTGCGTCTGTTGGCTCAGGGTCTAGCGCCTGGTTTGGAAGGCTCAGAGCAGGACCAGGAAGCTGCTGCTGCCTCAAGGTACACCTCATGGACCCATTATGTAACATTTCACTGTGGTCGTGGTGTCAACGCTGTAAGCCAGGCATTCTTGACTAACTGTCTTCTTCTCTCCTGCAGAGGCTTGCTGTATGGGGTAAATGCAGGCCCCCAGGAGTCCCCCCAGCGCAGACGACTACTAGAGCTCTTGGCTAGCGCTGCCAAGACTCTTTGTCTCCAGAGACATGTTATTTTGGCACCCAACGGTCACCAAGTACCGCTGTTCACTTCAGTGGATGCCCAGGGACTGTTGGGGGCTGATGGGCGGTTCTACATACTGGATGTGTTCAGGACTTTCCCAGCTGATGCCAATTTCTGTCCAGAGGGGGAGACAGAAATTCAGACAGTCACTGGAGGTGAGGAGAGTAATACAAACTGTGAGGAGGACGAGGAGAAGAAAGGCTGTGTGAAGGAAGGCTGGCCAGAGAACTATCACTCAGACTCTGGGCTGCCAAAGAGCTTCACGCACAGTCTCTGTAGGCTGAAGCCAGAGCTGGTGCAGGCCTTCATCCAGCACAAGTGAGTTCAATGTGAAATAAAACACTTCCAACTCAGTTCTGACATTTTTCACGAAGCTGACGTTTTGGGGGGTTCTTTTGCTTGTTGTAGACACTGTCAGTTCACTCAGCGTGTCAGGGAGATATTGGACAAGAATGGAGGCTTTGAAGAATGTGCAACAGCTGGTAAGAAGTGTTTTAGTGGACCTAACTGAATAGAAACCAGAAAATAAAGTCAATACATACAGAACTTTGCCATTTTATGCTTGACAAATTGTTTGTATAATGTGTAGGTGACTCTCGAGCTACTGAGGCAGTACGAGCTGCTTGTAAAGAAGTGGGCTCGGTCAGCGACATCATCTTTGAGATGCGCTTCAACTCAAGCGTCTTCTCGCCAGGTAACATAACAGACAGCACTAACGCAGACAAACACACACACACACACACACAGTCAAATCTTCTTGAAGAACACAATATGACAGGCTTCTTGTGCTTTGTGTTCAGGAGTAACCTTCCCTCCTGCTGAAAGTAAGTCGACGAAGCTACAGGAGAGGTTACTGAGGGAAGCTGCATCTTTCATCGTCACACACCAGATACCAGCCTTTGTAAGTGGGGCCACTGTTTGCATACTAGAGTGGGCACATCTACTACAAACATGACACAAGCTCAGCTTGTGTGTTACCGTCTCTGTGCAGGTGGAGCATTGCCTACAAACCAACGAGGCGCCAATGGACGGAGCTTCTCTGAAGCAGGCACTACGCCAGAGAGGCATCAACCTTCGGTATCTCGGCCACGTGGTCAAGACCATCAACCAGACAGAGCACAAAGAAAACCTGAGGCATATACTGGTGTGTTGGACCTACAGCCTTGTCACACACAGTCTCAATTATGTAATCACTCTCCCAACCATCTAACAACCCTCTTTCTGTCTTCACCAGAGATTGGTCATAGGTGACATTTTCATCCGCTCAACGAGACGAGTGTTCAACAACTTCCTCCAGGTGCTTTTCAGTATTCTGTAATTACTCATTTCTTCATGTTTGAACACCTCAAAGTTAGCTGGTGAATTAGCAGCAGATGTGCATCCACATACATAGAAAGAACGAACTAATGCCTCTGGTCATGTCTTCGCAGGGTGTGGACATACCTAGTCTCTCCGCAGCTGTCAGTCACTTCCTCTGCTGCCTATTGGTTCCCCACTTCACTCCCACTACGGTGGGGGAAGAGACAAAAAAGAAGTCAAGGCGGCGCGGCCGAGGGGCTGGGGCCTCTGAAAGCACACCCTGGAGCACGCTTACAGGGGCTGAGCTGTGGAACCTGGTCTGCCAGGACGCTGCTGAGACATATAACATCTCTGACAGCCTCGGGTGAGGAAGTAGCTTTTGTTGGTTCTCACCTCATGTTTGTTATTTACACAGTGGCTTAGAGCCCTTTGTAGAATAACTGTCATTTATCTCTCTGACAGCTCTGGTCCAAACCATCTGGTGGAGCACTACGGCATTCAGAAGCTCTCTTTGCTGAGAGAGTTCTGTTTGAAGACTGGAGTACAGGTAAGACACATCTGAAATATTGGGAGAAATGTCACTAGATCAACTTAAATATCAGTGGTGTTACAATACACCATTAGTTGTAATTGCACAGGTTGAGTGAGTATGCAGCTGAAACAAGTATCCAGTCCAGATATTGTACTTTTTTTTTTTTTTTTTAGTATCATCTGTGTGAAATGTCTCATTATCTGTATTTGTGATGAAGGAAAATCCTCAGTTTATTCATTTAAAGGTAAAATAAACTTGTTTTGATACTCTGAAGCTCAGTTCTAATGTTGTTCTATGAATAGTTTTCCAACAGATAATATGTACAGCAACTTCTAATCAACCCACCTCAATTTCAGGCTTAAATTAACAATGTTTAATAAGCCACACCCTTTTCCTGTTTAAGCCCTGCCAACTCCAAGTCCAACTAGACAACTACAGATGATAACACAGCAAAATGGACAGCTTGATAAAAACTTTAAAATACTGAATAATAAAATGATTCACTAAAATGTGTTTGTTAATTCTGTGTCTACACCAGTTGAGACTGAGAGACTACTCCCTCGACAACCAAAATAAAGCTCCCATCGGTCCCGACGACATCTTCAACATCGTCCCCATCGTCAAGCACATTCACATGCCAACCGTGGACGCTTCAAAAGCACATCGCGCCGCGCATACTTCCATTCAGAAAGGTGGGTCAACTCAAGCAGAGCCCTTCTTCTGCACATCCTTCATGTTCAGTGTGTGTTTTTTAACAGAATCTAATGGAAAAGTCAATTCTGTGGGTCTCACCACTGCAGGTCTGCTGGATCAGGCCCACGAGCACCTGAAAGAAGCTGTCTACCTGTTTGGTAGAGTGTGTGATGACCTCCACCCTGAGGCCTGTTACTGCCACAGCCTGCTGGCCAAGGTGTCCTTCCTGCAGGGGAAGGCAGCTGAGGTAGGCTGACTGCTCCACAGCGACTTACAGCTACATTAACACATTTTGCAGTGGTAGAAAGTAACCAAGTACGTTTCCCCCAAGCACTTTACAAAAGTACATTTCGAGGTACTTGCGCTAACTTGCCTTCTCACAATTGAAGGGGGTACTAAAGTGACATAAAATACATGAAGCTGGCCATTATCATCACTGTGACTTTCTCTGTTCTCCAGGCTCGCAGCATCCAGCTGAAAGCAGTGGTCATCAGTGAGAGAGTGCTTGGATTTGACCATCCAAACACCATCCTGCAATATGTGAGTTCCGCTGCACATGTTTCATCAATCAAGATCAACTCAAACTCATGTGTCCATTACTACTCAGTTACTACTCTGTTTCTATAGAGGATGCTCTGACTCAAGTGTGTAAGGTGTGAGTATTTTCATTTTGCCGTTCTGTGTAGGCCCTCCTGGGTGTGTACATGTTTGCTGGAGGGGAGACGGCCCTGGCCCTGAAGTGTCTCCTCAGAGCTCGTCTGCTGACACTAACAGTCCATGGAGAGGACCATCCATACATAGCAACACTGGATGTAGGTCACGACACACTTCACCCCACGCACAACAGAAGCTTCTCACAGTATCATTATAAACAGCATTTACTTTTTGTTTTTTGCAGAGCTGTCTTGGGTTGGTGGTGACAGGAGATCAGAGAGGGCAGTACTTAAAGAACGCCCTCAAACTCAACACCTCCTTCTTCGGCCCCGAAAATCTACACACTGCTCTCAAGTAAGATGGCAGCAATAGCTTGCATTTTGCATGAAAAGCTTAAGTTACTTACTTTATTTTGTCCCCAACATCTTCACCTTTTCTCTCTCTGGTGTGTTGTCTGCGCAGTCAGCACCTGTTGGCCCAGTGGATGTGCAGCAAGGGTGACTACCGAAGTGCTATGACCCACGAGAAGGAAGCCCTCGCTGCTTTCACCTCCTTGGTCAGTTTGTCCTTTAGAGAGAGAGAAAAAGAGAGATAAGTGGTTTGGATGTGCATGCATGTCATCTTATGGTTATTTTCTCTCTCAGTTTGGTGAGGATCACTCTCAGACCCGCTGCAGCAAAGAGTTTCTGGGAGTCATAACCAAGCAGGCGGTGAAGGTGGAGCGCTCTCTCAGACAGGCAGGAGCTGACTGCACGGAGCAGGCAGTGGAGGTACTGTATGCCCAGGAGCTCATCTGGTCTAATGCCATTAACCCTTTTTTAGAGACATAAAAAGAAAAGGTAACGGTTTTATTAACACGTGTCCCTCTCTGTCCTCAGTGTGTGACTCCAACAACTGACACTGTGCTGGAGCAAATGGTCCTGGTGATGGGGGTCAGGAAGATTACACACAGGTAGATTATTCACTGCAGTGTATGACATGATGTGATGCAATATGATAAGCCTAAAACATGTTGAAGCACTGAAATGTAGCTTTGTAGCTTTTCTGAAGCCGATAGTGAGATCAAATCCATTAGCGATATATCGATAGCAAAATTAGTAGGTCATCAATCGGTCGAGCACTGAAAGAAATGAAATAATTATTTAATACTGCAGATGATACTGAAACTTTTCAAATTTGGGGGGATTATTTGGTTATCTGTTGAAAAAAATTCAAATACTGAATGAAAACTGGACCTTTAAAACTTTCAGTGATGCAGTAACTTTCCCCCTGCAGCTTTGAAAAAGACACACAAAAAATATTTTACTTGAGGGGTGACCCACATGTACACTTAAAGTCAAATAAACAGACAAGGAGTAATATTAAAAAGGAGAAATACTAACGAAGTTAAAGCCGTACATTTAAATAGAATCTTTCAGTAAATGTTTCAGTAAAGGAAAAGTAAAAATGTGCCACTTGTCTGTGTGTCGACTTGACATCCCATGTAATCAGGGCTGAGCCATTATAAAACTATTTATCACAAAAGGTAAGCAGTTAGAATATGAAGCAGTGTGAGGGACTTCATCCAAAACCCAAGCACTTTTCAAACCTTGAAAAAATACACATTGAAATCCAAGAATTTCCAAATGGGAATTATTTAAAAATAATGAAGCTTGAGTAGTTCCAACTAAATAATCTTTTGCCAAGTATCAAGCCTTTCATGAATTCACTGTGTTTTTATAGTGACAAGTTCCAGGAGTATAAGCAGAAACACCTGGAACTGAAGGCAGCAGTGGCAAGGGAGCTGGGATTCAAAGTAGTCAACGGGGTCGTTACCCCACTGGACGAGAGTGAGAAGAGCTCCGGTCAAGAAACAGGAAGCGGGAAGGAAGCTGATGATGGAGGAAGCTCATCAGTGGAGAATGCTGGTGAGGGCCAACAGGAGCAGCCAGCGGAGGAGACCTCAGTGGAGACTGCTGCTGTAGAGTCAGCTAATGGTCATGTGGTGGAGCCAGCTGAAGGGAGCCAGCATGAGGGCAGTGACAGAGCAGCTTCAGAGGTCAAGATAGTGAACGGGGAGTCAGAGGTTACGGCTACAGGAGAGGAAGATGAGACGAGCACAGCCAATGGGGAGGTAAAGTCAGAGTCAGAGGAGGTTAATGGTGAAATAAACGGAGCTGTGGATGTCCCTGCCAGCCCATCAGTCCTTAAGAGTAAAGGAACCTGGGCAGATGTTGTTTCAAAAGCTGCCGTAGTCAACGGAACAGGGGACAAAGACGCAGCAGTGAATGGAGTGGCAGATAGCATCACTGCTAACGGCGTCGCCAAGGAGTGAAAACATTATCAAGCAGGGAAACAGTGTTGTAGTCGAGTTTTTCTGAGTCACTGCTGTAAGATAAAAGTCTCCCAGGATTCCAGATGTAGGCTGATCTGATGCACATGAAGCAGAGCATGAGAGGACAGAGAGTCGGATCATGAGTATTACTTTGTGTTGGTGATGTTGATGGTGCTGGGAGAGGGCTGTGTGTTGAGTGTGTGTTTTGTTTCTTCAAAAATAAACTTTTTACTTTTGTTCGTTTTTTGGCACATACATGCTCTGTTTGCATGTTAAGGTGACGTGTGAAGATGTGATTCTTCACAGGTACAAACAAACGTCTGATCACACTGAAAGAAAATCAGACATTTTTCTCCCAAAACCTCAAGAGCACAAAGCGGAAGTTTATGAAAAATATACCTTGAACATAGAAGTTTTATGAAGTCATGCTATTTTTGTAGCTTGTAAGTAACAACTATATCTGAAAATGCAAACACCTCAACTGAACTTTCATACACATGTAAAGGACTACGCCAGTGTTTTTCCCCATGGCAAGTAGCATTAGTACTGCTGTTTATTTAAGGCACAGACTGATTATCAGCCTGGCTGATTATCAGATGAGGTATATGGCATTTGTCCAATTATCAGAATTTTAGGTTCACCTCATCCAAGAGGCTGCTTCAGTTCTAACTAGCTGGAGGAGAGTTGCAAGCTTTAAACCCTGTGTGGGAGTGTCCTTACAGAGTCTTTAGGGCCACCTGTGGGTCGGTGGTCAAACTGGCCTTCATGTGGGTTGCTAAGGCTCATTGAGCCAAGGTTTGAACGGCTGTTATGCTGTCAAGCTAACTGAGGGAGTACTGCATTGTTGGTGGGTAATGTTGTAGGCCAACTCCTCTGCTCAAATATGGTCATTCCAGTTTGATATAGATGGATTCTTTTCCTCCTCCTCCAAACTATCAGTCTTCTCTGGCCAAGATGTTTAAATTGTTGTCTTCAGTTTTTCACACTTGTTCCTGCGGAGGAGGGCCAACTCCTCGGATCAAGACTCTGCTGTCCATTCACATCTAGAGGAGAAAAATTATCCACATGAAGGCTGGCCGGGTCAACGACCCACAAGTCTCTCACATGAAAGTTGAAGCGTCTTCAAGAAACAGACAAGTCCAGCTGCCTACAATACAGAATTAAAATGACCAAGACCTGGATGACTGAGAACCTTCATCAACATTCAGTTTTGGTTTAAATGTCCAGTTAGACTCAAGGATCAACTGATTAGAATTTAGTGGCCAAAGGTCAAAGGTGACCTTAGGAAACACATTGTTGGCCATAACTGAAGTGATACAATAATTACGATACAATTTTACACAAAAGTCTTATAGGATAGAACAAACTTATGATATTTGATGTTAAAAAGGTCAAAAGTTAAGTGCACTGTCATATTATTAATATAATTAATAATATTATAATAATATTCTCTATATTCAACGCCACACGTTACCTGCAATGTACGGCGTAACTGAGTCAATTTCCATTTCATATGAAGGCTGATTGTTATGTTGTAATAACCAGTCAATCTATTCAGGAAGTCAGTTTAGCTGATGCTCAGAGAGTAACAGCAGCTGTGTTTCACTGCTCTCAATGGTTTAAAACTTTCAAGTATATTTCCACTCTCATTACCACCAGCACAAGTGATGGGTGTGATGTTATTTACCAGTAGCTGTACCAGTTATGTCACATTGTCATGCAGTACACCTGTGCACCACAGTGTGTCGAGAACTGGTCCTACTGAACAGTGCGGTAGTACGAGACTCATTTCTCATTATGAAGCAGAGTTCATTTATTTAAAAAGTCACTTATATCAATAAAAACTATGAAAAACAAACAAACAAAAACAACAGTAGAGTCCATTTCCTGTCCCCCGTGTGTCTCATCTTTGTGTTTCCCTCTGAATAATTTCCAAATCAGGGCAGTGTTCATACTGTGGTTCAGGTGGCTCTTCCCAGGTGGATTGTGGGAGTTTCTGAAGGCCGCTGGTAGGAAACGTGATGACGGCTGTGTCACTGAACACGTCAATCAGTCGGGACGGACAGGGCAGCTGTCTCTCCTCACACACGGACACAGCCTGAGTGATGTAGCCGTAGTCCCGCTTGAACTCTCTCTCGATTGTCCTGTCGGGACGACGGACAGAAAACGTCAGCTCACCTCCAATTTCTTAAACAGAAGCTCTCTCATTTGTGTCTTGTACAAACCTGTCTCTCATGCCACTGAAGCCGTTTCCGATGATTATCATCAGAGGAAGATGTTGTGTACTCCAGTTCTTCCACAGAAGGTTGTTGTACAGGGCTTTCCCACAATGCATCAGGTAAAAGAGTGTGGGCTTGGTCGCCAGACGCTTCCCCTCCTGCAGGACACAGTGAGACTGAAGGCTGTTGTTTTAGCACTGATTTCCTACCTTACAGGCAGCCAGTAAGCTATTAAAATCAACTTTCACTGACCTGAGACCTGCTTGAGAAAAGTTGTCTTAGCTTTTAAAATAGTTGTTGTAATTGTTCATCAACTTTAGAATGCAGTGACCGCCTGTGTTTTCTTCTTGTTTGGGTTCTGGATCTGATCTTTGGACAAAAAGAGGGCTGCACAATACATCGTGTCAGCACCAATCTTGCAATGTGCACGTGCAATATCAAGGATGGCAAATTCAATGTTGCAACTCTCTTTGCAGCTTTATATTTTATACTTTATAAAGCAAGACTTGCACAGTTCTTATTTTCCATGACAAATCTATTACAGAAGTCAGTCTGATATGACATGATTTAATCCAGTGTATCAAACAAAGCAGGGGCCTGCTTTGGTTAGTTAATTGTTTGATACAATGCACTCCCCTACGAAATCACCTCAGTCATTCTTCAAAGATGATTTCTTTCCAGACTGGAATCTGGAGGAAAGCTCTCATGTCGCAATGTATTTTCCAATATCGTGCAGCCCTAGACAAAAATGCTTGTTCTTCGTTCAGTGGTTTCTTAATTGTGATTGTCCAGAGTTTCCATCACGCTCCTTTAAAGCAACAACACTGGAAAGATGTTACGAAACAGTCCACGCTCACAGCAGGCCAGATACCAAACAACAAAAACTCACTCAGCTTACTCACTGTAGTCTCTATAACCCAATGCTGGCTCCAAACTGTCATTACTTGAAAATAATGCCTGTCTGAGAGAGTCCTGGTTGGCAGTTTTTATCATTTATATGAACAACTGGACTAAAACATCTGACAACACTTGGACTTCCCTGTTGTTCCCTGCACTGAATACCAGCTGACTGTTTTTTTTTTCTGACAAAATAAAATAAACTTCAATATGAGTGACCAACAACTGACCTCATTTTCTGTGAGTACAGTCAGACCCAGCTCTCCCAACACGTCCCTCTCTCCAGAGGAGAACACAGGGTCATAAACACAGCAGTCCTTCAGAGGGATCTAGAGGCAGAGGGGGGGGAGAGAGACAGAGTGTCATACAGGGGGTTTCATCGTGTGGAGCCTTTTCTTATCTCACTGGATGAACATCTCCTCTGACCTGGGCTGCGTCGAGCAGCAGCAGCAGCATGGCGAGCTGGTGGCGAGCAGAGACGCAGGAGGAGAAGGAGCCGAGGCCGTAACACACACACTCCAGCCGTGTCACCGCTCTGCGGAGGATGTGAGAGGGCCGCTGATCCTGCAGCCAGCGTCTGCTCTGAGGACAAACATCGCGTCAGGTTCACTGAGCTGCGAGATCACAGCCAGACAAACAATATCTGGTGACGACAACACTCACTTTTCCACTCTTGAAAGAAGTCCTCGCATCTTAGCTCAGACCTACAGAGGAGGAGGAGGAGGAGGAGGAGGAGCAAAGTTACAGGACATTCTTGTTTCAAATATTTTTTTTATTGATAAGCATCATTTAAAAAAAATAAAAGCTGGTGTTGCACTGCTTCTTGTCACACTAGTAAAATACCGTACAGAATGTATCGTACAAGGAATGCAGTCAAATAAAAACTAAGAATTAACAGAAAAATAAATATTAAAGAATAATTAACAAGGAGAACCACCAAGAG
The DNA here is from genome assembly GCF_904848185.1 of Acanthopagrus latus. Lineage (NCBI taxonomy): Eukaryota > Metazoa > Chordata > Actinopteri > Spariformes > Sparidae > Acanthopagrus > Acanthopagrus latus. The sequence continues at coordinate 11,321,865 of NC_051043.1, read as the reverse complement.
CTGCTTGACTTTCTTGAGTTTTGGTGAAAACATGTATCCAGATGAAAGATGACTCTGCTGCTTGACTGTTACCAGAACTTACACTGTGTCTCTTATTCGTCTCACAGTTTTCTGGATGTCCAGCTCATCCTGGCAGCATGTCGCATGTGAGGACACCTGACGTGTTTTTGGTTTCCGCGCTGCGCCTTTCCGTCCCCGGGCCACCTGCCACTGCTCCCCGGTGTCCGACATCTCTGCTCAGTCACGGACAGCACCGTGTGCACAGACATGCGGGGACAACCAGGTTCTCATGTAAAGCGCTGCACTGAGCTTGAGAGGCGACAGAAAGTGGGACCGTTCTGAGTGTTACACACATATTTCCTCTTCCGGTGTTAAAACTTCGTTCCGTGGTGTCATCTCGTCTTCAAATTGTCGTTTTTTCCCCGATACAGACATCAAATGCTCCGTTTGTGTTAATGGGGGGACTTTTGAACATGTTGTTATGGATTGTTTCCATACTACTGCCTTTGACTGACAGACATACCTTTCCGAGATGCTTGAAAAAGATGTCACTAACAAAGATTGATATTGTATTAATTTACTAAGAGTCCAGCTACTTTCCCAGATGAAAATCAACTATACGTAGTGGCTTAAAAGATTGACTTCCTGACACAGTGTGTTTAACATTTCAAAGCGCGATGTGATCTTTGAGATTGCGTATAATTTAAAATATTGTTTTACCATCTGAATCACAGTTAATCTAAAAACGGATTATTTTCCGGTTTATATTTGTTTTGTTCTGTAAAACCGATACACGGTTATGCTTACACGCCGAGGAACGATATTTTTTTGGGTTATGACGTTTGGTGCAACACCGGCCGACATTGTGGTAACAACCGGAAGTACTTGTGTTTTCGTGCGCACAACGAGTAAGCGTGAAGCTAACTGACTTAAGCTGAATTGCCTTCCATTACTGCCACAGGAGAATGACTGCAAATTTCATCTATAGTTAGAGGGATAACACAATTTTCAGGTGAGTCAGAGAAAGCTTTTTTTGTAATTTCCCTGCACACAAGCTTAAGGGTTAAGTTATCTGTTTTTATTAGCTAACGTTAGCCCTTGCTAATAAATGTTAGCTTGTCTTAACATTTGATTTTCTCGAGGAGGAAGATCTGGCCATGTAATTGTAGCTGTTTGGATACGTTTCCTAAAAGTTATTTTGTGATCTATATAATTAGATCGTTTGCCATGTTGATATTTTACGTGAAATAAAAATAAACCTAGCGTTAGCTAGCTATATGGTACACTTAGCTAATTGTTGTTGATTTCGTATTTGGGCAAGATATAATTAACAAATGTCCATGGCTACGAAGCCTGATTAGGACGTTAACGTTACTTTGGCATTGGAGTGAAGACCATTTCAACCATATGTCTGTTTTTATTGCTATTGTGATATTCAGAAATGTCAATGTCCCACCTGTACGGGCGGAGAGGGGAGGAGGAGGAGGAGGAAGGTGTGGAGATAGAGAGCTTTGAGGTGACAGAATGGGACCTGGCCAATGAGTTCAATCCAGACCGCCGCAGACACAGGCAGACCAAAGAGCAGGCTACCTACGGCATCTGGGCTGACAGAGACTCAGATGAGGATGAGAGGCCTAGCTTTGGAGGCAAAAAGTAAGGAATGGGTTTATTCACGCTGCTGCCTTAATGTCCCTGATGTGTAAAAGTCTTTTCCCCTGTCAGTGTATGTTTCCCACTCCATAACCAAACACCCCTTTTCTGAGATGCTTAACCTGACCCCAACCTTATCTTAACTCCAACCTGTTAGACAAAGACTATAGACCTCATCTTTGTCATAGTCAGATGAATAGTCCATGCAGTTTTTAACAGTTTTAAGCAAAATTATTCATTTGTTTGTGCATTTGTTTGTTTTTTCTTATAAAGAAGTAAAGACTACACTGCTCCAGTGAACTTTGTGAGTGGAGGTTTGCGTAAGTCTGCCGCTGAGGAGAAACAGCTAAAAGGAGAAGGCGCCTCTGATGACTCCGATGATGATGGACCCTCAGCACCACCCCCTTCTCGGAGCACTGCGCCCAAAAAACTTCAGATGGTAAATTTTGTTGTGTTCCATTTTCTTTTCCCATTGCAGCGTGTTCTTTAACAGTGGTTTTTCAAAGCAGATCATTTCTATTTTTTAGGGTAATTTCCGGGGGAACCAGTCACAGAGGTTTGCAGGTGGCATACAGTCTGGTAAAGGCATTGGTAGCTGGGAGAAGCACACAAAGGGAATTGGACAGAAACTTCTGCAGAAAATGGGATACCAACCAGGCAAAGGCCTTGGCAAGAATGCTCAAGGTGGGTATGGCTGAGCATTATTTTTTGGTGAGATGTTTAGTAATGATGTGTGTGTGCTTTTTATTTTTAAAGGAGATATAGAGTGTAGGTGGTATATTCTGACTTTACCCCCTTTTGCTGCTACAGGTATTATAAACCCCATTGAGGCAAAGCTTCGTAAAGGCAAGGGAGCAGTGGGTGCTTATGGCAATGAACGAACCCAGCAGTCTCTTCAGGATTTTCCTGTGGTTGACTCCGAGGAAGAGGAGGAGAAGGTATAGTGCTGTAAAAAAAACTGTCTTTACTTCTTTTTTCCAGCTATACATACCCATAGATTATATAGCATAAGTGAAATTGGAGAGTTAGTCAACGTGATTCCGCAATTGTTGTCTGTGTAGGAGTTTCGGAAGGAGCTAGGCCAGTGGCGTAAGGATCCTGCAGGCCCTGGAGGAAAGAAGAAACCCAAGTACTCCTACAGAACTGTCGACGAGCTGAAGGCTAAAGGCAAGGTGGCAGGGCGCAGTACTGCTGCATCCGCTGGGGAGTTGGCACAGGTCAAGGTATGTTTGAAAAGACTTCTTTGCGTCTGCCTCACAGGAAAGTTGTCAGGGCACAACAACTTTAATCTTCACACTCACATTGAATTAGGCTGCAATATAATACACTCAGTACATTCCCGTGGGTGAAATGTTACTAGTGAAAGCACACAATCAAGTAAGTTCTTGTAAGTTCTTTTTCTGAGTCTCATTTTCTTCCTCTTTCCATCTCCAGGTAATAGATATGACTGGAAGAGAGCAAAAGGTATATTACAGTTACAGCCAGATGTCCAACAAGCACAGTGTTCCAGACGAAGGTCCACCGAGCATGTCCACTCAGGATCAGAAGGGATCTGGCTTTGCTCTTCCCGAACTCGAACATAACCTGCAGCTGCTGATAGACCTCACAGAACAGGACATATTACAGGTAAAAGGGAACCAAACATATCTGCCAAATATCTTCATTTTGTGTTTTCCATGTTACTATGGTACGTCTTCTGTCAAATACTGACAGTCTTTCTCTTTTGCTATGTTATCACCACCTCCTGTAGTCTGCCAGACGTCTGCAGCATGAAAAAGACGTAGTTGTGTCTCTGAGCCACGAGTCACGAGCCTTGCAGAGCAGACTGGATGCAGAGCAAGATTCCATCCAGAAAATGGAGGCTGTTCTGGCATTGGTGGAGCGTTTTCCTTCTGTGGAGATGGCACCGGGGGAGGGACCCAGCCTGCAGGTGCACACACAGTGACAAACCGTTTAAGTTAGTCCTTTCTCTGTTATCACACCATATAGATAATGAATTGTTTCTGTGCCTTTCTTCTCTTTTTTCAGGAGTGTGCACGGATTTTTGAGACTTTACAAACAGACTATTATGAAGAATACAAGACAATGGGACTGGCAGACCTGGCTGTAGCCGTTGTTCATCCATTACTGAAAGAGAAACTTCGTTCCTGGGACCCTCTGAAGGTAAGCTTTTGTAATAATCCCACTAGAGAATGTAATGATTTGCTGTAATTAATTAATAATGAGCGACCACTGTTCTCTGTTTATTTCAGGACAGCTCTTATTGTCTGGAAGACATCGGCCAATGGAGAGCAATCCTTGAATCTAGAGACCTCCTCTCAAGTGGCCCAGATTCTAACATGGATCCTTACCACAGGTCATTTTAAACACTTGTATATTGCAATAGTTGTGTATTTTCATGGATACATTTCAGTGACTATTTGTTAAATTCTGTAAATGACTGTATGTGTGCTGTTTCTGTTGGTCCAGACTGTTGTGGGAAGTGTGGATCCCAGTGATGCGGCCATGTGTGTCAGGCTGGCAGCCTCGTATGGTCACGCCGATGGTAGACTGTGTGGAAGTGTGGGCCCCTCTTCTCCCCCTGTGGATGCTGGATCACCTGTTGGAGCAGCTGATTTTACCCCGGCTACAGCGAGAGGCAAGACACATACAGATTATAACCACTGAAAGACACAGTTACTCCAATGTAGAGAAACTTCCATTGTTTTCATAATTTATTATAATTGACTTGTGTGTATTTATTCCTCTCTGTCTGGTAGGTGGATAACTGGAACCCTCTTACTGACACAGTACCCATCGACTCCTGGATCCACCCATGGCTTCCTCTGCTACAGTCACGTCTAGAGCCTCTTTACCCACCAATCAGAAGCAAACTATCCAACGCCTTGCAGCGTTGGCATCCCAGCGACAACTCAGCCCGCCTCATCCTGCAGCCCTGGAAAGCCGTTTTCACACCAGGTGCTTGGGAGGCCTTCATGGTGAAAAACATCATCCCAAAACTAGGTACGTCTTCATCAGTGGCAGCCCTAAATGGGCCATAGCAGTGGAAGAATATGTATCCTTCTGCCATCTTAGCCTTTCCTGCAACTTTTTTCCTCATGTGGTGATTCCTGTTTCCCTCCGCAGCCCTTTGTCTGGAAGAGCTGGTTATCAACCCTCACCAGCAGCAGATGGATCCATTTAATTGGGTGATGGACTGGGAAGGCATGCTGTCTCCCTCCAGCCTTGTGTCCCTGCTGGACAAAAACTTCTTTCCGAAGTGGTTGCAGGTCTGTATACTTTTTATACTTTAACAGTAAATTGTACTCAAAAGTTTTAGATGTACTCACCTTCAATTTATTATTTTTATGTTTCATTATTTTTTACTTTATGTCTTTGTTTTGTTGATTTACAGGTCCTGTGTTCATGGCTGAGCAACAGTCCTAACTATGAGGAAATCACAAAATGGTACCTGGGTTGGAAAAGCATATTTAGTGACGTCTTGCTGACTCAGCCGCTCATTAAAGAGAAGTTTAATGAAGCTTTGGACATCATGAATCGTGCAGTGTCTTCAGGCATGGGTATGTATCACACCAAGTCTAAAAAAGCAGTACTTAAAAATATAAAACAGCATTCCTTTATGAAAAATATAAATCAGTTCCGTATTTAAGCCTGTTTTTTCTCTCTGTACCAAAACATACAACATTTGTTCATCCTTTTTTCATGTTGACAGGTGGATATATGCAACCTGGTGCAAGGGAGAACATTGCATATTTAACCCAGACAGAGAGACGAAAGGACTTCCAGTATGAAGCGATGCAGGAGAGAAGAGATGCAGAGAGTGTTGCTCATAGGGGCATCAGCGCTGGTGTGCCGACCAACTTTAAAGATCTTATCCAGACCAAGGCAGAGGAGAACAACATTGTTTTTATGCCCTTAGTTGCTAAACGCCACGAGGGCAAACAGCTGTACACATTTGGGCGTATTGTCATCTACATAGACAGAGGGGTTGTGTTTGTGCAAGGAGAGAAGACTTGGGTGCCCACGTCTCTGCAGAGTCTGATAGATATGGCCAAGTGAGGCCGGACTGACAGATTCCTCAGTCGGCCAAGTGTAAAAGAGAATAAGTACAGCAAAAGTTTGCTTTTTATGCAGCTTCAGTATGCCGATCCTTGTTGTCTTTGTACATTTTTAAGTGTCAATAGAGCTGTGAATAAATACTTTTTGAATGTATTTGGTCTTCCTTGTTTCTGTTTCAGTCAGATTTGTGAATAATAACTGCATATGTTCAAATACTTTACTAACACAGAATAATGCATGTATGTATATGATATAAGCTTTCTTTCAGAAGGTTTTGCATTCCACACAGGCAACAAGGGAAAGCCACCTTTTCAAAATAAATGCCACTTTAAAGGCAGACAGTGTACGTATGCACAAAACAGTACTTTGTGTACAATTACTTTTACTATACCTTTTTGAGTGTATATCCACTCCTGTTAATGTTTTTGAATAGTTATGTTTGTATGGAATATAAATAACAATAGAGAAGCATGTCTCTCAATGACTTGTAGTACCAGTGTTTACATTTTTTACCGCAGGTGGCAGTGTAGCCGCTAGCTCCATTTCCGGTAAAGGGGTTTGAGGATGGTTGGCACGTCACGGCTTCCGTCCGTCTGTGTGCAGCGGTCTTTGGTGTAACAAAGTACCGTGTACATGTTTAATTGAGCAGGTTTAAGAAGAATTTAAGAAGTATTTTTTGCATCACAGAGGTACGTGGATATTTATATATAGCTAAGCAAATACACAAAATATCGACGGGTTGGAGTTTATGATTTGAAAACCTTTATGATTCAGAACGACAACGGTTAGCTAATGAGCTAGTCACCCTTAGCTATCATAGAGCTACACTGCTACCATTAGCTAGCATGCTAACAGGGAAACATTGGCCCGTATGTTGCTGTACACAGCTTAAACCTAACCCTTATCTCTTTGTGTAAAGTCTAAATACTGTCCATGTTTATCTAGCCACTCATGTCGTCGGACGCCCTGAAAAAGCGAAAGTCCAAGGTTCTCCGCAGTGAAGGAGGAACCCCGGAGATGAAGCGAGGACGCGAATTGGACCAGCAGGTAGGACACTTGGAGCAGAAGGAGTGGGTTGTCATATGAAAGCATTTTAAGCGTATACTGCTACTAGATGAGCAGTTACTTATGCAGTCTTTAAATTTCTGGACTTGAGTCACTCACCACTTTGACCACAAGTCTGAGTCCCTGCTTGTGTAATAATACATTAGGGATTGATGTAAGTTATTTTTTTCTTTGCCAGGATGTGCGTGTGTATAGTGAGGAGGTGGAGCTGGACGGCAGGGACCCTGAGCAGGACTACCTGCTGTACAAGGAGTCATGTGAGAGTTTGGCTACACTCATGAGCGAGATCCAGGATCTTAAAGCCAACGGAGCAAAAGAGGGGGTAAGAATCACACAGTCCGGTGAAACTTATCTAGGTGATGATTTGTGACTTCAACAACAAGAACATTCCCACACAGTAAAGTCTTTATACATGCAGGTTGTGGTACTGGTAAATATACATCACACTGCTGAAGAAGTTGATTCTGTGTCATAACTAGTAAGAGTGAGGTTTAACCTATTTGCATCTGTTTACAGTGTGCCGAGGTGGAGCAGAAACGTATGCAGAGCTGCATCCACTTCATGAATCTGAAAAAACTCAATCGTCTGGCTCATATGCGACTAAAGCGAGGCAGAGACCAGACACATGAGGTAACTGCCACAGGTCTTTCAAATGCTGTCAAATATTTACGAGGTGTTAAAAGAAGCATCAGCTGAGGCGAAGTTTATACTATTTCATCCAGTTGCCCACTTTTGTGCTGAGTGGGAAAGTCAAGTTGAACAATGAACACTTTGCTTCACCCCACTGCAGCTGCTACTGTCAGCAAAGAAAAGCTTAAGCACCCTTGGGTTTATTTTTGTTTAGAATGTATAGATCCGGTATTAGAACCTGCTTACTCATCCTTGTTGTCATTGAATCCTAGTTCTGGTTCTTGGTGCATTGTCCTACATGTCACCTGGGTCATATTTACAAACAAGCCTTAATCACTGTATTTTTGTTTGTTTTGTCTTTAGGCAAAGCAGAGAGTGGATGTGCTTCACCTCCAGTTACAGAACCTGCTGTACGAAGTTTTGCATCTCCAGAAGGAGATCAGCAAGTGTCTGGAGTTCAAGTTAGTACAAAGTGTCTCATTAAACTACAGCTTTTTACTTTGAATTGACTTAAAACCAAGCAAAACTACCAGGCTTGAAAATGTACTGAAGTTATCGAAGAAGAAGAATAGAAAAGATACCCTTTTAACTGAAAACAGATCCCACAATTCCTTTTAAAATAGACATCTGCCTCACAGTAAGCCCTAGAAGTAAAAACACCCCGTTTCTTCATGTTAGAGATACGTTTATATGAAGCTTGATGTACTTGATTTCCTCAAATGATATTCAAAATGTGTAGTCAATTATACATAAAATTGCTCATGTGGGATTAAGCTTGTAACTACAACTTGTTACTTTCCTGTTGATGCTTTGTGTAAATATTTTAATAAATCCCTGCTTTAAGTGAAGTAATATTAATGCGTTTTATTTATATAGCGCCTTTCAGATCGCAGCTCAAAAGCCTTCGTTAACATACCTTTTCCTAACCCAGGTCTAAACATGAGGATATCGACTTGGTGTCTGAGGAGGAGTTTTACCAGGAGGCGCCAGCAGAAATTTCCAGGCCCCACCTAACTACAAATGATCCCCACCAACTCACACTGGCACGTCTAGACTGGGAGCTTGAACAGAGGAAGAGGTATGCAAACTTCCTTATGTTATTAGCATGCTGTGGTTAAATAAAAAAAAAAAGTCATAATTTTTTGGGAATTCAAAGCATCCATTAAAACTCTATGCTTGATTACAGGCTGGCTGAGAAATACAAAGAGTCACTGGCAACAAAGGAGAAGATCCAGAAGAGCATCGAGGTGAAGAAGGAACATCTGACCAGCTTGCAGCCAGGACTCAATGCCATCATGCAGGTATAACAACTATCTGGCTGCCATGATACATGACAGTTTTGATTGGACCACACCCTTGTGTTCCAGTCTCAGCAGCTTGGAGCACTGATTTTGCTAAGAAACTGTGTTGTTGATTCCTCAAGTCCCATTAAGCTTTTGTGTTCCTTGAGGTGAAGGTCTCAGCTGCTGTACCACCAATGGACACCATGTATGTATTGTCTGAATGATGGTATGCTCTCTTCCTTCCCAGGCCTCTCTCCCAGTGCAGCAGTACCTGTCCATGCCATTTGAACAGATTCAGAAACAGACAGAGGTTGCCCGCCATCTGCCTCCACCTCTCTATGTCTTGTTTGTTCAAGCCAATGCCTATGGCCAGGCCTGTGGTAAGTAATCGTGACAGAATATCCTGTTTCAAGACAAAATTAAGACTGAACTAATGGGAAGAAAGCCCAGAGTGTCATTCATTTGTTTCTGTTTTTCCATTTCAGACAAGAACCTGACTGTCTCCATTAGTGGTGATGTAGATGAGGCCAAGGCCCTGTCCAAACCTCCGGAAGACTCCCAAGGTAGAAACACTCGAATAAAAATGCCTGCCATCACATATACAGCATGTGCACATGTGCTTTTTTCTGCAGCTCATTTTTCTTTTACACTCCAGTAAGGGATGCATCCCAAACAGAAATTGATAGAATGGTATGTTTTGTGGTTTCATCCAGATGACGAGAGTGATTCAGATGCAGAGGAGGAGCAAGAGAAAACGGTGAGCCACACTTGTGCACAAACACAGACACACTCAGGTCAGTGGGTTCAGTGACTTCTTAATATACCCATATCTGCAACAACAACACAAACTGTCCCTGAAGCCTTGGCCGCCACACAGTGTGGTCTGGCAGGTCGAGGTGCAGCAGTTATCGATCGCCTCCTGCATCCGGACAAGCCAGCTGAGGGTTTCTGGGAAATTTTTGCCAAGAATGGCTAGGTGACTGTAACGTGAGCCCACCTCATGCATGCACACTCAGCACCCAAACAGTCCTTTCCGTCATGAGGTTGATAGTTGTTTGTCTATGTGTGCTGTAAATGAGTATTTTCTAAATTTACAGAATTGGGAATAATTTATTTACATTTTGTTGCAACCTCGGTTTGGGCCTTCAAATGGCTCATCAAAACAACGCCTTCTTTTTCCGTTTTTTGTACAACTCCAGCCTTCCTTTGAACTGCTGCTTCCTCCTTTTCACCTGTAATAGTAGAGGGCTAAAGTGCTAGCGATGCTAATTGACTATCATGTTTCTCCTGTAAGCAGCTGAAATTTGATTCAAATTGTATTTCAGATTTATTTGATATACCACAATGTCAAACATGTGCTTTGTTTTTCATTCTTTCTTTTCATCTCTTGTTTCCATTGCTTTTTCTTGTCTGGTTGACAGAAGAGGAGGCGGCCGACTACTGGTGGCCAGCTGGATGAGAAAAGAAAGGAAATGCTGAAAAGGCATCCTCTGTCCCTCTGCTTGGATCTCAAGTGTAAAGGTAACTCATTGTACATTATTGATGAGTGACATTTTTAGTGTCTGCACCAAATAATTCTGTGATTTTGCTTGAAGTAAGGAGGAGGGAGTTTGGCTGCTTATGGTCAATAAACACTTGCCACACATTTAACGTGATTCAGACACCAGAGGTGGATTTCATCATTCGATGCCGAGATTCAGTCCCCATCGGTCAGTTTGGCAGGAACAATCTTTCATATCGTTCGTTCGTTCGTTCAGTCAGACGGTACAACATTGTTTAAGGTTAATGGCTAACGGTCAACATAACACTGTAGTTTGAGGCAAATACATAGCTGCAACTTCATGATTATGTGTATTTTTAGACAACACAACAGTGGATAATGTGTATATCCACCTTAAAATTAAATTGAAATGTACTGAAGGTAAGCCAAAGGTGACTGACTGACTGAATGAGAACAATGAGCTACGAACAAAATAATTTATTTATTTTTTCATGGAAACTTTTGCTATGCTTTCCTGTTCCATATTGGCTAAAATTTGACGGCAGTGTCCTAGACTCAGCATACGATTGGCTGGCTGTCAATCCTCCTCACCACTCTGATAACTAAACAGTGAACAACACAGCGACTAGTCTGCGAGAACGGAAGAATTAATGAGAGAGAAGTGAAACGTGGAATCAGGTCAGTTTGTTCGTGTTAAAGAGTCGTTAGAGTTCCTTCAAACTGACTTGTTGGCAAACAGTCCATCTTCATCATGCACAAATGTTTGCAGATGAGGTAAAGTTTAATCTTGTTAGTCACATTTTGTCTCTGTTTCGCTTCCTCACTCTCTGAATCTATTCCAAAAGTTTGAGCCGACCAAGTGAAACGCACTGTTAACACCTTAAACAAACTAGTGTATTATTCTGGATTTGAACATTGTTATAAACATTTGTGATAATGTAAGAACCTGACTCAACAAAAAATTATAACAAAGGTGTATTTATTTTAAGACATTTTAATGCAGAAATGTTACATGTTATATCTTGAAACAGTGGTATTGTATCAGTGTTTCGTATTGGCTGATAGCCAAATCCCAGGTATAGGTGTTTGGGACTGAAAAAGTCAGATTGATCCATACTTACTTTAAGCTGAGCATTTAGGCCCAAATATTTACAAATTAAGTGTGTTACTTTCCCTGTAATGTGACCGTAGTTGCACTCTGTATTGTGGTAACTCTATATCTACCAGATAGTTTGTGAAATAAAGCAACCCTGACCTGCGCTATGATGTCATGACACCACTTGACCCATGTGTTCCCTCTGCTGGCAATAAAAGGAATAGTGACCGCTTATGGCGAGATCTGCATTGCAGGCGTAACTCTACCTAAAGGGAGAGAGGTGAGAGAGACGCTTGCAGCAGCGTGGGTCCGCAGCACCTACCACATGCTGTAAGCATATTTTCTCATCACCAGTCTCTCTCCAACTTCTGCTTTTATTTCGAGTGCCTCCCCTCTCCCCAGTTATCTTCACTGCTGCCAGCTGCAGCAGTCAGTTTGCTGCAGTAGAAGCAAAAGGCTGAGCAGGATAGGTGCCTGTGAGTGACAGAGTGTCACTGGGTTTCCTGAGACTGCAGAGACAGGCGTGTGAAAGATGACCGTCAGCATAGTATGCATCCCATGGGTGCTGCAAGCTATCATCTTGTCCACACCCTGTTATCTCTTTCTAATGCGCTGCAGTCTAAAGTAAACCCTGGGGGACGTTCACTGGGAGGATTAATGAAAAGAGCTGCGGGGTAAAGGGAGTATTGAATTCAGCTAGTAATGGATTAGTTCATCAGTGTGTTACCTATCATGTCTCCACAGATGGCAGCATCCTCCACCTCTACTTCTACTATCTGATGAATCTGAACATTATGACAGTCAAGACCAAGGTCTCCACCTCCACAGACCTCAGCACAGCCATCAGTGCCGGGTGAGTCTAAATGTGTGTGTGTTTCTGTCTTTGTGTCTGTGTGTGTATATATAGAGCATTTGTCTCCCTCTCTTTGTCCCTGAAGGGAGAGTCTAATGATGTCTTCTTCTGCAGGGATCTGCTGAAATCAGATACTCTGCTCAGCTGTCTCTACACTGGCGACCATGGACGTGAAACACCAAATCCAGCTAATCGCTACCAGTTTGATAAAGTCGGGTGAGGATGTCAAACAATGAGAACAAATAAGAAGATTAATTGCCAATCAGATCATTGAATTTAACGAAAGTCCATCAGAATTAACCCTTAATTTGCTTTTAGGATTGTTTCCTTTGTGGATTATGTGGATGAGCTGGGCCACCCCTACATGTGGGTTCAGACTCTGGGAGGACTCCATTTTCCCAAAGATTCTTCAGAGGTTTGTGTTGAGATCAAGTTTTATCTGAGATGAGCACATTTTCTGTTATTTGTGGCCTCATCATGTTGCTCTTGTTTTCCAGGGTGTGCGTGTGGGCAGTTCTCTGAGTGCCAGCCAAATGGAGAGCACCATGAAGCTGCTGAGGGGACGGGTCCAGTCCCGCCTGGCTTTGCACAAACAATTTGCCTCTTTAGGTAGATCTCATTTTAATGACTACACATTGAATACTCCTTAAAAAGATAAAGATGATTTTGACTGATATTGTTTGTGCTTGTGTCTTCAGAGCACAGCATTATCCCCGTCTCCAGTGAGTGTCAGCACCTCTTTCCTGCTAAGATCATGTCACGTTTAGCTCGCTGGACCACCATCACCCACGAAGACTACATGGTATACACATGGAGAAACACATGCACACAATCTGAAATCACCTTTAATAAATTGATGCATTCGAAAATCACCCCATGCAGCACATGACACTGTCATCATGTCTTCCTTGATAGGGTCTACCTTATACACGTCATGTGACTGATGCCGGTCTGGCAAAGGAGACTGATCTGTACTTTATGACTGTAGTGGAGCGGGGCACAGGTAAATAGTAGAAGTGATAAAAGAATCAGCCAATATTCAAAATGTTTTCTTATCCTATTTCATAAATGACCTTCTTCGATCTTTTTCTTCCCCAGCTCGTCTCCATGCCGCTGTGGTGCTGAGTCCCCGTTACCCAGCAGTCTCTCCTCTTTTCTCCCTCTGCCTCAGCTGGAAGGGAGAGCGCAGTGGACGCACTGACGACAACCTACGCGTATGAACATTTTTTGATGTAATAACTTCTAGGTCTAGATTTTGGAGGCACCAAATAACTCACCTGTTCCTTGTGTAGGCCATGGAAAGCGAGGTCAATGTGTTCAAAAGTGAACTACAGGGACCCCGTCCAGGACACCAGCTCCTGACCAATCAGATTTCACGCTTGTGCGTCTGCCTGGATGTGTATCTGGAGACTGAAGGTCAAGACGACGGCGTGGAGGGACCAAGAGAGTTTCCCAGAGAAAAGATGTGCTTGCGCACTGTCAGGTACGAGTGCACATATGTTCAATAGAAGGAGAAAGTAAACTCTTTGCACACATTCATATCTGAGTAGATTTACTGTATCTTTGACATCTTTCCCTCTTTCACAGGGGTCCAAATCGCCTGAAGCCTTTCAAATACAATCATCCTCAGGGTTTCTTCAGTCACCGCTAAATCTGTTCATGTTTCTCTCCAGTGTACTCTACATCTTTAAACTCCCTGAAGCTTACATTTGTGACTTTTTGACTCACAAACATCTCTTTTTAAGTCTTTGTAACAGTTTGAAAATAAAAAAAACAACATTTTCTTAAATGAGTGTATCTGGTCTATTTAAAGCTGTTACGCCCATGCTTTGTTGTGTCTGTTTCATTTCTCCGCCTTCCCTTCTACCCTCACCTCTTTTCGTGCTGCTCTATTTATAGGTGTCGTCTGCACTACCTGATTATTATGCCATTATGGTTCAGCGCTGCAGCATGCTGAGTCATTTCCCAAGTGTATTCTGTCAATGGAATATGATATTTCGTGTATTGTCAGCCTTTGACCTTCCATTTATCATCCCAGTTGCTTTAATTGAAGGAAAAAACATGCTGTTATTCAGGTGCTGTAATTCATTAAGTATTGCTTTAATTTTATCATGAATTAGCAGCAGTTGACAAAAGTGTTTGACAAAATGATTCCTCTTGTTTGCTTGTTTAGAGGGCAAATCCAGCAGGATGTGACCTAATCCAGTCATAAATTGACTCATAGATTTATATACAAGGATGTAAATCATTGGAAGGAGAACTCAAGACCACTGATGTGGATTTCTCTTGGACTTTGATGGTGGAAACATTACTGCAAACAAGGACTGTTACTGATGCCTGTCTCTAGATACAGAAAGATGTGCAGCAGTTCAATTCTTTAAGCCTGCTGAGTGCAGTCAGAAGTGATGTGATTTCAGGAAAGCTTGGTGGAAAAGGCACTGCTCAGATGCACTGAAATGAGCAGAAGAAACAACCACCTGTTAGCTGCCGATCCCATTAATGTAAAGCCATCTATCAGATGCAATGCAATCGCATTTCATGGAAAGGGGACCCTGAAATCATGCCAGGGGAGAAATCCTTCCAATGTCAGCCAAAGCCTTTCCAATGTCGGTGTTCTGTCTGCAAAACAAGTTTGTCAGTGCCGTCAATTGAACTGCTTTTAATCGACAGGAATGACGCTGCTGCTCTCAGTGAGTCACAGGAGAAATTAAGCTCCACCTTTTCTGCCAAAGACTGAAATCGAAGTCATGACCAAAGACAACAGGGGATTTGTATTTCCTCACTAATTTTGCAAAGTGATATCTTAACTCATGATAATCTATAACATAATTAATTATAATTTTAATTATGAACTCATAATAATGAGTGAATGTGGGAGTGGTTAAATCATTACAAAATCACTGCTTCAGTGTGAGAAGTTAACTTTTTTGCAGCGAGGAAAAGGTGGCAAATTGAAGGGAAATGGATTCTGTTCTGTGCGAGCGAGCAGCGCTGCTCCTGATTAATACATGAGCGTGGTCTCTGGGATGTGAGGAAGGGTGCGCTGGGTGGGTACAGCTCCTCTCAGCCGCAATGCAGTGCCATGAGAAGCAGCATCTACCTTTCGGCCTCATGGACCTCGTATGATAAGCTCGACACATCCACAAATCTCCTCTAAGGTCAGAGTGGGGGCAGTGAAAACACGTTAAGAAACAGCCTCTTGTGTTTGATTTTTTTTTTTTCATTCTTTATTTATCTGTTTCATATTGCATATTCTCAGCAGTTTATACATAGCACAGTCATCATTGTCCTAGCATTGCAGACCAGAAGAGTGAGACACTGCAGCTCACCTGTCAGGAGAAGCTGCATTAAGGTGCACAACAAGCAAAAATTCAAGTCTTTCTTTACTCATGTATCTGTAAATATAATAGACATTTGTATCTGCTTAAATATACATCTTTATACTTTATATATCTGTCACAATCTTTAGCTTGACATTGTTTTGACATCTCTACCCTTGGAAGGCTTGTTTAGGTACAGCAGGCCCCTGCGTCCCATCAGCGGGATTCAGTTTAAATGCACTTGTTATTTATTAAGGGCAGTTGTCACATTCAGATAAAGAGTTTAGAGCATTCTGCATTCACTACAGTCATACATCAGAAGCATCGATGGGGTGTAATGGCCATACGTAGGGAGCCGGGGATTATTTGCTACAGAAATCACTATTGCTTACATACCATTACCTGCTTTGCGTTGAACATTAAAGTGCCCATCTGCTTTCTCCTGCTCTTGTACTCCCTCATAGTTCTTTGGCATCTCCACCGTCTCCTCTCATGCCCTGGTTCACAGTCTTACTTCTTGGCCTTCTCGTCTTTGCTCTCCTTAGACTCAGTACCAGAGGATTTCTCAGCCTTCTCAGCCTTCCCTTCTTCCTTCACCTCCTTACTTTCTTCTTTACTAGCCTCCTTTTTCTCCACTGGTTTCTTCTCTTCTTTCTTGCTGTCTGTTTTCGGGGGTTCGGCTTTAGGTGCGGGCTTCTCCTCTGGCTTCTTCTCCTCCTTCTTGGCCTCGGTTTTCTCGGGCTCTGCTTTGGGGGCAGGCTTTGCCTCAGGCTCTGCCTTCTCTGGTTTGGGAGCAGAGGGTTTCTCCTCCTTTGCAGGGGGAGCGCTCTCTTTAGGCTCAGGTTTAGGGGCAGGTTTGTCCTCTGCGGGTTTGCTGGGAGGAGCAGCTTTGTCGTCCGCCTTTGACGCGTCATCTGCTTTGCTCTCTTTTTTTGCCTCAGGTTTGTCTGCCTTCTCTGGCTCCTTCTCCTTTGGCTCCTGCTTCTTCTCCTCCTTTACAGGTTGCTCTTTCTCCTTCTTTTCCTCCTTGACGGGCTCAGGCTTCTCCTCTTTCTTCTCCTCTTTAGGGGCATCTTTGGCAGCGACAGGCTTGGCCTTCTCTTTCTCTGGAGACTTTGTTTCAGGGGTCTTGGGAGGAGGAGATTTAGATTCAGGGGATTTGCTGGGTGGGGATTTTGACACAGGTGACTTTGGTGCAGGTGACTTTGACTCGTCTCCTGCGGGGGATTTGACTGCAGGCGACTTCGCAGGTGATTTGGGCATCGGGGATTTGGCTGCTGGGGATTTAGATTCTGGTGATTTAGATTCTGGTGATTTGACGGCAGGAGATTTAGGTTGAGGGGATTTTGAAGGAGGTGACGCAGCCTTTTCTGGAGATTTGGACTTCTCTTCCTCCTCTGCAGCCTCCTCATCCTCTCCCTTCTCCTCTTCCTTCGCTTCCTCTCCTTTCTCTTCCTCCTTCTCCTCCTCCTCTTCTGCGGCCTCTCCTTCCTCCTCCTTCTCTTCTCCTTCCTCGCCCTCTCCCTCCTCTTCTTTGGTTTCCTCACCTTGCTCTTCTTCCTCGCCTGCCTCTTCTTCTTCCTCTCCCTCTTTCTTACCCTCTTCTTCCTCCTCCTCTGCCTCCTCTGTCACCTCTGTCACCTGCGTCTCATCCGTCTGTTCCTCCACGATGACTGTATCTGAGATCTCTTCTCCTTTCACCTTGAAGAGCCTGCTTTCCAGGTAGGAGTACGGACTTCCTCCCGACACGAAGCGATTCTCCTCTCCCTCCAGCAACTTCCTGTTTTAAAGACATAGACGCACACTCAGTGAAAATGTCAATAGCCAGAGAATCTATTTAATTATGTGTGGTTTCATCCTCTGACCGACCTATAAGCTGCGATCTCAATGTCTAGAGCCATCTTCACGTTCAGCAGCTCCTGGTAGTCTTTCAGCTGGCTGGCCATCTCCCATTTGGTGGTTTTCAGCTCGTTATCCAGCTGATTGATGGTCTCCTGCAACATGACAACATGCAACCTCACAGGTCATACTCACGAATGTGCACGTCATGTGTAACATGTGAGATGTCTGTGTTGATTTCCTGCCTGTAGTGAGTTGAGGTCGTCGTTGTGTCTGTCTTCACTCTCCATGCGTTGCCTCTCCAGTGACTCCTTGGTTCCTCGGAGAGTCTCCAGCTCAATGGTGCGGCTCTGGAGCTGGCGGCGGTACTCTGCGATCTCTTCCTTGGTGCCGCGAAGGGCGTCCTGGTTAGACCTTGCAGCATCAGACAGATGCTCCATACGCACTGCGGGAATGACATAAAAAAAGGATATTTTTTTATAAATCATATGTGCCATGTCTGGGCTTGGTCCCTGAATCAGCTTGATGTGACAAAATCAGTATTCTGACTCGGCCCGTGTGCATGCATCTTTGCTCTAACTTCCTGAGACACTTGACCTGCCCTCTGTCCACAAGGCCTCACAGAGCCACTGGGAGCCTGAGTAACCTTGACAGTGTCCGTCTGTCAGGCAGGCGTCTGACTCAGCTCCCTCCCTCTTCCAAGCATGAATGAGCCACATTGCTGCAGTCAGCTGGACACCAAGCAGGGAAAGGTCATCCTGTTTGCACCTTTCACCGCTTATATCAAGTCAGCATGTGGATGTACGGCGAGGGTCGATCCACAGATCGTTAAATTCTGTGACGTGCAGTTGTCAGATAAACCCCTTCAAGGCCTTCGAGGGTGCGGATTGTGTGTGTGTTGAACCACAAAGGTCTGCAGCTCTGTGGGTATCGGATCTTGCGGTATCACTGAGAGGAGGATTCTCACAGGGTGACGTCTCAGTTACTGCCTCGCCTCAGTAAACCTATCCATCATATCTGCATTAATAACTCACTGCTGTGGCCTTGGTTACCTCCAGTCACGACATCAGACAGGATGACTGTCAAAGGGAGGGCCGTCTGATCTGCTTGTGACCTTGAGACGACGATTCTATTTGCAGAGGTTCCGGTTTTTGGGTGATAAACACAAATCAGAGTGTACATGGGGCGCTGGCAAGAACACACCCACTGTTACCCACAGTGAGAGTGCAAATTAATCATAGTCTCCTCTCAGTGTGCCGTCTCGCTCCTGCAGTGCTTGCTGTAAGTAAAGATTGTCATTCTGCGGCAAAGATGCACCCAAGGAGAGTCGCATCACCTTAAACTGGAGGTCATGCTGTTTGAATCTTGATCTCTGCACATGTTCTGCTCAATTAATCTGCCTGGACTTGCTTTATTTGACTGTAACCCATAAATGAATTGAATTAAATCTCTTTTGTTAAAGTTTGCAATCAGGCAGGTTGCTGGGATCTGTTAGTCCGTCAGCACAATGCAGCACAGTGTTGATAGTCTCAGTGGGTGACCCTGCAGGCCCCTGCTCAGTGACCTGAACTCACCTTCGACATGATAACAACTATGGGCTACAGCCTCATTTAAAGGGTTAATCCCAGGGAGGTGACCTCAGACTTCAGCACCACGGACAGAGAACACGCACTATGTTGCACAATTAAGTCTCTCTGTGATTCAAAGAATAAAAGACTTTTTAAGAAACTTTGCCATTTTCACCACACTCACCCTTGAACCACTCCTCGGTGTGCCTTGAGCTCTTGGACGCATGGGTGTCCAGCTGTGAGCGGATCTCTCGCAGTGCGCCGGTGACGTCCGCCTTCAGCGTGTCTCGCACATCGAAGCTCACCTGCGCGCCCTGAATCTGCGCGAGGAGCTCGGCCACTTCTTCCTCGTGGTTCTTCCTCAGAAAAGCGTCCTCCTCCTCCAGGGAGCGGTGCTTCTTGTCCAGCTCCAGCCGCGCCAGCCGGCACTCCTCAACGTACTTCTTCATGGTGCGGGCGGCAGCCTCCAACTCTTCCCGGTTCCGCGCCTCGTCCTCCAGCCTCGCCCTCAGGTGCTGGATGTCCTCCTCCAGGTGCTCGTGCTCCAGAGCCGCACGGGCCTTCTCCCCGGTCAGCTGCTGCAGGAGACCCCTCAGGTCGCCGAGTTCTCGCTCGTAGTGCTCCCCGACGGAGGCGCGTCCCGCCTGGCTCTGCCGCAGAGCTGCCGCCTCCGCCTCCAGGTTGCGGTTGTGCATCTCCAGGTTGCGCACCTTGTCGATGTAGCCGGCGAACCGGTCATTGAGAGTCTGCAGGATCTCCTTCTCGCTCCTCCGCGTCATATCGCCGTTAAATGTTTCCAGGCTGTCGGCGGAGGACGGCTGGCTGTAGGTGAGGCGGCGGCGCTGGGAGTGGAAGCCGCTGGAGGACACGGAGGCAGGCCGTGCCTTGCGGTACGAGGTCGGGCCGAAGAGGTGCTGCTCTACCGAGTAACTCATGATGGCCGGGCCGGAGAAGTGACTGCAGCAGGAGGGGGAGCGCTGGGCTTATATAGGAGGGAGGGAAAACTCACTAGTCAGCACCAGGACACACTATTTAAAGAGATAGCTTTTCTACAGAAAACTACTCCCTGCGCACGAATCTATTCATTGTAATCCGTGTAGCACCTGGTTGGTGATGAGTATTTTCATTGAAGTTGTTAATGAGGTGTATTTTATTTAAATCTTTTAAATGTTTAAATCTAGCTGTTAGTTTCATGAAATCACCACTTTTCACTGCTTTTTTTCAAAATATATTTTACGCATAAAAAACACCGGGAAAAAATGTTGCCTGTATGCTCAATGACTTTAACATAAGTAGGCTCATTTTCAGGCCTATTCCAAACTGCCGAAGGCTTTCATTAGATAATAAAATGAATTATATTTTTTCAAACAACTGTGTTGTTGTGGCTTTCTTTATTTGTGTCTATGTGAAGTGATTGTGTAGTGAGCAGTGTGTTCTGCTGATGCTCTCTGTAGCTGTACTGCTGCAGTGTGAGTTTGCAGATCCATGCCAAACCCCCTGAGACTCAACTCAACTGCTGGGCCATTGACAGTCTCTCTCTCTCTCTCTTTCTCTCTCTCTCTCCCTCACACACACACACACAAAAGGTTTATTTTCCCCTTTACACTTCAAATGAAACGTTTCATCTCTCGGTTTCTGATTTTTGTTGCTGAAGATCTCCAGCTGTGCAGACTTGGTCGCAGGCCAAGCCTAACATGTGACAGCACTGACATAAAAACCAAAAACAGCAGCAGCAGCATAAACAGCCACTTTATAGTGCAGGATACGCACTGAGCTCCGATGATACAGCATTCACAAAAATCCAAACCAAGCTGCCTGCTGATCTGAGGAGAGGACCAGATCTGAAGAGCACGTACAGCACCTATTGATTACTCAAACTCAGGGTGAGTGAGTTTACGCTGCATACCTTAAAGGAGCAGGGAGAATGGAGTCTTTCTTCTGAGATGTGTGTTGAAGAATAGATGGATCAGCACACAGTCATTTATCTGCATCAGCCATTCTTCAACCCTGTGGACATGTGTGTCGTCAGCCCAATGACACCCCAGGGACTGTGTGACACCCAAGTCCTTAGCCTGTCCTCCAGCGATGGTGTCATATGTGTTTAAAGTCTTCAAATCCCTTCAAATAGAGCTGAGGCAATTAGGGTCATGCCTTTTCTTGTGATACGATTATTGATACACTGGCGGCAGCCATAAGTGTTTTTATTAAAAAATTTAGATAATTTGAATTAACACAGTCACTGCTGCATTAAACCCCGTGGTGTAAACCTCTGTAAACTTCAGCACAGGTTGAAAAGAATTTAGGGAGCCATAAACATTTTAAATCCAAAACTGTTTGCCTTTCCGGCAGTTCCATCTTTTGCTAGGCTATTTTAAGTGGGAATGATGGCACACGTGGACATAGATGAGTTACAGTCAGTCTGTGTGCATGTAAAAGGTCTTGAAAGTTAAAAAGTAGAAAACAGTGCTCCTAAAGTGCCTCAAAAGCTTTGTCAGTGGTCCCTATAATTATGTGACTCCATGACAACACCATGTCAGCATTTGCATAATTTATGCCCCATTCACAGTGGAAGTGAAGCTCACTGGAAGCTGAAAACACCACAGAGCTGACCAGAGACCAGATAAGCAGTGCTGGGTCAGGCGTGTGTGAGCTGACCAATCAAAGCAGACTGGGTATTAAAGAGACAGGAGCTTTAGCTCAGTTGTGTAGAGCAGGCGTCTCATGTACCGAGACTTTGTCCTCGCTGCAGCGGACCCGGGTTCAACTCCTGGCCTTGGGCCCTTTGCTGCGTGTCGCTCCCCCTCTTTCTCATCTTGAATCCTGTTCAAGTCGTCAGCTGTCCTATCAATAAAGCCAAAAGGCAAATCAAAATACTTAGGAGAAAAAAAAGGGACAGGAGCTAAAACAGAGCTGCAGCAATGTGTGTGAAAAGCAGTGTGAGAAAAGTGATGTGTTTTTCCGCATTAAAGCATCTAAAGCTATTCTAGTAGTAGCCAAAATAAAATTATGAACCTGAGAGTCAGCGTAATATGTCTCCTTTAAAGTGAAATTGGAGAAAACACTTCTTTGAATCTGTGTTTGTACTGTTTGCACAACAATCACAGTGTATTTTGCACCACATCTCATACCTTCGGGGAGCTGAGGGTCATTCAGGACAAAAATAACATGTCTCGTCCCCTCCCTCCACCAGCTTCATGGTTTATAAATGAGGATAATGGAGCAGAGTGGGCAGAATTCAGTTGTGATGTTACAAGGATCTCAAATTCATTGCAGCTCATGTTCTTCAATACCTTGTTATTTGAACCTTCTGCAAGAAGCTGAAGTCTACTGAAAAAAAAATGGTTGGACAATTTTTCATACTGTGCTAGAAAATTCCAGCTGGAAGAACATAGTAAAACATGGCCATGTTTAGAGTTCATCCAAATGGTTGCTGCATTTGTAATCAGAATAGAGTTGGGGAGCTTTTCTTATTACTACTATTACTATGTCATGAGCCATATTTGAGACAGAAGAACACCAAAGAAGAGACTAACTGTCAAGCAACAGAACAGCTGAATGAAGGCTTCAGGTTGTTGGTTTCTCAAAAGGATCATGAGCTGCACTTTAATGCTGCCATGGGAGGATTTGTCGCAGTGACCTTTCAATGGAAGTCTGAAGCCTTGCCATGTGAATGACATTGAGAGAGAGCAGCAGGAAAAAGAAATGGTAGGCTCTGGCTATGTAATGACCTTGTCCTTGAAGGGATGGATGGAGAGAGGGAAGACAGGCAGAGATGGAAAACATCAGAATCAATGCAGAGGGAAAATGTCACAGAAAAGTGAAAACTGTCCCACGAGAAATTAGATGTGGGGAATCAGAATGAAATATATCTTTTGTGTAAGTTTCCTGTGTGCATGCAAGTGTGTGATAGTGTACTGTGGAGCAGTGGATGTCAGGAGCTTCCCTCGCTTTTTTTTTCCTAGGGTGGTATATTTAGAGCATTCTGTGATTTGAGACAATGAGAGAAAAGAGGATCTGGGGGTTGTGATCAAGGCGGACGTGGAGGTTTAGACGACAGGGAACAAGATGATGCACAGAGGGAGGGATGACAGACACACATAAAGAGGGATGAGAGGAGAGGACGGGGGGAGTGGAGTTGTGTGAGAAAAGAGGGAGTCACCTTGGGAGGGACATCTAGAAAAATGGCTGTCCTGGCAGTCTCGGGGATGACTCAGCTGCAATACAATTAAGGCCCTGGATTGTGTTCACCAGTTGCTTTGTACATGTAGTCGTGTGAGCGTGCATGTGTGTGCATGTGATTGTGGTAAACATCCCAGTGGGAGTTTTTAGAGGACAAAGGAGCCATCATTCACAGTCAAACAGAACACATTAAGGTTATTTACTGTGATGGTGATGAAGCTAATGAACAAAAACAGACAGCTGTGGCACTTCGCAGTTTGTGGCCGTGAAAAATAAGACAACAGATTGAAGTTTCCAGAACACCGAGGCCCGGTCACAGCGCCATCTGCTGCGCAATTATGAGACTGCGGGTGTAGATTCCTGATTTGTCCACAGGGGGCAGCAGAGCGCCGCTGCGACAAACTCGCCACTGTTTACTTCCGGTGTCAGCTCCCATTAGACAACCGAGGGAAAGTTCAAACAACATACGGCGAACTTTTTCACAAAACAGGCAAAACATGTCTATCAAAACGTACCAGCCACTTTCTTTATGTGATAGATGGACCCAGGAAAACAACGAGTTGGTTAACAAATGGAAGGTAAGAATTCAGCGTGAAAAACCTTTTTGAAACTGAGAGCTACTTCATGGCTACCGAGTCATACGAAGGGCTACCAGTTTGATACACTCTTCTGAAATAACAAATTTGCTCAGTTTGCCTTTAGTTACATATGATTATTAATGATTAATGATACTCATCTATGTGAAGACACAGATCACGCTAATGATTTCTCACAATAATTATCAACAATGACTTAACAACCTGGGAGACAAATAATATCAATATTCAGTTTTCATTTTTAGAACAGGCCTGAGGGCTACTCATGTGGTCCTTGGGGGCTCCCTGGTGCCCGCGGGCACCACGTTGGTCACCCCTGCTCTACAACATTAACTCGTCAGTTCACTCAAATCTGGTCATGCTCGAGAACAGATGAGGACAGCCTTTAAGCACACTGTCTTCTAGTGTTCAGGTTGATGTATAGGCCTTTCTAAGATGGACAGTCATGCTTGTAAGTCTTACCAGAACTGGAAGAAGTTTTTACATCTTTTAAAGGTGCTTAAATGGCAATAACACACTCTTATAAAGGATTCCCCTATTGCAAACGTTCCTTCACTTCAAGCCTGTTATTGCTATATTAACATGACAGTAACATTATGATGCTTCTGGTTGATGAATCTCATTCATATGTTGCTGCTGGTGTAATCTATATACGGTACATCGAGTGAAAAAACTGATAATCTTATTTTGAGAGGAAACGTTAAACTATATTTAATAAATGTGTTTCAAAAAGTGACGTTTCCCTCTCAATTATAGTTTAGTAGCGCTGTGAAGTGGCATAAAATGTAAACACTTAAACATTGTACTTTAAAGGTAAAAGTCAGTGTGTGATGTGAGTTTGCAGGTCTTGGATTAAGTATGTATAGGTGAAAGAAGCACTGGAAGCTGCATGTAATCTGATAAAGTGTCTCCAGTGATTTCACTCAGAAGCTATTGTAGGTGGTGTAGGCACCAGGTTTTAAATAGCAGTCCACTGCTCTGTATTGACTGTAACACTGTTGTACTCATCATGGAAAGTTTAAAAACAAATGATCAAAAGCTATACACCAAAACGTGGCTCCCAGTTACCCATAAAACAATTAAGTCAGTGAGTAACATCACCAGAGGCAATTTATAGATTTCATTTAGCCACTAACAGCTTTATACTCCTTTTTAAATATATGCAGTATTACTCCTCAAGACGTGTGAACACACTTTAATGTGGCAGTATAGGTGGAGTTTTACTTTATGTACCATTACTTACTTTCCAGTTTGCTTTCACTTTCTTGTTTCAGCAGCAAGAAGGAGGAGCAGAGGCTGTAAGCCACAATCACAACCAGACCCATCTGAGATGGTGTTCGTCTGAGTTTCACAAACTTTCAAGGAAAATCCAAGGTGCTCCATTTCCCTCATAATACTGTTCAAAAGCTAATTTTTTTAAGGTGGGGAGCTCAGCTCTAACCTTTGTGGATCTTCTATCTCCCTCTTTTCCAATCCCCATGTCCCTCTCCTGCAGGTATCCCTCCTCTTGTAGATCATGCACAGTTGGAGCTGACAGTAGTGTACAATGCCTGTTTGTGCTCTGTTGCTCTGTCTCAGTTCTCAGAAGCTGACCTGCTCCTCTCACAAGCCACAGAGAGAGGTAGGCCTAAGATGCAAGATTATGACAAAACCATAGATTTATAATGTCCTACATCCAGTTTCATGTTAGAAGGATTTCTAAACTGTGATTTTCACCACCTACTCTTGTTCCCAGTTGTTACAGTTATACAGATGACAGGTGATGACCCTATTTCTTCAGACCCTCCTGCATTTTGGAAAACACTTCTCAAATCAATGGGAAACACAACTTTTACTTCCTCTGTACAGCACCTTCTTTGTCTGCAGTGGGCAGTGTGGCTGGCCAAATGCCAGCTGAAAACCATTCAAGAGTTTCAGGTACGATCCTGTTTAGAGATTGTGTTTCCATCTAACCTGTTTGGTATTCATCCAGTCTATTTTGGTGAAGCTAAAGAGATGTGTGAACCAGACTTAACCAAAGGTTTGTTTGTGACACTAAAAAGCAGATTGTATGTTATGAATATGTGACAAATACTCTAAATCTATAGATGTTCAGGACATGCTATCTCTGTCCTCTTCAACCTCATAACCCTCATATGTTATATATGAGGCAAAGATATAATGACTGCTATCAAGTGTTGGATGTATATCCAAGCCACTTCGCCCCCTAAACTCTGAATGCTTATCTGCCTTACTTCTTGTATCCAGTCCGTACTGTGTGTAATAATATAGGCCTGATTTGTATTCATTGTTGACAGTATTATAAATGAAATTATACAACATTTTTTTCCTGTGATGCAGGATGAGCTGTTCTCCCTGTTTGAGACACTATCAACCGAGTTTGGGGATGATGAGAGGAGCAGTGAAAGGGGAAAGTCCTCAGACATTCCAATGCTGGTGATGGACCCAAGACGGCTGATCGAGTTATTGCAGACCTGCACTTTTATAGCCCAAGGTCAGCAATATACATGTTTTTTGTTATTGCATCTTGAATGAACAGATGCAGATTGCTGTAACCCAGTGGCGGACTCAGGCTTTCTGTGTGTAGTAGGCCACAAATGAGGCATGTCTTGATGCAGTTTAAGTGAAATAGATCTAATCTCTGGTTAAGATTAAAAATAGTCTCATTATTTGACTCACATGTTTTTCATACATACAAAAAATTGTATAGAGCTTGACATGTAATAAATGTCTTGATTTCTGTTTTTGGCTCAGGGGCAGACAAAAAAATATTGAATGAATAGTTGAATGCAAACTGACGTGTTAGGGCGTGTATTTGAATTGTAGGAGTGGCATGATTTGAATTGCCTTGGCCAAAGAGCCTCAGGCAGGTGATGTAGTGTGTTGAGGTTGTTTTATGTTTGTTCTATGTAGGATGCTCTCTTGAGGACAATAACATTTTTAAACTAAACAACAGGCCACTGATGTATAAAAAGACCATTGCGTTTATGGTATTAAGTAAAAGTATGTTTTCTGTATGTTTTATTAAGGTGCAGAACGATTGAGTGAGGGTCAGAGTTCAGAGGCGCTGTCAGGCCTGCAGAAAGCTTCCTCCCTCTCCGCTCCCAGAACGCTATTAGCATACACACACCACCTCTCGGGCCTCTGCCTCGCCTCTATGGTAAACACACAAACGTCTACACATATGCACAGAGAACTTGCATTCATCAAGTACGGGTATGACAGGTTTTAGGATGTGCATGCAGTGAGAGTGTGTTTGTATGTGCATTTGTCTTCAGAGCTGCCCTCAGATGGCATTGCAGTGTTACAGGATGGCACTGGAGACAGACTCCTGGTGTGTGTGTGCGCTGTACCAGAGCATACTCATATACAGAGAGCTGGAAAACACACAGGCCGAGATACAAGCTCTTCGTTTGCTGCACTCAGTGAGTAATACACGTATACAGTATGTACGAGGAAAGCAGAAAAAACGTGCCGGAAATGTGTTTAAATGTTGGTCTTGTAGATAATTTGTTGTTAAAAAATATTCTGTGCCATTGTTGTTGAGGAGCAGATGAACCAAAAGGTTTATTTGGGCCACTGACACATATTCATGTAAGTGTATGCCTGTGCACTGACACATGAAACGTCTCTTGTCCCACAGACTTTGCTGTTGCCCTCTGCCACAGAGCCTCCTCTGGCTGGTACTCCTCTCCTCTCCCCTTCCGTATTGCTTTGCAGCCAATCACTGAACCGCATGCTGTCAGTTCCCTCTGCCCTCTCTGTCCTTCACAGCCTGGCTCAGAAGTGTGTGCTCCATGGGAGGTGAGAAGCACAGCATGGAGCTCAGAGTTTCTGATTCTTTATGGCACCTGATCATGACTAAAAACTAGAAAATAGATGGAGATGAGAATAATACACACATGGGGCAAACTGTAGTTGTAATATGAGTGTAACTGCTGTTTCTTCAGGGTGTCAGAGGGTGTGGAATATTATTTGGACCTGCTGGCTGCTCTTCACTCAGATGATCAACATGGAGTAAGACTGAAAACCCTGACAGATGAGACAATTTAACAATGAAATTTGGATATATTTTAATTTATGTCTGTATGATTTAAGTCTCCATCTCAGGTACATGCTAAGGACCCTCCCCTCCCTAGGCTGCCTGAGCTTTACCTGGAGGCTGGCGCGGCCTTGCTCACGGCCCGACGGCCCGCTGATTGCGTGGCGCTATGCGATGAAGTCATTGGCACAACGCTGGAGCTGCTGCCTGAGAAGTTGGTGTTGGAGGAGCCAGAGGAGAAGTTTGAAGTTGAGACCAGGACTGTGGGTGCAGAGGGTGAAGATAGGATGAAGATGCTGCTCTGGACTGGGGCTGCCTACCTCCTCCAGGGTCACTGCCACACTCACCTGAGGGACTGGAAACAAGCTGTGACTCATTACACAAGGTATTTAAGATGAAAAAGGCTGTTTCTGTTATGATGATAATATGATTATATACAAACACATAAGCTTGTACTTTCCCTTATAGATGTATCAACCTGCTGGTAAAGGTGCACTTTAAAAAGAAAGTTAAGTACTTTTATCTCTTTGATGCTTTGCAGAGACATTTCCATTTTTACCAACCCCACAGCTACTGTTACTTTATGCATTTTTCCTATTGATCGTTCGATTGCAGGTTTCCAACCACAAATCCCCAGTGCAGACATGGTTGGTAAGCAGGGAACAGATCTGTGTATCCTCCAGAGGCTGAAGGGGCTTTCACTAGCTGGTAGAGGCATCAGTTTCTCCCAGACAGGCCAGCTAAGAGAGGCACTGAGAGACCTCCATCTCAGCTTGCAGGCAGTTCCAGGTACACACACCACAGCTTTTACTTATTGATCGATACAGCAGAGCTTATTTAAGCTCAGTCATATGCACTTTAGGCTCATGCTATGGTAATTTGAGCTATGATTTGAACAATATTAAATCTGTCCTTTGGTCATTTGTTAGAACATGTGATCATGCTGTATGTACTGTACTGTCTCAGACTGTGTGGGTGCAGGGCTGTGGTGCGGTGAAGTGCTGTGGAGGCTTGGCAGGAGACAGGAGGCAGCAGCTTGTTGGGAAAAGACATGGAGCTTCCCTGCACAGTCCTCAGTAGAGTAAGACACTGTCATGCCTACATTCAATGCCTCTGCTTAGTTTGTGGTTTGTGCTGTGCAGTATGTGCACACTTAACCCCTTTCAACACCCCGGCACAAAAACGCATCTCAGGTGACAAGCTTGCATGTGTCCAGCTTAGACACGTGTGAATGTGCCACAAAAATATATTGTGGGGAACGGGCATTTAATTATATAGCCACACTCAGAGGTGGTCTGGGAATCCTTGTGACCATGCAGCTACAGACACTTAAGGATTTTGTGCTCAACCATAAGTGCACACAGCAAGACAGTTGATTTCTAAGTCCTCTCAAGATCTCCAACAGGTTGTGTAATGCTGCTGTCAACAATGTTGCAATGCCAACACAATGCCATTTTAAAATACAGCAAATAAAATGAAGCATTAGTATTGCAAAATGTGGTTTCACCACATTTTCGTAGGAAATAAAATATATTTTTAGACAGTTTTACAGCACCAATTGATTGGGCGTGGCCCAACCATAAGAAATGTATTATTTTAAGCATTTCACCATTTTCCACGGCACAGATTGATAATGTACAAATATAATTATATTGTGTATGTTATGAAGACAAAAATAGCGATTTTAAACTATTAGCTTGCACCTTGGTCAGTGCATTTGAGAGATTACTTGCATTATTTCAAGCTGTTTTCGTCAAGATGGCCATGTGGAAATGTGCAATCTATTTTATGCCACACATTTTTCAGTAGATAACCTCAAATGTAAACAGGATAGTTTGTATCTGTGGTGACTTAAAATGCACATAGAGGCATTCCTTGTATAAAGTGCAAAACAAATAAAACCCTGGCACCTACTCATATATTTTCACCTTACAGACAGAAGCTATCCTCAACCGATGCTAATAAGATAGACCATGCTAAATAAGAAGACCAGTAATCTATAAGTACTGGAGTTTTGTGTGTTTTGATTCTAGTCACTACCCAACACTCAGTATATTGCTTAAGTGTTGAAACGGTGTGTGCTATTCTTTCATCACATGAAGTTCAGGCATTCTTAGTCGGATTCAGACACAATCTGAATTAATACATCAGGACCAAACAGGATTTTTTTTGGTGTTTTTACAAAGAATATAAAATATATAAGCCTTAAGTAGTTAAAGCAGTGTCATGGGGTTTTGGCAGAGAACATTTACCATGCTGTCACATTAGTCTTCATCTAACTGGTGTATTTCTTCTGTGTTGCAGGAGTTTACGTCTGTACCTACAGGAACCCCAGTCTGGCCCTTTGTTGGACTCCACAGAGCTGCGGCACAGAATACACGAACTTGGCTCTACCTTGTCAGCCTAGAGAGGGACAAAAGACGACTACCCTATCACTTACTCAACTGGATCAACTTTCACCTGCCTCTGAACTCGAACCAATACTCACAACAAACATGTATCTACTTCAGCAGTAAAATAAAGCATGTTGAAAGGGCTTACAGTGTTTGATAATGAACACAGTGTATACCAGATGTACTGTAAAGATGCTGGGCCACAAGAAAGAAACAGTGTATTTTGGGAAGGCACAGGTAATCAAGAATGTTACTTTAATATTTGATTATGCTTATTAAACTAAAACGCAATACATACCACCTAAGAAGACACAACACAAACTATGCTGCTGCTCTAAAAAGCCTAATTAAGGCGATTTTTAAAAATGTATTGCTCCTATGAATAACACATAATTTAAACAAAATATTTTGCCCTGTTCTTCTCACATATCGGTCAGCTTTCATCAATAAAACAACATTATCAATTCCATGTTTTTACGCTTCTTCAGTATCAACGCGGTACGCATTAATTGGTTGACAGAAGTTTACCGAGAAGCTTAAGTGACCAATAAGAGACGAGTTGATGAAAATAGGAGCGTCCCTCTCATTTGTTACTGGCCAGATTTCCACAATATTCGTGTTGACGTCTCACTCCGGATTCTGTCATTGGTTACCGAGTTGACGGCCAGCCTGGAGCCAATCAGAATGACGGATGCATCCAGCTCATGGTATAACTGTAAAGAAGAGCACGGAAACGGCTGCTCTTTCGTGTGAAATCACAGAGAACGTTGAGTAACGAGAACCGGTCAAGCCTCTTACACATTTAGCTAGAATTTCTTTATTTATTGATAGTAATCCAGGTGGACGACCATGGCCTCGGGAGGGGAGTAAGTAGAAATATCTTTCAGTCCTTTAAAATGCGTTTTTCTGAACAATGGCTATCAGCAGTTGCCTTTTAAATGGCTAACGTCAGCTCAGAATACGGTCGTTTATTAAAGTTAGCTCAATTGCTAGTACATGACCGAGTTTGCTAGCAGGCGAGCTAATGGGGTCAGTTACTTCAGCCTCCGCACTTTTGTCCATTGGCTGGATATCTTAACATTAAAAATCCATTGAGAGCTGAGTGTTATATCGACAGTTGTTAAACTGTTGTCGTCCACACGGTTGTCTTTGGCTAGTTACTGACACTGAGTTAGCCTGCTGTGTGACAGCTACTTGACAAAGCGCAGTCATCTCTGTCGTGTTTGCATGCTAATGCTAGCTTAGCAACAGTGTCAAGGCCAAAGCCATCCACCATCACATCGATAAGTTGGCCTATCCACCGGCTAATAGCCTGTCTTTATGGTTGGCTTCATATTGTCAATTGATCATTATAAACCTAATCGGTAAATGGCTGAGATTAAGATCACAGGCTAACGGCTAAACGAAAAGAAACGGTAGCTAACGATAGTCATCCAACAGTTAGCTACATGGCGAGCTGTCCATAGCCACACAGTGCACCTAAGCTAGCAGGCTAACAAGGTCCGGCTATTCATTCTGAATGATCGACAATTTACTTGGGCTCTAATTCGCTGTTAGCAAAACAGTTGTGAAATAACACATTTCCCCATCTGACTATCATGCGGGTCATCCTCGCATCGGTAGCGAATACATTTAAAATCACAACCGAGTTGGTACATGCTCTAACCGTGAAGGAACCTAGCTAGCTCACAAAGTTTTTTTCTAATTCTTTTGCTGTGTCATCTGGGCTCACTCGCCAGTCAGTTAGCTGTAAGGCTAACATTAGCATGCTAACAACATGAAAGAGAAACCTCAAAACGGGCTCAAGACTTTTCTGGAAACTTGTGGCAATTTGAACCTTACCGTTAATCACTGGTTCGTTGTGTGCTGTAATTTGATTGTACACATTATTGTGCGTACTATCGTTTGGTGACGTTTAGCCACTATGATTAGCGAGTTGTGTACATGACCTGTTTGCACTTATGGTTGCTACTGCGACAAATACTTTATTAATGATAATAACTCTGATAATGTAAGAACATGCACACACTTAAATTGGCGTAAGGTTATCAGAACTGACTAGTGTCTCATATCATTTATATCATAAGTTAATTTGCAGCTTTTTATAGATGTGTAAATATAGAAAATTACATAAACAGTACAGTTGGAATAAACTTTACAGACCCAAACCAATCAATAACGTTGGTAAAAGCACTCATCTCTGATCTCTCTTCAGACATTATATGGTCTTGAGTTTAAAGCGATCTCAGTGCCTTTTAATGGGTTTTAAATGCTAACAGTAAGGTGTTTTCCAATTCTCCATAGATGTACTAGAGAAACTAAACCAGAAACTGAGAGGTTTCACAATGTCACATATCGCTGCTTGGATAATAATGAAGTTATCAGACCGAAGTCATGCATTAATGCTGTTAATTCCTTACTAATTTAAGGAGCTTGGTTACTGTGGGACCTGCCTGATAACTTGATGATGCTCAATAACTATATATTTCTGACCATAACTTCTTGATTCTGTTTGTCATCATAGATCCAAAAATGATGATCTAGCCACTGCAATTCTGAAACAGAAGAACAGACCCAACAGACTGATTGTGGATGAATCCATCAATGAAGACAACAGTGTGGTCTCTCTCTCTCAGGTAGATTTCTTTACATTGTTGTTTCTGTTATTCTAAAATGTGTAATCTGTCATCATGGACCAGTTGGATATATTTTATGAGCCTTATTTTAAATGTAATAACACAACAGATTTGCAAAAATGATTTTGTTTAATGTCCGTTAAGACCAAGATGGACGAGCTGCAGCTCTTCCGTGGAGACACAGTTCTGATGAAGGGAAAGAAGCGGCGGGAGACTGTATGCATTGTGCTGTCTGATGACACCTGCTCTGATGAAAAGGTTCGCATGAACAGGGTGGTCCGCAACAATCTGAGGGTCCGACTGGGTGATGTCATCAGGTGAGGAAAAGCACACAATCATCTAAATTCTTTCAACAATCACTTAAAAAAGAAGTGGTGTTGATTAAAATGTCTCCTCCAGCATTCAGCCATGTCCCGATGTGAAGTACGGAAAGAGGATCCACGTCCTCCCAATAGATGACACAGTAGAGGGAATTACTGGCAACCTGTTTGAAGTCTACTTGAAGCCATACTTTCTGGAGGCTTACAGGCCAATCCGCAAAGGTGAGTAATATCTTGCAGTCCAAGTTAAGGGTATATTTGGCCTGGTTGATTTAAATATATTTCAATGTATGACACACAGCTCTTGTTAGAGGAAAATTAACATTGTTTCCATCTACCATGCACAGGTGATATTTTCCTGGTCAGAGGCGGTATGCGTGCTGTGGAGTTCAAGGTGGTAGAGACCGATCCCTCTCCCTACTGCATTGTTGCTCCTGATACAGTCATCCACTGTGAGGGCGAACCAATCAGGAGAGAGGTGGGTAGCTGGTACAGTGCTGTGGTAGTGCATGGATTAACGTTCTCCAAAAAAGAATCCCATTAAAAATTGAACATCTTGTGTTTGAACATGCAGGATGAGGAGGAGTCCCTGAACGAGGTGGGCTATGATGACATTGGAGGAGTGAGGAAGCAGTTAGCTCAGATCAAAGAGATGGTGGAGCTGCCCCTTAGACACCCTGCACTGTTCAAGGCCATTGGAGTCAAGGTAAGGCATGTTTTTGATCTGTATGGAGGAACAACCAACCTTAAATGCAGAATTACAAGGGACCATATTTTGCTTAAAAATGACTTGACATTCTTGTTCAAAGGTAAAGTTGAATTTAATTGGCATCCATTCCCAATTTCAAAACACTAGGGTTTTGTTCCAGTCATACTCGCACAGAAGTGACAGTGGCAAATATAAACTAACTTTAGCTTGATTCTGATGTGTAACTTGACTTTGTGTCACTTTAGGAGTCTTCTATACTTGCGCTGCTGTTACACTAGGTTTAGTGTGTCCGACAGCTGTACATTTTAAGTGTTAAATCACAAGAATAAAGCAAGAAATTAACACACCACCTCATTGTATGTATACTGGTCTTGGATTTTTTCTTTTCTTTTTTTTCTTTTTTACTTTTCAGTATGTATAAAGATGTTTCGTTTTTTTTTAACCACTTTTCAGCCCCCACGTGGTATCCTGCTTTATGGACCCCCTGGAACTGGAAAGACCTTGATTGCTAGAGCTGTAGCCAATGAAACTGGAGCCTTCTTCTTCCTGATTAATGGTATGAACAACCATCCACATTTTTCTAACACGTATTCACAGTCTGGGTGATTGTGTTGATTATATATGTGGATGAGTTGAAAATGTTTTCAATGGTTGCTTGAATATACCTTGAGGATGGAAATACACTTTCTTCATCATTGTGAATCCTGATGTCTATCAATGATAAAAATCAAAATGATATTAAAAAAAATCTTATTGGCTTGCTGCAGGAAGCGATATCACCTTTTATTAAATTCTGTTATAAAGTAGTTTAGGTGTCTCATCTCCTATTATGAAGTTCACAGTTAGGAAAATTGGCTCTTTTCATGTGCACTGCATGTACTGTATGCACCAACATCTCAGACACCAGTTTGACAGTGTTTTAGATGGGATGGAACTTATTCTGTACATCCATATGAAATATGTTTGGTGTATATGCTGTGCTTTCCTCTGAAAACAAAATGCTGGTCTCCATTTTAGGTCCTGAGATCATGAGTAAGCTGGCAGGAGAGAGCGAGAGTAACCTGAGAAAGGCCTTCGAGGAAGCAGAGAAGAATGCTCCTGCCATCATCTTTATCGATGAGCTTGACGCAATCGCTCCTAAGAGGGAGAAGGTGAGTGGGAGGAGAGGATGACTGAAAAACATTAGTGTCTGTTTACAACTTAAGTGTTTTGAAATTAATAGAACTGTGTCTGTCTCTAGACCCAGGAAAACATTGGAATTGCATTCAAAGCTAACTCTATGCATGTATTCTTTTGGTATTTCATTTTTATAACGGTAATCCTTCACACCCTGATTGAAAATAAAGCTGAAAGGGACTTAGTGTTATCTGTCACATCCTGATCATTGGCCAAAGTATTCAAATTTAGTCAATACATTAATGTAAAGATAATATTTAAATGTGAATTGTATAGCAACAATGTTATGATTTGTGTTTTGTAGACTCATGGAGAGGTGGAGAGGCGCATTGTTTCTCAGCTGTTGACTCTTATGGACGGCCTGAAACAGAGAGCTCATGTCATCGTCATGGCGGCCACCAACAGACCCAACAGCATTGACCCTGCACTCAGGAGATTTGGTAAGTTTTGTGTTTACATTTCACATTTTACTGCGGTGGTAACGAGAGGAAGCTACATGTACAAGTATCAAAATGTAAACCCAGCAATACAGACATTATCAAAGATAAATGTTTAACCCAGCGCTGATTTGATATTTTATTTCAAATTCAGCAATTTTCATATGTCTCATGTGTCTTCCCTTAATATTTATGAAAATTGTTTTGTAGAAACTTGAATTAAACTCCAGTAAATTTAAAATGTCATTTTCAACCAACAGCATCACATACATTGGGTTGTGCCTCTAAGAAATGTCACTACAATAGAGTGGAATTACTGTGTCTCATTTTACTTGCCTCAAGCTGCTGTGTTTCTGGCATGCTGTCACATCACTGATTAAAACTACCGGCTGCTGTTTATTTTGGGGGCTCTGCAGGTCGCTAGTGGGTTAGATTCGCACAAGGCTGTGTGGTTAAATTCTATGGAGGTGTGTCTGGAATGTTTCTGTTTCGCTGGAACTAATCGGTGTGTTTGAACCCTCTCCAGGGCGTTTTGATAGGGAAGTGGACATCGGCATCCCTGATGCCACTGGCAGATTGGAGATTCTCCAGATTCACACCAAGAACATGAAACTGGCTGACGATGTCGACTTGGAACAGGTCTGTAAAAATAATTCTCCTGCAATCAGGTGACACCAAACCACTCAGTGCCATTTTATAAGAGGGAGAGCCATGTGGTTGTCATGATCTGTAATTTCCAAGTAAAACCACAATGCATTCTCATAACTGCAGTTACTGCATTGCAGTGTTCAATATAAGACTTCATGAACGTGTATGATTGTATGATGCTAGTCAGGATATCAACATCAGTGTGATCTCTGTATCTTGTATGTAGGTAGCCAATGAGACTCATGGACACGTGGGTGCAGATCTGGCTGCCCTCTGCTCTGAGGCTGCCCTGCAGGCCATCAGAAAGAAGATGGACCTGATCGACCTTGAGGATGAGACCATTGATGCTGAAGTCATGAACTCACTTGCTGTCACTATGGATGACTTCAAGGTAAAGCCTGTAAAATTATTATTTTTATTTGCTACGTTTGCTCATTACGGCCCCCTGAGCCCTTACTGAAATGATTGTCTATCCTTCAGTGGGCTCTGAGCCAGAGCAACCCATCTGCACTGAGGGAGACAGTTGTTGAGGTTCCCAACATCACCTGGGAGGACATCGGAGGTCTGGATGATGTCAAGAGGGAGCTGCAGGAGTTGGTGCAGGTATGGACCTCTTCCAGAAATAAGAGCATATCTAAAACATAAAGTATTTAGTATTACAAGGGAATTGTACAAGCCATAAAATGTTTTTTTTTTTTCTAACTGTGCTTTCCCCCCCCACCCTTTTTTTTTCTCATATTTTTTTAAATTCAGTACCCAGTGGAACATCCAGACAAGTTCCTCAAGTTTGGCATGACCCCATCCAAGGGTGTGCTGTTCTATGGTCCCCCTGGTTGTGGTAAGACTCTGCTGGCCAAAGCCATCGCCAATGAGTGCCAGGCAAATTTCATCTCCATCAAAGGACCTGAGCTGCTCACCATGTGGTTTGGAGAGTCTGAGGCCAATGTCAGAGAGATCTTTGACAAGGTAAGAATGTTGTAAATGGTCTACGTGACACTACTGATTTCACTGATTGCAACCAAGTCCACTCAAAATAATTAACTTCTGCACTGTATTTAAGACCACTCTGCGTATCTGTGATGTTTCCAGGCTCGTCAAGCAGCCCCATGCGTTCTCTTCTTCGATGAGCTGGACTCCATAGCCAAGGCTCGTGGCGGCAATGTGGGAGATGGTGGTGGAGCAGCTGACCGTGTCATCAACCAGATCCTGACCGAGATGGATGGTATGTCCAGCAAGAAGAACGTCTTCATCATCGGCGCCACAAACAGACCAGACATCATTGACCCCGCCATCCTGAGACCTGGACGTCTGGATCAGCTCATCTACATCCCCCTGCCTGACGAGAAGAGCAGGATGAGCATCCTGAAGGCCAACCTCCGCAAGAGCCCCATCAGCAAGGTGACCATGCCGCTATTCATAAATGCATCAACAGACTTTCTGATTTAACTGTTGTGTTTTAATTCACTCAGTTTTATATAAATATATGCTGGAGCACTAAGAGAAATATTATTACAATAAATTAACTCATTAGAATTAAGAGAATCAAAATGTATGCCTTTATCTAATTTTATAATTATTATTATTTTTTTTTTGTTAGGATGTGGACTTGGACTTCCTGGCAAAGATGACCAATGGCTTCTCTGGAGCAGATCTTACAGAGATCTGCCAGCGGGCATGTAAGCTGGCCATCAGGGAGAGCATTGAGAATGAGATCCGCAGGGAGAGGGAGAGGCAGACCAACCCATCAGCCATGGTCAGTGCTTCTTCTGTCCCTTTTTTATTCATGTTTTCACATTTACGCGCTTCTGCTCTGCTGCTGCTTTAGATGCTTTACATGATGGTACCTCTCATATCATTTTTGTAGGAGGTGGAAGAGGATGATCCTGTGCCAGAGATCAGGAAGGACCACTTTGAAGAGGCAATGCGATTCGCTCGCCGCTCCGTCAGTGACAACGACATTCGCAAATACGAGATGTTCGCTCAGACACTGCAGCAGAGCCGTGGCTTTGGCAGCTTCAGGTACGTTTTTCTGTTTGATGGGTTGTATTTGCATGAATGTTGCATACTCGGTGTAGAAAGTATGGCAATCCACTTGCATGGTGTCACTCCACGAGCTTTGTTAAGTGGTACCATGTAAGTGGAGAGTTATTTAACAAAATTGGTTTCTCTGCTAATTGGCTTCTGTTCTGATTGGCAGCCAGACTGAAGCGGAGTTAAATTTTAAGTCTACTTTTTTACACGGAAATAATCTGCATGCTTTTTAAAACATGTTTGTAACAAGCTGTAAAGTAGTGGTGGTAACATTTTCCTGGAATCCTTACTGCTCCTATTGAATATCCTGTCATAACTTAACACCTCAAAGTACTTACACTCCTATAAATGTTATTGTCAGAATAGTCCCCTATAAAATTGGTCAATGATTCTTTCTTTGCTTCCAGGTTTCCCTCCAGTGCTGCAGGCGGCAGTGGTCCAAGCCATGGCTCAGGAGGAACTGGCAGTGGTCCAGTGTTCAACGAAGACAACGATGATGACCTTTATGGATAAATGTACACTGCCCCACAGTGGTCAGTACTGGGATCACACCTGTACAAATTCTCACCAGATTCCACATTTTTAGGACTTTGTGCTTCTTTCATGTGTTCCTTTTTTTTGTATGACTTCCCTCGGAGAAAGCATGTAGCCGCTTGGTTTGCCCTGGCTTTGATGTGGGTGGGGGTTAGGGGATGTTGGAACTGGAATATGAGTGACTGATGCTGACTGGGGAGGGAGGGCAGGGGTGGGGGGGATTGTTATTGAGTGGCCTCATTCTCAGTATATCACAACCAACATGAATGGCTTTAGTGACGGGATTCTATGCTAGACTATAAGAAAGAAAAGAAAACAACATATTGCTAATGACTTCCTCTTTTTTTTTTTTAAATAAACAGTAGCATATAATGTATTACAAATTTGTCAAGGTTATGTTGTTGAAAATAAAATCTCACGAAATGGAAGTTTTTTATCAGTGTCTTTTTTTTTTTTTTTTGTTCTTTTTTTTTTGTGTATTTTAGTTCAGTGTCAATTTTTCCGATTCAGGCTCTGTCTTATCTTTTAAATCTTTGTCCCCTATGGTAAGAGGTGTCATTTCAAACATTATAAATATTGATGTCTGTTACCATGTTCAATACCACAGGAAAAAGTTGACACGATATTGAAGGTAGAAAACTAGATTTTTATTGAAGGATCAGTAAAACACTAGACTGTGTTAAGTTCAATAGTGTATATGTTTATTAACCAAACACAGCTAGTACAGATATAGAACATTCAGAATTGATATTTACTGACAATAGTAAGTGCATTTTAGATTCAAAGAAAATTTACATTTAGTAGGGAAAAGTTATGAGAATATATGTGGACATAAAGCAGTGCTCTATATGAGTGCTTGTCATTTTATCTCTTTGAGTAGAGACCGACAAGAAACCTTAAGAATTTGGCTGGAATTTTCACTTCATGAATGAAATGATACTTTTCGACATCAGGTAGAATGAATTGCTAAATTTAGGCCGTGGGAGCAGTGCTGCTGCCATGATTCAGTGATGATGTCTTCACTCTGCCAGACATGCAGGCACCATGTGATCAAAGCTTGTGACATTTGGCAGACGGGCAGTTCTGTGACCGACCACACAGTGTCACTCTGGCAGTGAAAGAATAGTGAAGGCAATGAATAATGGTATCATTAGAAAATGATTTTTCTCCCCTCACTGGAATCTCAGTTAATGTGCACCTAGCAGAACACGTTCTTATCTGTTTTCCTGGCAAATTTAGTCACTTGAATATTACCAATGTAATGCCACCCATCCCAAAGAGGAACATCTGTTTTGATAGCATTTTAATTCAGTGTAGAAATGTGGTTTCTGCAGTGTACAGTTTGTGACAATCATAAGACACGCTCTCCCGTGTGTAGACTCAGTAGGGATCATGGAAGGGGAAATGAGGATGTTCTGCATCTCTCCACACTCTCTTGCCATCCCTCTGTGAAAAATGAAATGACAGTTAATTATTTATATTCACATTACAACCGAATGAGAGTTTGTTTACATAGAAGATTCAAACTCACACAGTCGAGCTCTCTAAGAAAGAACGAGTATACCCTGCGCATTGGAGATTTATGGCGATCTAAAAGCGGCTGATGTCTCAGCCATGTGGTGTCACCGGTGAGTCCTCAGCAGCTTAAAGTTAATTTTGCACTGCGATGGCTGCTGTACATATATAAACATAACTCACTGGCATAACATGGGCTCTGCTTTGGAGGGGCATCCTCTGACGTGTCATGAGATCGGTGACTCACCTCGACTGATGGAACGATGAAGCGCTCGTTGCAGTTGAAGGATTCGATCAGCTTCATGTCGTCCTCTGACAGGGAAAAGTCAAACACCTGCAGGTTCTGCTGGATCCTGGAGGGTGTCACACTCTTAGGGATGCACACGACGCCTCTCTGCACGTGCCACCTGCCAAGGCGACACCAAAGACTTAAGCAGCTCTATGGCGCTGATCTGTACACCTGAGCTCACAAGGGGGTTTTGAGTGCCTTACCTGAGTATGACCTGGGCAGGTGTTTTCTGGTACCTCTGGGCTACAGCTTCAAGTCGAGGATCCTGCAGCAGACTTGGTTCACCAGGAGAGGCCCAGGGTCTGTCCCCGCTACCCAGGGGACTGTAAGCTGTCACGCAAACTGCCACTGACCTGAGGCAGAGGTGTACGTACCGTCAATGGCAACGTTATTCAATGGAACTGACGACAAAGAAATTGATCTGCAAATGACACTGACCGACAGTGAGACAGGAGGTCTGCTTGAGACAAATATGGATGGCATTCCACCTGTGGAACAATGAGACACACACTCTGAATCACAATTGTTGATAAAACCTCATGAACTGTACTTATTTATTTGTCCACATTGTACCTGGTTCACCACCGGTGGGTGTCTGGCCACGCTAATGATGTCATCAGTCTGCCTGGCGTTGAAGTTGGACACTCCTATAGCTTTGACCAGACCTTTGTCCACCAGGCTCTCCATGGCTGCCCAAGTGTCACTGTAGTGTGTGTCAGAGTAACAAATACTCCCATCCTCCCGTCGAGGCATCAGCTCCTTCCCACGCCTGAAACATCCGCACACACACGCACACAGGCAGCATCACTTAATTTCATAATAATCTCACATCAATCCACAAATTGACAACCACGGAGAGACAAATCAGTTTACTGGCTACAGATACTCACTGGAACGCCATGGGCCAGTGCATAAGGTAGAGGTCCAAATAAGAGAGACCCAGGTGGGCCAGAGTGGTCCTGCACGCCGCCTCAACATCCTCTGGGTCGTGTTTGGTGTTCCACAGTTTGGATGTTATAAATACGTCCTCGCGACGTAGAGCCTGGAAGGGAAAGCATACCGGGAATTCAGACCTTTAGGTATTCATTTCAGGTAAACACATGACAGTTAAGATACTTCAGTCAGAGCAATCAGGTGCTTCATCAAAACGTTTCAACAATTAAGCTGTGGCCATCTTTGCCCAGAAAGGTATACTACACCACAATTTCTATCATTAATATTATTCTAGTTTCGAAACCAAGAACTGACCGCTGACCAGGAAATGACCATGAACTGCAGCGTCTGCAGTTCATGGTCAGCAGTTTGACCCCTCCACCCACAGAAGCTCTCTGCTTACTCTGTCTGACTCTATTGTGAGTGCTGAATCACAGCTCATGTCAGTAGACTTGAGTGGCATTAAGCTTTCTAAATAAAGGTGTATAACAAATAATTGATTAGCCATACAGCATTTTTTTGCATAGTTGAAATTTAGAAAGTGCTAGTAAATCCTTAACAAATTATATGTGATAAGCGTCTTATACGGACATTATTACCTATTAATTACAACTATTACATGGACCTCAGTATAAAAGCATTACCAAAACTTTTTTTTCATCAGCAAAAAGCTAGTTTACTCGGCTGTCATTCACAATCAAGTCAGTGGATTTTGTTTTGTAAACTGCTCTTTTCAGTGTTTAAATTGAGCTGTCAAGCTCAACTTCAGAAAGGAAGAGAACAGGATAGAAATTACTTTACTGTCTACTTCCTGTGGGTAAAAATGCTGCATTTTTTTCTTTGCTTGCACCTTCAAATACAGGACACACCATAATTCAATAGATAAAAAAAGAAGCTACATCGAAAAGAGTGTCAGGTACTGAACAGGAACTTTTATCCAATATTGACAAGAAGTCTTAAAAACGCTTATAATAAAGGACAGTTCTGCGACAACGCTGCAAACTCCATCTACTGATGAAAAGTCAAGTGGATCCTGAACTGAGATTGTTTGGTCAACTGTTGTTTTCGAGGTCAAGAATAAACCATCAAAATCATGTCTAATTCCAACTTAATTCAGAGTTTCTCACCTTCCCTGGGCCGAGCCTGACAGCCAGAGCCTCTCCCACCTCCTGCTCATTGCTGTACGCAGCAGCGCAGTCAATGTGTCTGTACCCACAGTCTAAAGCTGCCAGCACTGCCTGCTTCACCTGAGAACATAAAGACACAGACAGTACAAACACCATTTCTTTTATAATTTCCTTTAACTGTGGTCGGTAGTGTAAGAGTTTGTGGCTCCACCTGTCCTGGAGCGCTCTTCCATGTGCCGAGCCCGACCAAGGGCATCCTCTGCCCCGTGGAGAGAGTCACGAAGGTGCTCATGTTTCACCTCTGAGGACCTGACGGAGAGCAGACGGAGAGGAGTGTGAGGCGTTCACATGTAGACTCCGATGGGAACGGACCCTGTCATCATGACTAAGTCCTAATAGCATGTTACTGATTCACACTCACATCTGAATTCATTAACTCCAGCAGGGGCTGTGTGTGTGTGTGTGTGTATGTGTGTATGTGTGCATTTACTCTACATGTGCAAAGGCCTTTCGCAAAGCAGTCACCCTCATGCATGTAGACACATTTTCTGCCTACAAAGCGACAAAAATATTGGTGACCTGCTTTTTCTACTGTGTTTTCACCCTCTGAGCTTAAAAGTTTTTCCTTGGAACTACCAACCCTCTGTGAACCCAGCCTTATTACCAGAAATAGCTGATTAAGGTATATGGGATTAGTCACAGTGTGGCATTGCTGCAGAAGATCCAAGAGTCTTCCCATGGTGCCCTAATTGTCTGCAGTATCCGTACCATGTGATACACATTTCACATGATCTATTAAAACAGATCACCTGCCCTGACAGCCCAGCGGCATGACAGACGGTGTAACTGACTAATGCTCTAACACAGCCTAAACACGTTACAAAGATTAATGCATAAAGTGAGTTAAAGTCTATTTATTTGTTAGTCTCTTCATTTTTCTTACCCGGGATGGCTCTGCTAGATGGACATGTGATCAGCTGAGGGTCAGTCTGGATTTTAACGGACTGGCTGTGGTCAAAGTCTGCCTTCATTTGTTTATCTGTAACTCAAACTAATGGAGAGTGTCCAAACTCCACTATACTCACTGAAGCAGCACACATATAGTTAAACATATATGAAGTTTGATCATGCAGGATTCCAAAAATGATTTCTTACCTCCTTTTTACGGCTTCTTGATAACTGATAGTTCTGTTTACACCCACATTAGAATCTCAGTTTGGAGTCCTATTGGCCTTTCTCAGGATCAGATATTTAAAACTGAACATGAGAAACC
The DNA here is from genome assembly GCF_904848185.1 of Acanthopagrus latus. Classification (NCBI taxonomy): domain Eukaryota; kingdom Metazoa; phylum Chordata; class Actinopteri; order Spariformes; family Sparidae; genus Acanthopagrus; species Acanthopagrus latus. The sequence goes on along the minus strand of NC_051043.1, from coordinate 11,278,163 downwards.
TGGTTCATATCATATCATAGTGTATACATTGTCAGAAAAGTCATGTCACGAATCCTCAACTTTCAACATCCAAGCTGCTTATTTCTGTACCAAGAGAGACTGTGCAGTGGCGCTGAAGTACTCAAAGTCAACAACAATTTAAAAGCACTCCACCAGAACTTAATGTCAAAGCGTTTAAATTTGTACTTGAATGTTTTATCCGAAAAAATTACTTTTAGTATTTTACTTTAACTCATTCTGCAGAAAACTGTCCCCAGTGACTGATACATTATCCTTATACATTATCACATAATTATTAGATTTAACACTGATGCATCCGTGTGTATGTCGGCAGCATTTACTGGTTGAGGTGGAGCCAGATTTAACTGCTGTTCACCAGTGGTGGAGTACTCAATCACAAGTAAAACTCCTGGTATTAAAATTATAATAAGTGTGGATGCAAGTCATACTTAACAGACTTAAAATGTACTCCTCTGGCTCTGATGCAGCACGCTATCCTTAAAGGATACAAAAGGTGGTGAAGTAGCAGAAAACTGAGGTACTAGAGTGAAGAACAAGTACCTTGAAACTCACATAAGAACAGTTTGTGCACTTAGTTACATTCCATCACTGCGTTCAGGAAACAGATAGGTAACTCTTGAAAGAGAAACTCAGATGACACAAGCTGTGAACTTCACACATTTGGTTTATTTGTTGTCACTTTGAAAAGATCATAAATATTGTCAAATGCACAGAAGCAGAGTCGCTCAGCAGCAGTGTCCAGTCCAGCGCCCTCGGAGGCTCTGAGAGGCAGGACGCTCACACACTCAGACCAGTCATTCAAGTCTCTCCCCCGTCACCTTAATGTTTTGTCAGAACCTTTTTATGACATAAAAGTGCATTTAATCAACATTCGCATTCAAACATTTTCCCATTCGCATGTTACCTACGACCCACCAGTGCTCTCTGCATAAACCATACTCACACATACTGTCGTCATTGCTTTAAACTACAGTAGGAAGAGCTGAAGAGAGCTTTCAGAGCCCCCTGCAGCTGAGACAGAGAGCAGCTGCTGCAGTGTTACAAAACCTGTTTCCTAAACAGGGGTTTCTCTACTGAAAAAAAAAACAAAAACAGATGTTAATGTACAGATGTTACAGAAGACAGAAGCAGTTATCAAATCACAAACTTCAAGAAGCCAAAGAGCAGATCCCGATGGAGGAGGGGTCTGCTTTTGGCACTGCTCACAGTAGCACCGAGACGTTGCCTTCAAATGGCGAAAGAGAAAGCAGAATATAAACAACAAAGCTGGGTCGCCCAGAGAAATCTCTACTTTTTACTACCTCAGATTAACTGGGAGATCCAGCCCGTCTTTGTACGGCACTTTACAGGGAAACATTGGCAAAATTCACCAGTCTTGTATCAAATCTTTACCTAAAAATCTCCTTGTGTTCATACAGTACTAAATGTTGATTGACTTAACATTGCTTACCGGTTTTCCAAGATCCCCACCACTGGGAGCATGGTAATGTCTACCACAGCACAGGGCATTGTCTGTTGTGCACTTAACATGCTTGGTTGTATGTATATTACAGTATGACCTCTGTGTGTGTGTGTGTGTGTGTTCACATATGTGGTGTGACCCCGGGGCTAAGGCACCTAAATGTCCCTCAGATAGTGAGCCAGGCTACTGAGTTCAGGGGAGCCACACAGCTCAGAAGGGAAAGCACCCATATTATGTGCAGACTGTGTCATCCAAGCTTACACTGCTGTTACAGTATGTGATTGTCATTCCCAAATTTTCCAATGCAGCTAAGATATTATTTGAAGTAATGCGAGCCTTTAAGTGCGCGCGCGTCAAACTACAACTGATCACGGGGAGACAGATCTTACTAAACAGTAAAAGGCCTACAGACTTCAAGCACAATGCTTCATCAGACTGAAAGCAGGAGTAAAGCAGGTGGCAGGGAGGGGGTCGTGTCAAAACTGGTTTTTTTTCGCACGGAACACACTGAAGCTGCTGGTACACCCAAAGTATAAATAAATAATCCTATTTGAAACTTCCTTTGGAAAAGAAAATCCTGGAAAAAAAGGTGTCTTTTAAAAAATATCTCACACTTCAATCTATCACAAAAAGGATCAGAGAGTTGGACAGCATATAAAACCACAGATAAATCCGTAAAAAACAGAGTTAAGAAAAGACGATCCTGTAAAAGCCACGATTGTGCTGAGCCCGTCCTCAGCGCCGCTCCACTGCTTCGGACGCTTGTGTGTGTGTGTGTGTGTGTGTGTGTGTGTGTGTTTGTGTGTGTGTGTGTGCTTGGGCCAAAAGACAGAAGAAATAATTACATCCTGATACTGCCATTCATCTCGGAATACTTCCCTCATCCTCCCACTGCAAAGTCCCGACCCAGATCAACGTGCTGTCACACAGGACATGATGGAGACTGGAAGTGGGAAGGGGAACTACAATGAGGGTCAAAATATAAGATAAAAGCCCAATAAGGGTCGGTTTTATAGGGTTTAGGGCCACTGAGTCTGGAGTGTGTGGTAGGGAAGAGGTTGACGGTGAGTCTTCCTACGACTGGGGGAGGTGTTGTCTGATGATCTCTCTGGACTGAGGGGGGATCCTGTCGGGAAAACGGACAGAAAACTCCACGATGAGGTCACCGCGCTGTGACGGGTTCTTGGGGAATGGCAGGCCCTCCCCTCTGAGCCGCTTCACCGTCCCTGGCTTGATGATATCGTGACAGGGGAGCGATATGATGCGGTTTTCCAGCGTGGGTATGCTAACTGTGCAGCCACACAATGCCTGGAAGAGAAAGGAAGAGGTTACTGAAAGGGTTAATGTCTTAAGTAGGAAGTAAATGCCAAAGCCATTAATATCCCCATGACTTCATGTTCCCATGAACTAAAAACTTAACTTTGTCTTCCCTCAGTATGAAGTCAAACTTCCATGTGCTGTCTTGTGTGTGTTCATCATGTGTGTGTGAGACAGGGTGGCCTTCCTGGCAAGTTGTTTTGGTATCAGCTCCAGCACTGTGGGGTCTACTGAACAGCACTTGGATCGGGAACATTAGGAAAGCAAGACTTGGCAGTGGAAAAAGTCTCCCAGTCTTTGTGCGTCGGATGTGTATGTGGGGTTGAAGGGTTGTGTGTGTGTGTGTCACTGTTGGAGGGGCCACACATTGCACAGGGGACTAATTTTAGCAACGATCTCATAGCGGGGGCTAATGAAGTGAGGCAGGAATCGGCTGAGCTCGTAAATACTTGGAGGGCTTGTCAGATGGGCTGGTAGGACGAGGAGAAAGAACGCATACACAAAACATCCCCCCCATACACACACACACACGCACACACACACACACACACCCCCGCACCTCCTTATCACAATGCCTGATGGATCCAGTCAGAGCGTAGCGAGCGCCAAACTAAACACGGAGACCTGTGGTTATCACGACTTCACAGGCTTTCCACTGAGCATCACTCGCCAGATTTGCGCTGAATAAAAAAAGAACTATTTAAATCCACAACTCTGTGAATGAACATCCTGATGAATAAGAAAACTTTTCTTATATAATGCATTTATGAGCAGCTGTTACAAAATGATATACAACACAAAATAAGGTCAGTGAATAAATACCATGGAGGTGTGGATAAAGGAGGACGGAGAGCACCTATGATTCACTGTGATTAGGGGGGGTTTAGGTCAAGGAAGTAAGTAAAGCAGAAATATGTAACGAGAACTTGGAATCTTCTGAGGTTTAAAAAGTGACGTTTAAAGACAGTATTTTAAAGGGTGATAGTTGCCAAACGAATCGGGAAATGGTGGTTATGATGTCTGTGGTACCGAGTCTGACAGATGTTGGCCTTTGTTACATGTTTTTCCCACTAATAAAGTCAAAAATGACCCAAAAATGACTTAACAATTAAAACCATGATATACTAGTTTGAATTCATCGTGCACAGATTTTCACCGGTAAGAACACTTGGTTGCCATTTGAGTTTTTGGAACATCCAGCTGGTCTCTACAGACACCTCAGGTATGGTAGAAGCTAAGTCTGTACGTTAGCACAGCGGTGCTTTGAGCTAACGTCACAATGCAAACATTCCTTATGGTGACAACTCCACCATGCTAATGTCTAACAGGTATAAATAAATTGTTAACCATCACAATTTACCATATTTACATGCTCTCATTTGCCACAATCTATTAATTAGCTATCATTGGCTAATAAGTTATTTTTGGACCTGATGCTGCCACAGGATGAGGAGCGATGTTGTTGCTGTTCATTCTTAGGGAAACATGAATATGTGTTACGAATTGCTTATCAATCTACCCAAAACTGTTCGAGACATTTTGGAAAAGTTAGCGGATCCCCAAAGTCATCATATTGATTTAAGAATCAATCAAGACTGTTTACCATTTGACAGGATAAGTGAACGTTTTCGCCTGCTGGTGGCTCTTGATGAAAAGTCAGGCACTGATCATCTTTGCAATAGAGTATTAGTACTCCAGTTTTATACATACCAACTCTTAACACCAATCTTCTCAAGGCGACTGGGCCGTCATGATGTAATAGTGATTTAGCCCGCATCGGCAGGTGCTTAACCTCCAACACTCGGCCCATGTCATTACGTGGCAAATGTTGTATTAAGACTGCTGGAGGATTTTCTTGTCTCGTCTGGCGTCGTTTGAGGGTGGACGTGTGGACAGTTGAAGTTCAGTCAAGCAGAGCAGCTGCTCAAGAGGACAGACAGCATTTCCAGCCATGACACAAGTCTACTTTTACCCACTACATGCATCAGGAGGTGATTTAGCCCATGAATGCGATGGAGACTAGCGCTCATCCTCCTGTTATGAGCAGCTCCATTCACCAACACAAATCTTACACACAGAGACAGGTTGCCATGACGCTCGACACACACTGCTTGCTGATCTGAGGGCCCACTGATTGCATAAGCCTCGGCTCAGACAACATAGCTTTAAAACACACACACACACACACACACGCACGCACACACACACACACACACAAACTTTGATTTTGCTAGTTGTGTGAACGCTCTGTGGACTTCATTTCATTCCCTAGAGCCTTATGCTAACATTAACCATCTTTGTGACAAACACAAGTGAACATTTCTGATCAAATAATTTTCTGAAACCACCAGTTTCAACATGTGCTCACAACCCAAACGGTGCTCGTAATGCTGTGGGATGTCAGGTCAGCCAAAACCCATAACACACTCCTGTCCTGAATTCAGGTTGCTGTTGCTGCATTTAAGTGAACTGACAGGACCGAACCACAGCGATTCTTCCACCATCGCGGTTAAACGGAATATTTGTCTTTCCAAATTAAATCAAAGGTGAGGCTGTAAAGAGCGGCCCACATCGCCTTTAGAGCCCAACAGCTACAGTTAGCACCTATGTGTGTTTGGATGTGTGTTAGCTGCTCAGCTGAGTGCAGCGGTGACAGCAGCTAGAAACGCACTGCCACAGACGATTCCATCACCCTGCAGTGGCTTCATTAACGTCAGAAAGAGCCAGACTATGAATCCAGGTACAGGTCAGTTTGCAGGCGAGTCAACGTGTGAAATCAGTGCTGAACTCTCTAACTGCTTTTGGCTGCTGTCACAGTGAGAGCATTGCAGGGCTGGAAATTGCCTCCAGCAGCGTCTCCCTGTGGTTTACGGCGTGGTCAAACGAGTGCTTGGCGGCACAAATGCAAAATTGAGCAACCAAATATCGGGGGAATCATGCAGAGGTAATGCATTCCCAAATATCATTAAGACATAGCCTACCTTTTTTTTTTTTTTTAGGCTAATGGAAAACAGTCATCTTGTGGGGTATTATCTACCGGTGGACTGCATGACGTTTGCCATCTGACATGTGGCAGGCTGTCTGGTGTGATGCATGGAGCTCTCGCTGTGTGTTTTCACTGCAGCATCACATCTTCAGGGAAGCAGAATGGAGCGGTGGAATATGAGCTCTTATTTGCTTTGGATACTGAATCATCTGACCCACTTCCCCCTCTATTCCCCGGATACCCCCCACCCCCCCCATCTCCCCTCCCCTCCTGTCCTCCATCCCGTCTTTAGCTGCATCAGACTTAAGTCTCTTATCTGGCTGCTGTTGGAGCAGAGCACTTGTGCTGTGGGAGTTCTGCAGTGTAAACTTAATCATGGTGCAGGTCTGCAAGTCTGATGATCGAGTACCATCTCCTGCTTAATGCAACTTAGCTCTCATTAAGGAGGCTGTCTTCATGGCTGTGTTGTGTGCAGGCATCCTTGATTCCCGTGCTGCTTTTGGAGGAACACTGCTCAAAAGTGGCTAGATTGGAGGACGGACGACCTCGCTGATATGCCCAACTCTTTGAGAACATATGTCATTAGACTGAACATGGGGACTGCAGACCAGTGAGTGGCAGCGCTATTAGACAACTTTAAAGCTGGTGCAATTCACAGACCGAGAGCAGAGCTGTGCTGGACTCGCTGCCCTCGTAGGAGCAGCTAATTAAATGTCCTGCCAGTCAACAGTAATAGCATCCTGGATTGTCACAACCGTTCCACCACAAGCCGTCTTTTACTTGTGTGCGTTTGCGGATACGCTCAAAGACGCACGAGCGTGTACGCTTGCATGCAATTATCATGCGGTGTGTAGCTTTGTGCGTGCCTGGTTGCATTGCGTGTTTGTGCAAAACAGTACACTGAGACAGCAGTGCAGAACAAGTGAGGACGAGGTCTCCGCGCCGGTCACACAAGGACAACACATTCCTGCTGCTTCTCTCGCACTGCAGTGACAGAGTCTGCTGTTCACTCATCCTGCCCTCCAGCAACACACACATATACACACTCACCCCTATACATGCTCTGTATGGCCACCCACAGAGGACGTAATCCTATCGTTAAGTTACACTCACACCTCTGCACCTCATCCAGCCCAGGTTGGGTGACAAGTCTGATGAACGTGTGCCATTTTTGGATATTCAGCCAAAGCTTTGCAGCTGAATGAATACATTAAGTTTCTGCCGGGTTTGCTCTCATGGGGTTCAAACTCCCAACCTCAGTTGCAGTACCTGCTCATTTACATGCAGTAAAGACTGAAAAAAAAAAACAAAAAACACAGATAGCAAGAGAGAAGAGAGAAAGGGAGCGTGAAAAAGGACGGACGCACCTCTTTTAGACTGATCTTGCAGTTATAAATTATATTGGAACCGTCCCTCTTGAAGTGGGCGTGCCCTCGATCTTTAAGCACAAAGGCTATGTCAGCAGGAATGTTCTCGGGGGTCTCGTCCCCTTCCTTTGGGAAGGTGATCTTGGTTCCCTCCTTCCAGCCCTTCTTGATTATAATGTTGAGGATCTTGTCCTCTGTCCTCATGCTCCTGCCATCTGGGTTCAGTCTGCGGCGGGTGATCTTCATGCGCTTGGTGCAGCCGTGGAAGATCTCCTCCAGGGAGACCTTCAGCTCGTGGACTACCGGAGGGTCCTGGTGCTTTCGCCCGGTCCCCAGGCGCTCTGAAGGCACCCCCCTCCTCCTGCGGCCCTCCCCTGGGAAGCCGTTGTTCACCCCCCCTGGAAATCCAAACTGCCTCCCGAAGTGAGCGAAGGGGTCATCCTCATCCATGTCCATGTCCTGCTCCGTGTCGTGGTCATTGTGGAAGGAGAAACCGTTGGAGCGGTTGTGGCTGCGGTTGGAGCCAAAAAACATGTCGAAGGGGTTGGAGCCGCCGAAGAAGGAGGCGAAGGTGGCGTGGGGGTCTCCGTGGAAGGTGTAGTGGTACGTTGTGCCGCCAGGAGCGCCCGAAGAGCTGCTGCCTCCCGTTTTCAGACCTGAGCGAGTGAAGGGAGAGAAGAACGTGAGACCTCAGATGCACATGCACACTCAAACGCCCACGAGCTGAAAAACACACATTAACACAAACTCAGATAGCAGCAACAGGACCCTGTTCAGAAGAGACCGCATGTGGGTAACAGCCCAGAGGAGAGTGCAGCTCACGTGGGCGGGAAAAATCCCACAGCATCACTGATCTTCCAACGGCACCGGTGGTGGAGGAACTCATGAAATACCAGGTCACTCCGTTCATCGCACTCACACAAATACACACACCTTCTGAACAGAGACACATGCACAAAACACCCACAATGAAAACTACAGGAGTCGCTGCTATTCATATCTCAACCACGTAATGATCTTTAGCAGTCTGTCTGTCAGTGAACACACGCACGCGCACCCACACGCACACACAAGAGGACACACACACAAGACCACACACACACACACACACACACACACAGACACTATACTCGTAGCTGAGGATGACTGTAAAGTATTAGAGCCGGTAAGTGTTGTTGACACTAAGAATAACAATAGAAATCGGACTCAAGCTCCCGCACATAACCACAAACATAAAGACATGGAAGAGACACGGTGTTATTACTTCAGTGGCCGAAGCTCAATAAAGTCCTCCACTGTGATATTAGAAGCTGAGTCTGTTCCTGAGCTATTTCAATAACAAGTTAATACATCATAACGCTTGCACTCTCTGTCCGCTTCAACTCAGCGATCCTTCAAGGACACAGACAGCAGGACAGCTAGGGTCAAACCCAGGCGTGAAAACCTCTCACCTTCCTCTCCTAGCTGATCGTAGACGACCCTCTTCTTGGGGTCGCTGAGTACCTCGTAGGCCTCCGCGATCTCCTTGAACTTCTCCTCGGCGTTGGCATCCTTGTTCTTGTCAGGGTGGAAGCGCAGCGCCATGCGCCGGTAGGCCTTCTTGATCTCCTCCTCATTGGAGCCCTTGGGGATGCCCAGGGTCTTGTAGTAGTCCTTTCCCATAGCTGCACACACGCATACACTCTCTGGATCGGGACCCCCCCTCTCTTAAACTCTGGCACTGGTCGGTCACTGGGGAGATACAAGGCTACTGTTAGATATGGTTGAAAAATCAAGCAGTGATTATTTCAGCAGATATTGCGATTGCTATATATGATTTATATTAGTGGGAATGATAATTTTTGCTTCACTAGGGGTAGACCAGTGTGTGGGGTCGTCTTTCCAATTTATCAGTTTCCTTGGTTTTTATATCTGATTGCTGATGAAACAGATTAATAAAAAGCACTACTTTGGCTCTGACCCATCATCCTTTCTCTCTCCTTAATCATCACTCTGTGGTCTGGATCAAGGTCCCGCCCACAAAACTATCTGAGGAAATGGAATACTTAAGCACGCCTCAAAATGACACCTAAGTTCAGCACTCCAGCAAATTGTAACTGGTTCCAAATATTGATTATCAATTCCCTTGATGATTAATTATCGGTATCGGCCCTGAAAGAACCATTATTATCCATCGATCCCTAGTCTTCAGCATACAGTCATGCCTTCCTACATCTGGAGAACAAGATATGTAGGCTGAGCCATCTCTGCCACACTCCAGTATTTAATTTCAATGCTGTTTTGTCACACATTTGACCTTTATTAGAAAAAACTGCTTTCTGAGCACATCTTGATCGATTGTGCGGCCCTATGTTAGTGTCTTAACATACTCCTCCAAGGCCGATGACGGCCGGAGCAACAGACTGTATGTGTCCTGGCAGAGGTGCAGGGGAGCCGGTCAAGTGCTCTCTATCACAGGTTTACTGTGAGTCTATCTGGTGATGGGTGGAAATGGAAAAACCAGAGCGCCGCTTTTCATAACTGTTGCCATGGGGATGTGGTTGCAGAGGAATCCCCTTCATCCGCTTCATCAGCGGGCTTCTCCTTATCAGATCAGCCTGCCAGGTACAGACAATACCTGGACTCATTCATCCCAAATGCACTCATTTTGAAATCTGGCGATATTTTTCTATATATATATATACACATTAAATAAAAATGGCTTGACTATAGACTGATCCTGCTCTATACATGCTGTGTCAAACCAGCTGGGCAGAGACACACAAGCTGTCAGACAGCAGGCTCATCTTCACTGAGACACTGCGGTCACTGTGCACAGGACGCGGCGATCCTCTATTTAACCGAAGGAGCACGAAAGTGGGGAGGAAAAAAAAAAAAAGAAAGCCTCATCCTGCTGCTATAAGCTGTCAGACAAAGACAATGGTTCGCTATTACATCACAGAACCCAACAATCTTAAAGCCCGATATTTCAAACCATTCATTTGAACCATCATTTACACTAAAAATGGGACACACCGACTGATAAACCCGAAACATGTTCCATATTGATCCACAGATTGAAAATGAAATACAATGGGGCAGAGAGCCAGGTGAGAAGCATAGACGAGATCTTGGTAATACAAACGAGATTAAGGGAAACAAAGCAATGGAGCAGCGAATGACGAAAATCCTACCGGAACGCTGTGCTCTCTCTGAGGGAGAATCACACCGACATGGCCCGGCTGCCTTGAGTCTTTCTCTCCTTCAGCCCCCGGTGTCTGCCCGCCGCCCGGCACCGCTGGGTCCTTATAAATTGACGTCAGGACGCCGCGAGGATCACAGGCTCGGAAATAACCGGTGACCAAACACTGCGCTGCATCTGACGTCTCACTGGAAAACCTCGGACAACTGCCCACACAGCCCGGCCATAAACCCAGATCCAGCACACACACAGCACCCCCCAGGCTGCTGCCCTGAGCGCGCAGGGAAAAGGATTTGGAGAGAAGACGCGGCTCCGAAAAGTTCGTGTGGTTCAGTCATTAATATTCATGATCTAAAAATCAATGATTTTTTGAGGCTGTGCCAGGTAACAACCCCCCCCTTCAAGTCTACTCCCCATCCGTGAGCCTGGTCTGCCCTGGTTCGAAATCTGCTGCGTAAAAACTGCATTAAAAAGAAACAAACAAAGAAAGAAAGAAACAAAAAACGAATAAAACAATTCCTTACCCCGCCTGCTATCCTGTGTCCGATCCGATCCGATTCGGTCGGTGTCTAAAAAAAAAAAAAAAAATCAGTTTGCAGTCTGGAGAGCAGACCCAGCCCCGTCAGCCCAGCGCCGGCAGAGCTCTTTCTTTGTTTAAGGTCTGTGCTCGCAAACACACTCGGGCTGAGTGAAGCTACATCTAGGATGGAGTTAAACTGAGGTTTTCTTTAAACAAGAAACGGACCAGTTGCATTGCTTTAATTCTCTCCCCCTTGTAGGATCCGCCGGTGTAAGCTGGCATGTCAGAGGCTGTGCTTCACTGTGCGGAGAAACAGAGTCATATTTGGAGAGAGAGAGAGACAGAGCGAGGGAGAAAGAGAAAGGGAGTCCTTTAGAGTTGTCAGAAGAACTAACACCTGATAGAAAGCGCGTGCGCGCGCGCGCGGTCGTGTAGTCGTGCCTGGATTGAGTTAAACGCTGCTGAGTCATGTGATGACTCTATACACGCACGCATTTCTGATCTTCTGTCTCTGTAAACAGTGAAGATGGATGCAGTCCCATCCTACCTCTCCAGCACGATGCCTGAAATAACCCCCAGCTTTAACCCAGCCGCCCAAAATAATCCCTCCTGCCCTTAACCCTGGACCTTAGTTTGAAAGTTTGATTGGGTAGTTTGAACTCACCCAAGTTAAAATAAAAAACAAAACAAAACAAAAAAAACACAGCAAGATCAGCAATGGGACACTTGAAATCTTAGTTGAAACGCTCTACAAAAATGACCTTCAATATGAACCCTTTTCTTGAAGTTGAATCTGCTTTTAAAGGTGAAGTTTGTAGAATTTTAGGTCAGAAATGGAACATAATGTTCATAAGTGTCATTAATTTCACTTTCAAAACTGACGCTTTTGCATTCAAATAGGTGCACTGCCACTCCAGCTGTAGCTTCCACAGTAAACAGACTGCAGAGGCATAAATCAGGCTTCAGCCCTTTATATCTACAGAGTGAGCACATTCCACCATGTTTTCTTTTTCTACAGTAGCCCAAGGAGGACAAACAAAGCACAGGCTCCAGAGAGGGTCCTCTAATGTTTTTAGCAGCCATCGTAAGGAAAGGTGAAATGAGGGGTGTTCAGTTGGTTGCAATCTGCAATCTTCCACAGTACAGATAGAGGCCGACATTAACTTCTTAAAAAAAAACAAAAAAACAGTCCTCTCAGTGGAGGTTTACATGTCCCCACTGTTAAGGAGATTTGCACAAAAATTAAACCCAGTACATCCTGAAGGCCAAACATTCCTCCGAGTCTTCCGCTCTGAGCACATCAACAAGCAGCCTGCCCACCTCTCTGAAAATCGCATATAGCCGATTACACCACTGGTAGAGGCCTGAGTCATTATTGATGACCTTTATGCACAGAGAGGAACACTCAGTTGGACAAAGTGCTCCTGCTCCACCGGGGTCAATGTGAGAAATAGACAGAGAGAAAAATAAAGAGTCATTTAAAGCTTGAGTCATCACTCCCCACCGGACTAGCGAGGAGGTGCGAGAAAGGTGGGTGTCGTCAATGGAGGAGTCTGTCTGACACACATGCATGTACTCGGTGACGTGCGCTCTCTCACACACACACACAATCAAAAACAATGGAAGCACGCAGAGAAGTCACCATGAGGACGAATGTGGATAGACATTCCTGTGTGTCCGGCTGAGTGTGTGTGTTTTGGCAGCAGTGAGGGACTTCAGGCCAGTGCAGCTGTCCCAGAAGAGCAACTGGTCAGCAGTGGGCTGTTACCCTCTGCTCAGCCTGTGACGGACACTGGGACATGTTGAAATCAACTGCAATGCACTGACGGAAACAAGAGCTCTGAAAGCCAAATGCACATGCACCTGGCACGATGAGCCTCTCTCACCCAGTCCCGTCAGATTTCCTCACGGCCAGTTAGATTTCAGAGAATATAATCACGTCTATGTACCTGCAAAGCGAGTTTGTTTTAAGTCTGCATCCTAATTGCCAACAATGACTGAAGGGAGCTGATCCACGTGCTGCTCCGATGCTGACTGAGCACTAAAAGCGTCTAGGAACAACTATTCCTGACCTGATGCTGGGTTTCCATGGTGACACGGGAATCTGCCAGACAGTGATGTGTCTGCCAGGAATACTCTGTCTCAGCAATGGGTCCTCTGAGCACGATGTGTGTGTGTGTGTGTGTGTGTGTATGAGAGAGAACATGGAAAATGATGTCTAATCAAGGTAACGTCTGAGAGCATATTGTCACGTAAATATTGTGTTAGTGTTCCACCAACCGAGCCGAGAGATGGCAGTAGGCGGATTGTGGGGGGGATGCCATCCTCCTCGTTAACCTGTCACCACCCCTCTACATCCTCTAATAGCGGAGAGAATGCAGGGGCAGAGGGGTTGTTTATCTGAATACATTAGTCTATTCTGCATGACTGAGGTACTGAAATATCAGTAGCTTAACTGGGATGTGTATTGATAAATCCCTGGTGCTGTCTGCGGGTCTAAGTCAGCAGATGGATTTGTAATAGTGCCTTTGTCTCCAAGTTCCCCCCTTCTGGATCTATAATATTCTCTGAACTCTAAACTACAAACACAATTTTATGAGATATCGCAGCGTACATACTCTGGTAGTAGTAGTGTCACTTTAGTTTTTAAAGTGACAATACCTCGTCACAGAAGGGTGAAAGGATCATATAGACACACTTGCAGTATTCCCATAATATTCCATATGTTGTACAAACACCGCCCCCCCCAAAAAAAAACACAACCAAAAAAAAAACAAAACCCCAAAACAAAACAAAAAACAGTTAATCCAGTCTGCTTCTTCCTTTTTTCTCTCACCAGTAGCTTCTTGGACGTGACCACCTGTCACGCATGCGCACCTTTGACTCCCTGCATGACGCAACAGGTAAAGCGTTTCCACTGCCAAATTAAATCTTCTATGAAAATATAATCAGTTTTTTGAACGTGAAAATGATTTAAAAAAAAAAAAAGAAACAAAGGTTTGCATATCCATGAAAATAAATAACAGGACACAGTGCTGTACAGATATGGTAATTACATCAGCCCACTTAGTTCCCACTGGGTTTTCGCTCTGAAGAATGACCCAAGATCCAGTACAGGTCCACGGCCCGGTGGTTGGGAAGCCCTGCTCTAAACTACTAAACTATATAAATGCTCATTTTTACGCTATATTATGACATGCTTACAGTTATAGTTTTCACTATATGTTTATGGAAATCCCCCCTGTTATAAATTAAGATATCACCAACTGGAGATGGGAGAACAGGGGGTCGCTGAGACGGTGAGAGACAACAGACGTAAGGTTGGACTGAGGACACATAAGGCCGTTATTTGAGTGTGCGGAACAGGCAGCGATGAGCGTCTGTAAGCATCTCCCACCTCCTCTCTCACAGCCTCAGAACACCCCGTCCTTTCCACCTCCTCTCTCACTTCTACCCTTCCTGTAACCATAGAGACCACCATTGCCTGAAGAGAGGTTTCTCCCAGACATATGAGGATGCTCGATGCACGTGTCCTAAAAGCACACAGCTCAATTTACCCCCCCCTCCTCCCGAGCAGTCTTTGTAAAGAGCTTCTTTTAGTCGAGGACATGTATTGTACCTTCGCGCAACTTCGATGAACAACAGGATGTTGATATCAATCACATTACATGCTTGTCATAACAGGCTTCTTAGACAAGGAGGCTTTAATTTCACTTTGACCATCTGCAGCGTTATGCATGGAGAATGCTGATTTCAGGCCAGTTTTGTCGTAGATGTTGCACAATGTATTCAGTATCGCTGCCTGGATCTCTGTTTCTCTCCCCGGTTCTTTTCAGCTCTTGCCAAGCAGGGCTGTACATACGTGTCCCTCTCTGTATGTGAGATGTCCTGGGAGTATAGATCAGTCTTTTGCTCCCAGAGACTCCATGTAGTACATATGGTCCCTGATAACCAGCCAGATTTAGCTGAGAGACATTCAGTTCCCTTTATTGAACATAGTCTCATTTGTGCAGCCCTGCTCCGAAGCTCCCTCCTCCTCCACTCTTGAGACCCATTCCCGATCAGTGACTCATAAAAAGAAATGCCTTTGACATTAACAGTCACTACATAACACAGGCAATAAGGCGAGCTTCAGGCGGCAGAAGTGCAGCACAATTATTATTCAGATGGCACAGAGCAACAGAAGTACTGAGCTAACAAAGGTAATTAAAATGTAAAAAACTGTCTTGGATGTACAGAGCAGTATGAAGGTCTCACACATCCGAGATACAAATACGCCTTTATCCTCAAGTCACCAACATGTGCCACTATTTGTGTATTGGTCTGTTATATACCAGCTCCAAAAACACGACATGCCTGCCCGTTTAGTAATACCAACGGTGTCAGTAACTTGTATTACAGTGCACACACTACTTTATAAGGAAGCCAAGTGTTGTGGCACATTGTAAGTGGTACTTAGTTGTTCCTTCTAGCGTGTGTGCTTTTTCAGACTGCAGCTTTTGTACCAAACAGGGACAGACGAGAAACACTCATTGTACATAGTCAAGAAGATTTAAGTAGCCGAGCAACGAAAATAACATCTCTTTGGCAGAAACAAGGAAAGCACTTTTGGCTGGACATTAAAATAATACTGGCAAATGTTCTGTTACTAAACATGATCACTTCATACAGGCGGCCACTGTATCCATCTGTGTGTGTACAGAAGCTAGGATTGGGAGATTTCAGACTTTAGCTAGATGCTAGCATCAAAAGCTGACTTATATAATTGTATGACACATTTAAACCCTGCCTACCAGCTTTCCTGGTATGTCCCACACCCCATTTTAAGAAGGTACCACTAATCGTACAGAACTATTACATATGTCCTTCAACTTCCTCCAAATAATCTGTGGACCCTTCAACTTGTTGTGCTAGATTCCACAAACAGGCGTGAAAACACATAGCCGAAGCCCAGTGTTGAATACTGATTCATGAATTCCGCCTCAATAAATATGTGCAACTTCCTCTAAAATCAAGAGTAGAACTGATGTGTTGAAAACTGACAGGCAGGTTATATAAAAAGCAACAAGGCAGAAACATGAGAGAGAAAAAAAAACCAAAGTGCATGTAGAGATCAGGTTAGCATAACATATCCTTATGCTTCGGACTGGCTTTATGAAGCTTCGTTGTCAAACCAGTCAAAATATGATTTTCACAGATGCACAGCGAGCTCTGATGAACAGTGTCTGTCACACAAACCGCCTGCTTATACGCGATTCACTACTTGAAAACATTGTGCTCCATAAAGATTTTCTCTGTGCAAACAGGTTTTCTGTCACAGAAGACTAAAGTCCTCCTGGATCTCCAGCATTCGAGTCAGCTTGATTCATGGTTAACGGATGATGTGCAGGTATCTGAGGTCGGGGTAAAGTAGGTTGGCTAGCAGGGCCAGCAGCCGGGATCCGTCTCTGAGACAGTGTCCTGGGTAACGGATGAACTGGACAGCTTTATTCACAGACTCCTCTAGCTCAGCATACTGCTTATTGCTGGGCATGGCCTCCAACATCCCCAACGCCTACATCCACAGAAAAGAGGAGGAAGAAAAGTTATTTTTGGGAGATAATTGCAGACTAGAAAATGAAAACACTGTATGTGCAGTTTTTCGTGCATACTTGCTGTGCTTTCGCAGAGAGCTGCAAGTCAGTGGTGGGTTGCAGTCGAAGCTCCGTCTCTGATGGCACCTGGACTGACAGAAATGCTGCCAGGCTGCGTACCACCACCCTGAACCTGTAGGGTTTATCGATATGATAAGTTGACAATCCATTCTATTTTGCATTCAGGTATTTTCGTTTGCTAATATGAACCATGCCAGGATACCTATTAGTAACAGGAGATCTCTTGCCCAGGCCTATAGCTCCTAACAGCCCGGAGTTCAGTCTTTCCTCTCCCAGCTGAAGCAGCCTGGTTTGTAACCTCAACAGACCCATGACAACTCCTGACACTTCAGTCTGGCCTGACTGCGGCTGCAGCTGCTCCGCTGACAGGCTCAGCGCTTTGTGCCACCACAGAAACAGCTTAGCTTCATCACCTGGACCACTGGACACACATGACACATCGCAGCATGTATAGAGCACTCACAGGAGACACATGCTGACACACCAAATAGAATTTTACAAGCAAAACAAACGAGTGTATGAGCAGGCGTACCTGGGAAAGACCTGATTGGTCCACGTGTTGATTAGCGCCAGAGTCCTCCTCTCATTGGCCGCTGTGTACTCAGTGTTGAGGCGCTGCAGGATGAAGGCATAAAGTGTCAGGAAGCTGCCTCCTGACTGGCTCTCAGAGAGGAAATCATCCACCGTGAGCTCAGGCACCTGCAGCGATGCCAACACAGGACCCCAACCAGCTGATTCCTCCTCGGCTGAAACGAAAAACAGCCATTGAAATTATAAAAAAAATAACACAAGTGAAACTGGTATACTAAAAATTTAAACCCAAGCAACTTTTGAGGAAAACGGTCAGAGATATCCGCCATGAGAACACTTTCCTCTTTGTGTAACAGTAAGAAGTGAACCTTACAAGCCGACAACGCTTCAAAGAAGAAAAAAATCCTTAGTTAAATAAATCGGCTTCCAGAAAAACTCCAAAGAATTACCATGGTTGAAGTGTGCTGTAATGCACGCCTCCATGATGCGCGTCATGTGTCGTACTGATGCAAGACAGCGAGAGCAAGCTGTGAGAAGAGGCAGAATAGGGAAGCCCCTCCCCTTCCGGTCCAGCCAGGTGATTACGTGAGCAGCGAGCGCCTCGCCTGTCGACACACCCACTCCATTCAGCAAGGCCAGGGCGTCGCTGAACAGGCTGCAGAACGCCATGTGCCTCTGCTCCAAACCTGTCTCTGGAGAGGAAAAGGGAAGAAGTGATACAGCTGGGGTGATATAAAAAAAAACAAACAAACATTTTTTTCCTTTTGATGGTTGAGGAGGACGGCTCACCAGGTGGGTTGAATGTCACAACGCCCTCCAGAACTGTCTCCAGCTGAGTCTCCAGGCTGTTGAGGCTGATGCTGCCTCCTTGCTCCAGAGTGACCAAAGACTGAACACACCAGCACACGTACACTGCAGCCTTCAGCGTCTCCTCCTGCCAGATGAACGTAACAGATTGTTTTGTTTGTTTGGGTTAAAGCTGTACAGAAATAGATACGAATATCACATGATATTCATTAATAAAACTGATACTGTCGAAGCATTGATATTCTAAGTACAATTTAGGCATTATTTAGATTCTCTCAATTGATATTCAAGCCTTACCTAATTTGTGAATTATTAAGGGGTTATCTTCAGTTTCTTTTTCAAAAAAGAAGGCAGCAGCCGAAGCTTACTTAAAGGTGAAATCTGACTCATAGTTTGTTATATTTGCCTTGAGTTTCATGTTTGATGTTGGTTGGTATGAATGCATATGATTTCCACAGCTTTTCCTGCATATTTCTGCTATGACTAGTTGTACCTTACTGTGTTTGTCAGTTTTAGGAAAGGAATTGGTAAAATTAAAGAGAAAATCAATTTCTGGATCTTAGAGTGCTCTTGTGTACAGCACAGCTTGGAAGTGTACTGCCAACTGCGGCTATTTTGGAACATTATCAAGTATAGTATAATACTGCCTTCTGTTGCTCTACAACAACAGCAACTATAAGGTTTTAAGTGTTACATTTATTTGATTTGGCTGAGTGATACTGAGCTGGCAAAGGAAACTCGATTGTTTAAGTCTAAATTCAAAGCGCATGCTCCAAACCTCCCACTTTTTCACAAGATGTACCTGCCTGGGGCTGTGCACATGCAGCTATAAGAGAAGATTTAATGCTCCTCTTCATACCACAGCTGTTCAGCAAAAGCCATATCTATTATCCTCTGTCACCCTGTAAATGGACCCTGATGAAGTTTCTGCCATATGGAGTTTGGAATGATGCGGTGCTGAATTTATGAAAAAGGACTGGTGTGCTGAATTTATACTGAATCATAAGTGGGGCCTTTGGCTGACACCTTGGCTGAGCCGCCAACTACAGCTCCTAACCCTTACCATTTAATGTACCTTATGCTACTCATACTAAACCTTAAGAGGTTCACACTGTCTTAATTTCGGAAGAGTACAAGGGCCAGGGATGACAAAAAAAATTCTACCCATTATGCACTTCAAGAAAAGTGGTAATGTCAAGAATAAGGCTGACACTTCAAGATCAACGCACGTGACTGCCTCAACAAAATGCCTTGTGTAGATGAACTGGTGAAACTGTACTTCAGAATCGGCTTTAGTGACAATGAAATTACTTCTGCTGTTGCTCTACAACACAGTGAAGTTGTCAGCATTAGGACTTTGAAGAGATTGTTCAGCTAAACACAGAACGTTACACTCCAAGAATGTATTAATGTCAGAGACCGGAGTCTTTGGCAGCTCACTTAGCTGTCAGTCGCTCCCCTAATTGAATTTAATGGACCAGAAAAGTCGGCTTTATTCTCGACATTTTGACTTTTTTCTTGAAGTGCATGATGACAAAAAAAACCCTGGCCCTAATACTTTTGTACATCTGTGATTTGACTCGTTGAATAAACAGTACTGCGTTGTCTCACCCTGTGTGGAACGTCATTGGAACAGGGATGGAGCCCAGCAGCACTGCGCAGGCACTTCAGCAGCAGCTGAGGCGCAGAATCACCACTGAGCAGCAACGAGGGAGGGTAGTGGGTGCTGACATATCCCAAAATGCCCTGGTATGAGGACAGGTCCAGTTGGTGCCATGGAAGAGAGGTGGACTGGACCAATAGACTGAGTAGAGGGGAATCCTGGAGAGTGACGAGGTTAAAAAGCGAAAGATGAACGAAGAAGGGGGCAGATATCTGATCCTGACGTGAAACCAAAATATCTTGGACTTACCTGTTGATTCAGAAGTTGCTCCTCCTTTACCAGAAACACTAGCATGTAGAGTAGATAAACTAACATGGTATGCGACTCCTTCTGAGTGTCAGGGAGAGTTGGATATGCTGTAGAGGTGGGGGGTGTCTGTAAGTGGTCACTTAAGACACTGACCCAGTTGACTTCACATAACACCTCTCCTAGAAAGAGGAAGCAGCTCTTGGGACTTCCTCTCTCCACCTGCGGGCACAGGAAGGCGAAAAAATAAACAAAACAAGTCAAAGCTCTTGGGTATCAAGTGACTGTACCGAGATTAGTTATAACCCTGGATTATATTGTTGAATTTGTGTGATAGTGATGGATCAGGATTTTGAAGTGGGGCTGTATGAGGTGCTTATCCATTGTCAGTTATGGAAACAGTGGATAGTGGTTGGCTCTCAGTTCTGAAAAGCAGACAGCAGCACCGACAAGGAAGCTGAGTAATGTACTGCTGTGGAGGAGCAAAAATGAATCTAGCATCCTTTGTTTATAATATTTTCACCACTTTACTTTGCCATCATAAAAGTCGTTCCAGCAGGAAACTGTAGTCTTCACAACGCTCTCATCAACGCCACCAAACTCATTTGACAGAAATGGTTATTTTACTTCACAGAACTTGTTACTTGCTGGTCTTCTGATGTCTCGACTGGTTTGTTTGTGTTATTGTGTGACTTTCGTGAACCTGACAGAAAGCTTAAAACCGCCCAAATTGCACAGAACCCCAAACAAACAAACAGACTGAGGCAGCGATAGACCAGCAACTTCTGCATTTTGCAAGGTAATATTATGGTTTCTGTCAAAGGAGTCAGAAGGCTTTAGAAAGAGCATAGATGGATATAATGGCTTTAGTTTCCTGTCGAACAGGGCTGTCTAACTGTGAGGTAAAGTGGTGAAAACATTCTAAATATAGTATACCCTTAAACTGGTATTCGTTTTTTAAGTGGGCCCTTTAATAGGTGGCTAAAATATGCATTGCTTCTGCCCTTACCCACAGCAGTACATTGTTAAGCATCCTACACTGACTGTGGGTAAGTACCTCAAACCACACCACTTCAAAAAACCTGAATATCCCTTTAATGTAAGATGCATATTTATGGTGAATACCTTGACTATAAGCTGCTGCACAAAATGGATGATATTTTTGTTTGAATAATGAGAACTGCTTCTCCTTATCTCCTGTTTACTTCCATCCCTTTTTTTCTGGCACACTTTACCAATTAATAGATAATCAAATATGATTATAAGTCACTGGGATTTGATTTTACGTATTGCTTTATATATATTCTTATCCATGCAAATTCTGTATGATAGATTCATGTGGGTCTTGAGAGACGGCTTGTTTCCAGGAACAGACTCTTGAGACCAAAATAACAGGAAGTCCAGCTAATAATAGTACCCGAGGGCCAAGGTCCAAGGTCTCAAATTAACAAGCTCCCCTGTGTCATGCATGTCACGATCAGTATGCAGTGTCAGAAGTCAGGGGTTAAGGCTAGAATGTCTCACATTGAAGAGCTGCTCCATCAGCTGAGTGTCGGGGTGCAGGTGTCTCCAGGGCAGGCTGCGGAGGTGTGTGTGGTACAGGTAAAGAAGGTACTCGGGTGTACGGGGGGAGGTGCAGCTCTCACAGTACTGCATCATGCACAGCCACAGTGCACCTCTCTGACCGGGCAGAAGACGATCTGCAACATATACACACACACACAAAGGTATAAATAACTGCAGCAGTGCAGACAACAAAGACAGTGATGGCTGGCTGGGAACCCACCTCTGAATTTGTGATGCAGAGTGTCAGTGAGTTGAGTGAACAGGCCGACCAGACACCCCGCTGCACTCGCTTCTGTCTCCAGCCAGGGGTAACACTTGAGGTTACTGAGACAGAGAGACACCGATATTGACTCTGTATTTTCTGTTTATTTATCCTGGAAAGCACTAAATGGCTGTCTCTGTGTTTCCTCCAAAAGAATCACAGTACAAACCTCTGACCTCATGAGAGACTTTACTGTGACAAAGTTGACCTATAACTCAGAAGTAATCATTGTATGTTTATTTTTTTCTGTGAGCATTTTCATGTTTGTGGTAGGGCCAGGCGATAAATCTGTAAAATCGATTAAATCAAGTTTGTGGTTTAAGACGATTTTAAAATGAAATCGATGTTCTCTTTTTTTTTTTTCTTTCTCTTTCACCCCACAGGCTCCCATAATTCATAGTGGGCTTTGCCCTCTCCCCGCACTGACTTTCCACAGAGAAACAAAAACAACAACATGCAGCAAGCCAAGAGTTCATTCCTAAAAAGGCACTGTTTCGTCCAGTTCGCTGCAAGGTTTGTTCAAATGCTGTTGCCACTACCACTGCGTAAGCATCAGCTTTTTACCTGCAAATGGAAACAAACTAAGGGATACACTTTGCTTACCCGCCATCTTCAGTGTCCAGAGGAAAGATCCAAGGCTTGAATAACTTCACAATCTTACTGTGAAGGTCCTGCAGAGCTGTAAGAGTACAACACACATTGCACTTTCTGTCAACAAAGCACATAAACAAACCAGCTGAGTTATAGTGATGATCCCGAGGATTAGTATCCTAAAACGGGTGCTGACATTTGGCAGTTACCTTTCATTATTTTGCTGCTGCCCGCTGACTCTCTGGCACAGCTGCCAAGTTGCAAGTTGATGAGACAGCCAACCAAATAGTCCCAGAGGGAAACTACCTCACTGACATAAGGTCCCCAGGATGAGTAGAGGCCGAAGCTGCGGAGTTCCGGCTTACTGAGACGACTCCGCATGAAGTAATCACTCAGCCATTCGACAGTCTCATCCACCTGTAGGCGACCATTAAAATCTTTTAGCAAGGGTGGATTAATAATGAACATTTGAGCGTCACACGATTAACTACAAACACCAACATTAGCTACCTGCTGAGGAGACAGGCTGATGGTGGACCTATAGGGAGAAGCTGGGGGCACGACAGCACGGCCGGAGGCATCAGTGGTGCTCAGTGCTTGTTCAGCTTTGCTCTTGGTATGCCGAGATGGAGGTAAGCAGCCAAGCACTCTCAGAGTCACCTTCCAGCACTCTGGACTCAGTAACTGGTTTGAGGAGCCTGATGACATGAAGAAATATCTTAATGAAAAAAAAAAATCAAACATCTAAAATGATCTCATATCATGTGGCTGTGAACAATAAACCAAACTAGGTCTTGTAAAACACACAAATAGATGCACAGTTGTGCCACACTATGCAACTTCCTAGTCATTCGTGTGCTGATCTGAAGTGAAAAGCCAAGGAAGAAAAAGAACAGAAGATAAGTTCGAGGATGGATCAGGAGGCTTGAAAAACAAGGATTACTTTTGGACTGAAAACATGAAACTGCCTGCCGGTATTGTGGTAAAGCAGGGTCAACATGGCTGAATACTGAAACAGTTTGTGTGTATGCATTCTGGTAGAAGCTATAGGCTAATATTGCACCTGCTCCACACACACACACACACACACACACACACACACACACACACACACACACACACGCCTGATAAGACTGGGGTCAGAGAGCTACTATGGAGACAGCAGAGGACAGAGGGAGAAATTGGCTCTAGCTTCTTGACATGTATGCAACTCAGATCAAATATCACATATTTAGCCTGCTAAATATCCAGTGGACATCAGCGACACGTTAGCTAACTGTCCCTAAGATCTTGGATCACATACAGATTGTTGTTGACAGGAGCGTGCACTGATTTTCCTCTGATTCAAGGCTTTTTGTCGCCAATCTCCAATAAATGTTGGGACAGCAAGATCAAAGCTAAAATAACTCTATTGTGTGAACTCAGCATCCGGCTATACCCTACGTAATTTTCAAAATCAGCGTATTGATGGAATGATCCAACTTTAGTATTGCTAATTAATTAATTAAATGACTCCTTTATTGGTGGGAAGATGAGTGGGAGGCATTCTTTCACAGGCATGAATGTGTTTTGATGAATCACAAGAGGACCTTTTACAGCAGCCCTTGCTTCTAAGTGAATTACCAGGCACTGTGTAACATAATAGATGGAACCATTTAAATGATGATTAAAAGTTGAGGCTAATAGAGGTTCTAATTATTCTAAACATCAAACTCAGTCAGGGAGCCTTTGTACACAGACACAGACACAGACACACACACACACACACACACACACACTTACTTGTCATGAGCAGTCGCAGGCAGTCACTGTAGTGATCAGGGAAATGGTGACGTAAAAGCCAGGTCCAGTGTTTGGTGAAGAGGTGAAAAGGTGTGAGAAGTTCAGGCTCGGGGTCACGGCCGCAGACGCAAAGAGCTCCGTGGACCAACTCCAGCAAACGGGTTCGCTCCGAAAACACAGGATGCGCTTCGTTCAGCCACTGGAACAAATCAAACTGCAGGCGGAGAGAAGGAAGCGGTATGTGCGACTGAAATATTTCAAGAGCGTATCACCTGTCTTTACTGTGCGACATTTGTAGCTTAGCTAACCTTTGTGAGGAGCATAAAAATGACATCAGCACTGTCGAGGTGTAGTGATGTCACCACATCTTGGTAGAGGAAGACGAGCTCATTGGGCGCAGCGTTGGGAGTGAAGAAGGGGGAAATGAGTGGACAAAGACGCCTCTGCTCCAGAATGGTCTTCAGAACACGGCCACATTCCTCCGCGTTGCCCTGGATAAACACCTAGATACAAAGAAGAGTGTAGCGAGAAAATTAACCTGACCCTTCAGTGGTTGAGTTGATTATTGACAGAAGTGGACGTTGTTAATACAGCTACACAGTGCTTCAAATAAATCCGCTATGTGTCAGTGTGTGTGCGCACCTGTCCCAGGATCTCTACACATGAGGAGAGGTACTGGCGTGTCGGGGGATGTCGCAGAGTGTCTTCACACACAAAGGAGACCACTTGGTAGAAAGCAGACACGCCTACATGCTGCACTGCCGGTGATTTCTGTGCCTTGTACATATTCACCAGAGCCCTGAGCACATAAGAAAAGTCTGTACTGAAAACACCTCCCTGATGCATTTGCACTTATTTCTATTGTGATATAAACCAGTGGCACAGTATGTTTATACTGACGTGATGAAGTTCTCAGTGTGGACAGCAGCCTGAGCCAGGTTTTGAGGTGGAGGAGCCATGGAGTCGGTTTGAAGCTTCTTGATGTCCCGGCGCAGTGATGTTATCTGGGTCTGCACCGCCTCCTGTCTCTGGACACGCTCACACTGTGAGGTTACAGAGACAACACACAAACGCATTCAGTGGTCATGGCAAAAACATTCTAAAATGTTTGGTAGGATGTGTTTTTGGTTTTTTTTTTGGCCGTACTGTGACTGTGATGTTTGCTGGTCCCTGGCATGGCTGCCCCCCCTTTCCTTTACACTCCAGGGCCATGGTGACTTGCTCTGGTTGGTTCTTATAAAGTAGAGGAAGGCTCTCCAGCAGCTCCTGCTCCATTGCCACCTGCTGGGCTTCACGTGCCACTGCAATCCTGACACCAAAATAATATTATTTAGTATTTATTAGTATTATGTTTTCAGTGTGTAGCTCAGAATATGTTTTTTTTTTTTTTTGTGTGGGCCACTGATGATGTTGAAATTAATCTTTGTATGCTCTCCAGGTACCTGGCCTGGTCCTGCAGGATGCGGAGGTCCTGTTGCACCAGTTCAGCAGCAGCTTTAGAGTCAGTGAGGCAGGTGGCGGGGACCTCAGCTACTGGAGCCTTCTGCTGCTGCAGCTCTGGAGCTGGACGGGGAACTGGGTGCTTCTGCAGGTTGGACAAGATACGCTCCCTTGCTGCACACAGAGAAATGACAAAGCATGACATTAAACAAGTGAATAAGTCTCCATTGTCATGTAACAGGATGAAATGGCTGTGTTTATTTTTTCTCGTGATCAACATTATCAGACATTTATTGGCTCTCCAGTATCAGTTTTGACTGTACCATTGTCAAGGCTGGTGTAGTCAGTGAAGCCGGGGTTTTGGGCCTGCAAGAAGGTTGGCTCACTCTGCACCTTCTCCCACAGAGACAGAACCTCTCTCTGATCATACTGCAGTCGCTCCTGGTCCACATACTCCAGCCACAGTTCCTACGACACAAATTCAGATGTATGAGTCACATGATATAACAGGGTTTGACTAACCTGTTACAACGACTGTCCCATAAATGTAAACACACATAAAGACAAACCCACCTGCTGCCGCTGCATGACCTGTGCCAGTCTGTGTGGTTCATACTCGGGAGGAAGAGAAGGAAGGTACACTTCCTGCTTCTGCAGAGTCTCATCATCCAGCCAAACGGCAAATACACCATACAACCTGTAAGCAATCAGCTGATATCTGAGAATCTGCCAACACTCTAAAGGCTGTTACCACCTGCCAAACAACAGGAAAAGGTGTATCTGAGTGTAGTAAACATCAGCGACATACCTGACCAGCTCTGTGTGTAGCTGAGGAGAAGTGAGATAGGGAGGACGGGGATTGTCAGGGCTGTCATCGCCCTGGCTGTCTGATGAAGGCGTGTGTGGCGGGGGCACCCTGAGGGCTTGGCCGGCAGCGTGGTGGAAGTCAGACACCTCCTGTATTCTCTGTCTCAGGTCTCTGAGCAATGAGGCCTGAGAAGAGCCCTGGAAGAACCTTCGGCCGATACACCCACCTGCAGCGAGCCTGGTGGACAGGACATACAAAAGGGATGTGGTGCTATCACATGGATTCTGCCCATTTCCTGGTTTCTCTTGTAAGGGATAGCAGTAAGTGTGTGGATCGTACCCATAATCTGGTCCTGGCTGCCTGAGGTAGAGCTGAAGGAACTTCTGCCAGACCAGCGGAAGGAGGGGGTGGTCAGGAGGCGTGGCTAGAGCCTGACACGCCCAACGGTACACCTGCAGTCGCTGCAGAGATGGTGCTACTGGCAGCTTCAACCTCTGCTGCGCTTTCTGGCTCAGAAAAGGACAGAAACGGTTAACACAATCTAAATACAGCACTGACAGGTTAACCCCACCAATATCATATGTCCAACAGTCTTATAGCAGTGTAATGGTAGACCAAAGGACTGCTTTTCAAAAACTGGCACCTACATAACACTTACAGTAACGCAGCCACGGAGTGACATAACTGGAGGCATTTGATCAATTACAAGCAGCTTCCTCTGGAGTCACAAAAGGCTTTACACAGCTTTTACTTCCTAAGACCTGTAAACACACTTAATGTGTGGAATTGGTTGAGTTACCCTATTAATAATGTATGTAATAATGAGCCAGACTGCTGTAGAGCAAGCACTCTGTAACTGCAGTGTGTTTATTTTGGGTAAATGTCATACAGCGCAAAACTTTTGAAATTGTGCAATTTTCTGTGCTACGCCTACGGTGTACTGAATTGTGAAATGTCCTGCCAAGTGACACAGAATACTCGTTGCCAATAACATCCTGACATCAATAATTATATAACTTACTGTGTATGTCTTTGCATACCTTTAAGGCTTGTTCTGGGGAAATGTTGGGGTCTGACAACAGTTCATTTTCAACACAGCGTCTCAGCTGAGAGTCGTCCTCAAACACGCCCTCCATATTCAGCACCAGCCAGGCGAACCAAACCTACAAACACACCGATGACAAGTCTGTCAGCACGGAGAATTATACTACTATGATCAAGAGTATGTGCATATACAGTCAGCGCTTTGGGGACCCTTACCTCCGCACTCAGGGATTGGCCCTCGATAAATGAGGGTGTGGCATTGCCGGCGATCCAACCAACCAGAGAGGAGAGCAGACCCCGATCTCCGTGATAACCCAAGGCATTCTGCATGAGGCATGAAAATTGTAAAAAAAAATTCCGAAAACGCTGCGCTTTTTCAGCTCACTGAAGTTTTCTTGATTGGAACATTTCACAGTTAACTCAAAGTTCGCAAACTTTCAGAGTCCAACTAATGATACAAGCTTATTTTTAACACAGTGTGAATTAACAGCACTAAAATGAAAAGCTTAATGGGTTAAATCTAACTGTTCATCATCTCTCATCACCAAGCTCCTGATATTAGTAGTAATGTTTATCTTCATAATGTTCCTGACAACAGCCTGCAGTGCCAATTTCAGCATCAGCACCCGTGAGACCTGTGAAGGCCATACACATAAGACAACAAAGTAAATACCTTATGCTGTTGGTACAGAAGTTTCTGCACACATTCCTCCTGATGGTGTGTGAATGCTGCACAGCAGATCTGATCCATGAGGAACAGGACTGTTTTGTCCCGGTACCACAGGTTCTGTTGAGTTAAAATCCCCACCCAGAACTCCAGCACTGCTGCAGCACCGACATGACTCGGCTTAGAACTCTCCAGTACATGACTCTGGAAGATAATACACACATTCATACATGTATTCTTTGCAGAAGATGGATGGGTTAAAAGTTAAAAGTTCACAAACAGCAGTCGGACATGGGTATATATAATGAAATATTTAAAAAAATATATATTCTTTTTTTTTTAACTTGTGTTTCACATGTCGCAGTTGTATATTTTCAGAATCTTCTTTGCATTTAATTTTGATCGCAGTCTGTTTTAATCAAAGTGCTTGTGACACAATGTATTAAAAGCAAAGCATCTATAGTCTCCTGGATGTAAACAATTGTCTGTGATGGCTGAAAATCTGACATGCACCTTTAGCTCATTGTGACAAACCTGAATGACACTGTTCAGCAGTCGGACATTGTCTCCATAGGTGGTTCCTGTGAGTAGTGGTGCTACGCGGTGAGTGACCTGCTGTGTCACACCTTGAGGACACACGCTGTCGTACTGCAGGAACAGCTGGATACAGCTTACAAACCTGGCAAAAACAGAGGGACGACAGTTGAAGATATGATAGCTGCTCTCATAACTATCGTTCTTTGTAGTCTTTACAGGCTGTGCAGGAAGGATGTTTCTTTCTTACTGAGAGTTGTTGAGCAGGTAGAAGCTGAGAGGGTAGGTTGGGGGTAGGATGTTGTCCAGAAGATGCACAGCAGCTCTCAGGTGGCGCGACTGAATCAGACTCTTCAACAATCCAACTCCATCGGTACAAAAGTGCTCCAGGCTAGAAAAACACACGGAGGGGATTAACTTAATTCAAATTCTATGTAAATATAAACATTACAAATAATGTGAGTGAATAAATACCTATGTCCCACTGCTGTCATGGCGATGGACAGGTAGCATCCAATTGGGATGCCTGCTTTGACAGCCCTGATGACAGAGTGCATGCTGGGAGTGTGTGTGAGCTCTGGAGGTGGGTTGGATGTCAAAGCGGGGACAGACCAGGCACCTTTTGGGTTCTGGGCGTTGCTGTGGAGCTTCAACCTTAGCAACAGCTGCCATGCCCATTGGCTAAAGGATGCTTCAGGAGATACACCCAAGCGAAGGACACTGGCGAGGTAAGACACCTGATGGGAGGAAGTAAGAAGGACAATAATAAGAAAACATGTATCCAAGTTAAAGATGGATGCCCAGTTTGTGAAAGAAAAGTGAACACGTCACCTGTTTGATTCCCTCTGATATGAGGCCACTGTACGGTTTGTCAGTAAGGTACTTCTGAAAAGCTTCAGCCACCAGCAGAGCCACTTCACTGTGGAGGGATGAAGACAGGGCCAAGGAGCCGTCCTGGGAGCAGAAGCAAGTTTAACAGCAATCACACAACAGGATATATGGACATATAATCTTCATTGCATCAGTGAAAACTACCTGTGTGTAGCCCCAGTTCAGACCCTCCAGCATGACACAAGCCAGCCGGTTCTCCACAGCAGACAGGGGATGCTGGAGCAACCATGCTCCGATCACACAGATCTCTTCAGGCCGGGGCCGCCACAAACTCAGAGGAAGCTCTTTGCACAAGTAAAGAGCCACCTATGACACACATAGACACAAATATTCACACAACAGATATTATCACAGTGACTTACGTTCCTCTCAGTGTAGTCAAGTGCTTGCAGTTACAACCAAAAGTATTAGTAACAGAAAAGCAATACGAACCATTCCTACAGTTTGTATGGTCTCTCTCAGTCTCTCCAGGAGAACAGACACAACGTAGGGATGGACTGTTGCTATGGCAGCCAGCAACTCCCTCCCCACTTTAGAGTAAGTTTCTCTGGTAGACACGCTCACATAAGACACCTGGAGCAAAAACAAGACGAGAGATGTCGAAGAAAAGAACAAGTTAGGTACACTATGTTTCTTCTAAGGGCCCAGGTTGATGAATTTTTAACCAGTGTTACAGTGTTATCCTTGGAATTTTATGCTTTCTCTGTGCTACCCTCCTCAGTGTTTTCATATTGGTTCCCATCAGTACTCTATGAAATAAACAGTATCCTAATCAATAAGATTCCTCCTTGTTTTTGTTTTCAACATGCCTCTAGTGTTTTCCCTCAGCCTCACTTTGACGCACCTGGTAAATAAGCAGAGTTATAGTTGTGATGAATGCGGGGTCAGAGTGCTGAGTCGCTGTGGCCATGTGTGCTAGTGCGGTAAGGAGGGAGATGCCGTCAGAGCTGTTCACTTCACACAGCCAGTGTTCAAACCTTTCCTGGTGCTCTGGATCTGTAGCAGACACATGAAAGAAAATATCAGGCTGGTAACTGCAAACATCAGACGGAGAGGAATAATCCACCAAGTTCCTGGTGAGGTTACTGGGGAAAGCATTATCAGGGACACTTCCGGTGCTCACCTATAATCCAGTAAACAAAGTATCATTATAACTGATGCACCAGTGGCACTTTCAAGGCTTGAGAAGTATCAGCTAAATTGGCTAAGCAATTATAAGAGTCTCAGTAGTATCCCCTCAATAAATTTGTTACACTCGATCGTTATTAATGAACGATATGCTGTACCGAAGGCTCTAAGAATGTCATGTTACCATGAAAGACATTGGTTCCATAATTTGTGCAAGGTATCATGGGGGATAGGAATAAGGTGGCTACAGCCCGTGTTTCTGAACCTGGCTTTATGTTTCCAGGGTATTAAATCTGTGAAGCATCTTAAAAAACTGAGATTAGGTAGTTCAATAAAAGTTCAATACTAACGCTTGTGTGGCAAAAAAAAGTGTGTTAGATTCATTCAGTTTTCCAAACAATGACGAAACTATGAGGTCACATCAAAGCATTACTACATTTGAGGTTATGAATCATATTTAGCGCGGGTATACTGGTACCTCTGAGAGCCTGAATGCAGGAGTGTGTGTCACTTGCAGTGCCGAAGGTTTCCAGTCCTGCGGTCTCTGCACACTGCATAACATAGAGCACCCTCCACAACATAGAGCTGGACAGAGTCCCATATGGCATCTCGGACATAAACAACCAAATCCCCAACCTGTGAGAGAGGAGCACAGAAAATAAATTCAAAAAAAGCCCTAAAGTAAGATAGGTTCATGTTAAAATAGAAACTGGAGGCTGCACCTTTTGTTTCTGAGCACATGTAGAACAGCTCTGAGGAAGAGATGGTCGTATTCCAGCTGTAGTTTTTCCAAAGACAGAGAGTGTGAGCCGGACCCACCAGCACCAGTTAAACTCACATACTGGGCCCAGTGGTCACTGACATAACACACTGTCATTCTGAGGAAAAAAAAAGGAGATAACATTATGATTCTCTACTATCATATACTGTATTCATAGTTGTGTGCTCTCTGATTGTTGCACTGACCGTATGATGTGTCCTATCCGTTTCACCAGCTGTCTGTATCGAGCCCTGTTGTAGGTTTGCAGTCCAAGGGCGAGAATTTCAATGAGTGACGACGCAAAACCAAAAACACGCATGATCTTCTGACTGGAACAGGACACAGGTTCATACACTCCTGGGTGGAAAGAGGTGTGTCAGTTCATACAGTGAATGAGACTAACTAGCAGACAGAAGGACGGAAAGACCGACTCCCCTACCCTGCTTGCTCATGCCCAGCATGTGTGAATAGAGCTGCTGGAACGGGAACTGGGTGAGCAGGGAGATCAGATCCTCCTCACAGAGCAACAACCAGCTGCTGTCTGGGTCCTCATCCTAGAAGGAGGAGGCAAGATGCAATGTGGAAGCAACTCACTGTCTACATAAAATGGTAGTAACAGACTACAGTACAAAAAAATTACATATTATTATAGAAAACTTAAATTACACTATCTTAAAATGTTACTATCCTGCAAAATAACATGTTTCTTAAAGTGGTTCCTAAGCAACACATTAGCACTGGCAGCAGTTGTGGTTCTAAGATGGTGGACATGATATTCAAATGGTCATAGGTGTTCATTTGGCACGCTTTTCATAACAGCTTTGCATATGATTCAGCAGGTCAGAACGAAGACCAGAACATTCTGATTTAGAAAGTCATCATCTATAATCCCCAGTGACATATCACATTTTGTGCGACAGTCAGTGAAGGAAAAGAAAATGAGATGAACTTGTCTCAAGTTGTCTACTTTTTTTCTTTCAGGTTTTCCCGACCCAAATACACACACAGTTTTGGTTTCTTTTCTCCAAAATGCAGCCATTGCTTCCATGCACATACCTCCTCTCCCCCTTCATCCACTAGTGTCCAGTTACCAGACTCAGGTCCAGAAGCTGCTGAGCTCTGGCTCTCACATGGCTTCAGATGTCCCAGAAACTCTGCACGGTGTCTGAGTGCAAAACAAAGACAGCATTGGTTTGAGATGGGAGGCTGGTAGACCCTGAAGGGTTTACATGGATTCTCACAGAAAACCAAAGGCATCAAGCAAGAGTGTACAGGTCACAGTCAGTGGCTAAGAAAGAGTACCTTGAAGGAGACATTAGGATGGCCAGGGCTTGCATAAAATGCTGTACTCCACAGGTGTTCCCCAAAACTTGGATCTGAGGCGGACATTGGGAAGAAAAACTCAAGTCAGTTTGTATGACCACTGACAAGACAACAATAAATGAAAGACTGTCCTTCACTAACCTGAAGGAAGGGTGCAGCCCACTTGCCAACGCCGGCAGGACAGCAGAGAAGATGGCAAAGCAGGTAAAGGTGCTCTCCTGACCCTCCAACGTGAAGCAGGACGGCCACCTGGAAAATGTACAAGAACCACGTAAGGAAACAAAACAACACAATACCTCCACCAATGGAATGTAGATTAAAAAGGGTGGTACAGTGATTGTGTGTGTACCAATCTGTCCAGCCAGTGATGGATGTCTGTTTGAAACTGTGAGTCATCCAGGACTCTACGTGTGAAGCT
This sequence comes from Acanthopagrus latus, assembly GCF_904848185.1. Classification (NCBI taxonomy): domain Eukaryota; kingdom Metazoa; phylum Chordata; class Actinopteri; order Spariformes; family Sparidae; genus Acanthopagrus; species Acanthopagrus latus. Next base: position 11,245,194 of record NC_051043.1, on the reverse strand, counting down.
AAACAGGACACTGATGGCCTCTTTCAACGGCTGGAGAGAACAAGGTTGGGTTTTGCTGCCAGAACAATCTAATGACAAAAACAAGCGTACACGAAACAGATACAGGGTTTGTGCTTGAGATTTGTATTATTAAGGAGAGGCATGTTAGCAACAACTTGTCAGTCGCTCACCTTTTAGCAGACGATACAGGTATGATTCCACCTGGAGGCGTGAGAGCAGAGCGGTGTAGGCATGTAGCGCCACCTTTTGATGGAGCAGCTCACTGCGAGCTTCAAACAGCCTCCTGAGCTCAGCCAGCACACTCTGACTGAACTCTGCCTGCTGGAAGCGATGGTATCCACAAACCTTAGACTGATCTGCGCACACACCCTGTACGGAAGAAATGTTTTTAGTGTTATTACAGCAGACGACCATTAGCTAACTATGTTCTCTACATACTATATTTGTTTTATTTCTGTTTTAATGACCACACCTGAAGTGTAAGCTGCTCATCTTTGAAGCTCCAGAGACGATTCTGTGTGCTCTTGCAGTCAGAGGACTGAGTATGTAGCTGTGTGTGTGACTGGGTGAGTTGTCTACGACAGCGCCAGTAGTTCTGCAGCAGCTCGGTCAGCTCATGGTTCTCCTGCCGGGCTAAAGCACAGAACTGGGCTGCACACACTTCAACACCCTCTAACCAAGCTCGTAACCCTCCGCCTGGCTCCCAGACACTCAGCTGCTCTAATGAGAATGGCTGCAGAAGAAATACATAAGACGAGAGACGTTATCTCACATGTTAGTGTGTAATGTGTATTTAAGACACAATGGTAAAAATATATATATATATATGCAGTACTGACAAAATCAAATATCATGTTATTTTACCAATATATAAATATATAAATACACACAAATATAAGTTTAACGTTTTTTAGGGAAATTAAATTACGGTACAAATGATGCCGATAACATAACCAAACAGGGAAACATTTACTGTTCACTAAGCATTAACAGTTTAACAGTCTACAGCCACTTTCAAAACCATACAACATGAATTCAGTTGATATCATCACACATTTTGAATACTATTTTTGCCACAACTGATACAATCTTTTAGAAACTCTGAAGAGTCAAATAATAAAACACACTGACTTTTAAATGTTAATGTTTCAAGAGAAAGAAATGGCGATGGACTCTGAAAGCCTTCAAACAGACAAATGTACTCACACTATTGATTTATGAGAATTACCTGCATTTCTGGAGCCGTCTTGGGTAATTCCGGGTACAATTTGCACCTTGACAGTTCGCTGACAGACTCCAGGGGCTGCAAACTTGGAGGGGAAGATTCTTGTTCAGGCAGTGCCAACACTGCAGGTCCCTTTTCCCCATTTTTCACAGCTTCTTCGCAGAGCTGTAGCATGGGACCCTCCTCCAGTGCTGGGAGAGAGGGGTACAGTGCTGGAGCACTCGGGGCATTTGTGATCTGAAACTGAGTTGAAACACAAGGCTGATTCCATGATTGTGTGTCAGGGATCTGTTCTGCAACTTCGACCTCAGCCCTCTGTGCGGCTTCTCCTCCATCCTTCTCTTTTGATTCGACGGATGGCTCTAAAGTCTTAGTTGACAATGATGTGGGTAAGGACTGTGATGGGATGGTCTGCTGTTTCTCGGAGGGCTGATCTGATTGCTGTGTCGCGGTCTCAGGGTGCTGAACAGGGTCCTGCTGCTCCTCCGGCTCCTGATACGGCAGACTGAGGGGAACATCCGTGAAGCCAGATGTGGAGGCCTCATCACACACAGCTGGGGGAACTGTGGCTCTTTTGTCTTCTTCTGCCTGCTTCTGCTTCCTGACCGACTGAAAACATACAACAACAATCAGTGAAAACAAAGATTATCCCCGGTTAACAACTGCTGTTTTCATCATGTGACAGAAGAGCAATTACTGTGATGGAGAAGGAGTGCCACTATCCTCCTGACCCAAGGCCAGTCGGTGAACTGATAAAGCAAGAGCAGAAGGACTGTGAAAAGTCTTCTTTTAAATTACCTGAGACTTCCCACTGGTTTTTGCCTTGGTCTTCTTTGGTCTTACAGCCTCCATCTTTAGTGCCTGCTCAAACCAACGTTAATACAACTCAGATCGCATTGAAAAACAGCTGACTGAGATGTCTCCTGGAGGAAACGGTGCAGCTCAGCAGTCCTCATACGTGGAGTGAATACACACACTCACAACCACAATTAGCTGTAATAGCTAGCTGAGGTCGATAAGCAGCTAGTGGGTGGCTGTGTTATTGAGATAAACACCGTCACTGGTTGTAAACACAACACTCTTGATGGCCGGCTGAGAAAGGTCTCTGACGGACGACAGCAAGCCAGCACCTAGCATGTCTTCAAGCACCAACGTGTTGTACAGAGAACACATTTCAGGAAAACGAAACCAGTCCCTGCTGATGAAACTCTTCTCAGCTAGCTACATAACTGTAGACGTTCTGCAAGGCTAAGCTAAGCTAAGCTAACCTGACGCGTAGCTGTTAGCCTTCTACGCTGTCTTTCTCCTCAGTTACTTATTCACCAGAAGTGAACACTTTTTCAGTGTTGTTGCGCAAATAACCAAAATAAGATTTCAACACGTCGAGGCGACTGACACGGGCTGGTAGCCCCGTCCACTGGTCAGCTGTCATTTGTTTTGTTTGTTCCAGGAACTCAACGATCACAATCTCTGACCACGTGACTACTCCACCTCTCGACGGACAGCCAGAGAGCTCAAACTTCATGTCATTCGCAAAAACACAGACACCAAAAATTAGACAGCAGTTATTTGTTGACAAATTGACACAGTTATCAAACAGCAGTTTGATTTCAAGATTCTTCTTCAACTGTAGAGAATAGGTATCAATGTGTATGTTAATGGATAAGTTCACCCAAACATCTGGAAGGAAAGTGTGTCCTAGTCCACAAAACATTTGTAGAAATTCACAGAAACACATCACTTGTTTTTTATGTTTTAGAATAAGTCCCCATCCAGTTCTGTTGTTCAGGGAAATACAGCAGAGCTGTTTTGCTGGGAAGCTCCAGAAATGTTTGGTTGACTATAAAACTTCACCAAACTTTCTATCAGCATGGCATCCAGTAATGACTGAATTTTCATTCTTGGGTGAACCCATAAGCTTTACTCATTCAGGAAGTCTCACCGAGATCTCCTTCGCAAGCGAACGCTGAGATTAAATTACATACAGAAAAGGTCTGCCGTACTAAATACAACTGTCTGAATATTGAAAATATCAGTGATCCTTACTAAAAAGTCCCAAAGAGGAATGAGCATCCCTGACTGTAAACCTATCTTCCGCAGTTCTGAGTTGGTATAGGAAACTTTAAAAGTTAACTGGTTGGTTCATTGTGGTTCATTCACTCTAATCTCAACTAAGGAGATCATGCAAGAAAAATACCCCACAGTCCCAAAAGTATCTATTACTATGAATATGTTCTCAGTCATTTAACTTTAAAAAGCACCTTATCATTTCCGGCAGTGTCCGTATGAATGCACAGGCAGGTCATGAGTCACAGAAAATATTTATTTACAAATGTTTATTACAAAGATAAAAAACAAAAAGATTTTCCCTTTGAAATGCATTTAGTCCCAATGCCAAACCAAACCTAAGACAACTGAATGCTCTTGGCCTGTATGCATTTTATGATGAGGTACATAGTGCTTTTCAATACAAGAGTCCAGCGCCATCAAATAAATGCGTGTCACACTCAACAACAGACACTCTTTTCCATAACACCCAGCAACACGTCATCCAACATGTCCCACAGTCAGTCAGTGTCCTGGCAAGTCATTTTCAATCAGTTTGGAATAGATACGCCAGATGCCAGACTGAGAAGGAGAGAAGAAGTGTGAGGCATGGAGGAGCACTAATTTGCTGGTATGTGAACCATTCCAGACTGAATCATTTAAGTCATTTCAAAATTCATGTTTTTTTACTTTCAGGTTATCCTCTCAGAGAGATAAGCCAATTGAACGTACATAAAAGCAAAGGAGCTCTTGTACAAAAATAGCTTTGATAGAAGGTTACAGCTACAGTTCAACTATATTTCCTGATAGTTCTTCTAAATCATTTTAATGACACTACAGACATCTTTAAGTATTGGATCTATAGTCACAAAGGAGTGTTAACAAGGCTAGAGCATTATTAATAGACACACGAACACAGTATTTGTAACTCTCATGATTACAGAACTCATGAGTTTACAGAAAATCTGAATAACGTGGCCATGTTTAATATGTGCTCTCTCTCTCTCTCAAAAAAAGCTCAAATCTCAAATGACAGAGTTTAAGCTTATTCACAGAGTCAAATGTCAAATTGTATCACCCATCTTCTGCTCTGGTCTATTCAAAGTTATTTATAGGCACAAAGGTCTCCTGTGAGCATGACGAAGGACTGTTGGAGGGCGAGTGTTTTCCAGACGTTTGACAGACTGTTTGTTTTGTGTTTTTATGGAGGCTTGGTGAAGGACTGCATGGTGGGGTTATCTGGACTTTGGAGTCCTGGCTGTATAATGGGTGTAAAGGAAGTTGTTCTTGCTTGTATGTGTGACTCTGCGCCTGGCTGAAGGCCTCGGGCGTGTGGTGAATGTACGCTTGACTCAGAGCCAGGCTGAGGATCTCCGTCTTTTCCTTGTAGAAGCGCAGCTCTATGCCTCGACGCCGGGCCAACACCAGCTCCCTCTGCGCCACCTGCAGCTCCTCCGCGAGGCGTCCCGGTGACCTTTGCTCCCGTCCGAGCCAATCCAGAGCTAAGCTGCTGCGCATATACTCATCGAGACCTCGCTGAGAGTAATAGGTGATCACACTCTGAGTACGAGGAAGGAAATTAGGCATAACTGAAATGCTCAACCAAAGTTAGCTGAAATCAGGGATGAGATGTGTCCTTGGCAAGGCCTGTACCTGTCGAGAGCACTGCCTTTCCCTCAGAGCCTTCAGTGTCCCATTCCAGTGCAATAGCTGAAAAATGGTCATCATCTCCTACAGAGGGCCAGAGGGAGGGAGAAAGCTCCTCAGAATAAATGAAACACAAAGAGTGAGAGTGAGTCTTGCAAAACCACATGACTAATGACCCGAGTAACAAACCCACACATCCAGCTCTGTGTACTCAGGTCCATAATAACATATGAACTAAACTGTGGATGATTGGTCTGAAGAGATATTGTAAATCTTTCCATACCAGGTAGGCTTCATCCTGATTTAAAAAACACTGTCTGGCTGAGCAGCTGCCGTGTGTTAAGAGCTAGTGGCATTTGTGTTAAACAGAGTGAGTCTATAGATGAAATGAACCTAATGAGACACAGATGGAAAATATTACACGTTGGTTGTCTGGGGTCGAAGTCCATGTTGTACCTGCCGGCCTGTTTGCTCAGTTTCAAACTGTACATCTGCTCCGTGCTACTTGCTCATCTGCTTGACAAACAAACTATAGGACAGCTCCGGCATTGACTGCATGTATAAATGATACGCAGACGGCTGCGTACCATATGTGTAAAGATTTGAGGGTGTGTGCGCAAATGTACTTAAGTTTCTGTGTATGTACATGTGCGCACATTTTGAGGTGTGTGTATAACTTGGAAGTGTTTCATCTTTATGAGCCATGCTTTAGCAGGAATGATAATGAACCTACTTTCTCCTGCTAATAGCCCTCTGTCTGCAGACGTATGCTTATTTACACAAAGGTAGAAATATAAGGTGTTTCATACCAGGACTCCCTGTCAGGGTCTAGCTGAGAGTGAGATGGAGTGTGAATAAATGAGCTAAAACAGACTTGGGCTGTAATGATAACTCCGGGGGGTGTAATTATCACCCACCAGTTGTAATTTTTGTTATGTTTGGCTTAATAATTCCCAATTTAGGTGTGTAAAATGATAACAATTTAAACTGGGGTCCAATTATAAATACTAGATTAGATCCCCAAGCTTAAAGCGGCACTTCAAAAAGCCTAAATCCTTTGAAGTAAATTGATCTTTCAGAAAATTACCACATGACACATGATTTATGAGCATGGCGGCAAGAAAAATAGCATTTTGCAAAACCAGCCCTGGCTTCATGTTTTACCTGGAACTCCAGCATGGTCCTTCCTATGTAGGAGTGGAGCAGCAGACTGTAGGTTCCTATACTGGTGCTTGAATCACATGCATCTTCAATAGAGACCTTAACAGAGCCAACATTCATGTTAGACTAAACACTCTCTCCTGTGTCATTGCTACAGTCTGAGATGGCTAATACGGTGTTGGTGCCGGCTGACACTCACAGCACTGTCTGTTTCGGCCTGCTGCAAACTCTGAGTGATGAACTGAGGGCTGATGCGTCGACATGGCAGCTCGTTCACGAGTGAGTTCATCAGAGCCACGCGGGCTGCGTCCCTCCGTGCCTCTGCCTGAGTGCCACACACCTGAGGATGTGGGACGATGAACACGAAGGGTTAAAATGTCACAAAGAGTGGAAAAAGAGAGCCAAAAGATGTGAAACTTTCTCACAGTGTGCGCTCATATGTATTGAGCCCCGGGTTGAATCACTTTGAGCCAGTGAGTTCTGTCTTTAAACAGGTGGCCACTCTTAGTTCCATTTTGATGATTTTACACTTCATCACAGCTAATCATGAGATCAGAACTCAAATCACCAATGAGATTAGGACATTAGAGGCATTCACAAATAACCAATCACATGCTTCCTGTGAGCTGGGGGCTGCTGTCTGGGTCACAATGATCCCATTGATAGACACTGTGGAATTTTAACGGAATGACATCAATTTAAAACAACCCTAAAAGTCTGTGTGACTGTGTGTTAATCGACACAGAATGACCTTTAAGTTTTGCTTCTGAGTGTCTGCCTCTGAATATGACACTTACAGATTGTAATGTTTTGCTAACATGTATGCCAAGAGGCTAGGAGTTAATTTGAATCAATGGGACTACTATCCATTTAGGTTGTATAATAAACTGTCAAGAAATAAACATCACCTGCATCATGTCTCTTAACAACCCTTTTAGCTCGTGTTTGGACAACCATGTGTGCTCGACACATGATGGTGATATTTCCAGTTCCACACGAAGGATAGCTGGTGTAAGTTCACACAGTGCAAAGTGTAGAAATCCTGCCGGACGGGACTGGTGATAATAAACACACCTTGTAGTTGCCAAAGCAGCTTCCTCCAGGCAGGGTGACGTAGCAGATGTAGGGGGGACCAGGAGATGGTGCAGACTCATACAGCAGCAGGCTATCTGTCTGGAAGTCCCCAACAGAAACACCATCACCAGGTTCACTCATGGAGCCGTTTGACTGGCTCACCTGCCTCTGCTCCCAGAAGTTGTGGAGCATGGCCACGACATTCACTGTACACATATAATAAGGATGCATGTCAAAAACAGGACTGACAGTACTGAAGGCGTACATGAAACCACATGTTTGTTAAGTCAGTTTTTGAGTTTTTGGGATATTGTTTTTCCATAACATGTCTAGTGGGAAGAAAATGTCCAAAATATACATTTAGGTGTTTATTTTGGTTCAAGTTTCTGTTCAGACAATGTATGCAAATTAGTGCATGTTTAATTAGGTGCACTCATTTAAAATGTCAGAAAACTTTTAACACAGAACAATGTCTAAAAAGTTATCAGCCGGGGAAGTTTCATGTCAAAATGAATTATTTTGTTTCACATTGTTTATTTATGTCTTTAAGAGTTTTCTCAAAATGACTTTGCTATGCTCGTACCTCGATCTAAGACTCTCTTCAGTTGCACTTACACACAAAACGCTCCAGTCTTTAAAGAGAGGGTTTGTTCATATATAACTCATCGCCTGATTTATAAAACGTTTAATTCCTAAAAATACATGGAAATAGAATTTTGTTTGTTGGCAGTATTTTCTGATTTATGGATTGATTAAACTAATTTTGTCTTTCTTAATGGAAATTCATGCAAATCCTTTCATATTTAATTGCATGACAAATCAATTGCATATTAATACATAACATTTCAGGGGGAAAAAAATGATTGAATGTAAGTAATCAACATTCTTACCCTATTCACCTGTAGTGTCTTTGCTAAGTTGAATCAGAAATGAAAGTTTTTGTATGAGTCACATTTTGAAAAAAACCTTTGAAAAGATGTGTCTTTAACCTGTATTGATTAAATCTGACATCTATAAATCAGCGTTCCCAGACAGAGTTTTCATGAAAGCACAATCAGGAACTTCAAGTACCTCCCATAACTTACACGAATCAGCATTTTGTAACCCCCAGAGCTTTTCCTGACTCTGAAGTAAGTTTAAACACTTCCTGTGTCCCCCACTGTGTGCCAAATAATTCACTACAGCTCAGTCTATGGCAGCAGCAGGGATAACTTGACTGACACTTGTTGGAGGAAATACAACAAAATTATGAGACAACAGTTAATTTCTTGCCTGGTTTTTAATTATTTTAAAGCATCACTGTCAGGTCATCACAGTTGGAAGGTTTGATTCTCACATCTAAAACAAAGATGCGTCTATTTCCAAATGAAAGTAACATTAAGTTCCTCGGTTACTCACAGTCGTTGGGGCTGGTGTCAGTCTCACTTTGAGACAGGTATGACATGATGCTCTCCTCCATTTTCACTCTACTCATCCTCATCCAGAGTTTTCTGCCACAGCTGCCTCAGACACGTTCAGTCAACTGCTTCTCCTCAAAATAGTCCATCAAAGCACCACGCATGACCCTAGGAATGAGCATCCAACACAGCAGCTCAGAAAGGGAACATCATGAGGAATAAACTCCAAATCTGAAAGCCACTTCTGAACTCTCTCTCTCCACCTCCTAAACTGCTTTCTCCCTCCCTCCTCCTCTCCTGTGTGAACATCTCACCAGGGTTTTGCTTTTGAAGCGGGCCACCTTTGTCACCCTTGTTTCCAATTAGCTCAGAGGGCCCCTCACTCTTTCTCCACACACACACACACGCACACACATACACGCACACACACACGCACACACGCACACACACAGACACACACACACACGCGCGCACACACACACACACACACACACACAGCGGTGTAGAGCTGGAATGCTGAGCCCCTCCCTTTTGACTGTGCAGCTGGCTAATCCCTGAACACAGACCTGCATGAAGTCGGTAGGTTGAACCACAGACAGCACAATCTTCATTGAGGAACAGGAAAAATAACAACAGTTCTGTAGTATATCACTGGATTTTATATGAAGGAGCAGCAATATCCCGCATCTAAAGGACAGTCTTACCCAACAAGTAGTGTCTGAGATGAGTGGGGGTGGGATACTTTTGACTTCAAATACTAATTTGAGGCCACAGAGCCCAGGGTCTGAGCTCCATTCACCCTCTTCAATATGAATGGGCATTGTTCAAGTCTGAATTCACTCGCTCCCTGAAAGCCCCTTACACATAAATGAACCAAATTCTGAGGGAGAAAAAAAAGTGGTTTCTTAGCTCCCAATTCCTCTGCTCTGCTTCTCATCTCTAACATGCCATGTCTCATTCTCTGTTGAGTCATGTCAGAGTGACAGAGCGAACAGGGTTTATATGTCCGATTCCTGCTCCTTTTCATGCTGAATGTATTTTGGTTCTGGAGCATGTGTGTTCCCACATGACTGTGGGAGTTGTGTTTTTTGATTGGTAGCTGTGAGTGGAGGTAGAGATCTACACAAATTTCCATAATAGTTAGGGGCCTTTGATTGACTGGAGTTCAGCGTGAATAAAAGCTCCCCATGAACTTGTTTGAATCTTAAATCCACACCCACATTAGTCATTCTGTCAACAGTATGCCGAGACCTAGAATGAACTTGAAGCTACAATGACAAAAGTTACTCAGTGGTTTTCTGGCTTCTGTTCCCATTGTTAAGGTTGATATGGGAACTGATTAAGAAGAATTTGCTCACTGTGCAAACATATCTATCACAGGTGCATATTTTGCCCTGGCAGAAGGAATATTTTTTAACTAATTTGTTAAACAACTCCTTTGAAATACCAGAGAAGAACACACCTTATCTGTATTGTTTAAATGTTTTAATTACCAATCATACAGTTTCAACATAAAAAGTTGTTGATATTTACATTAGACTGTGTTGAACATGATGGTTCACTGCAGTTCCAACAGAAGCTCTCCAGACAGAGGAGCAGAGGATCCATGCAGTATACATGTTAATCAAACAAAAAGCATGTTGACAACAATTCCATCTGTCCACCACTGCTGTCCTGTTCATCCCCAGAAGGAGGCAGAGTCCATACTAGACTTGATGTTACTCTGGTTCTCTCTCCTGGATTTCGTCACCAAGTTGGCCTCTCCCTTCTGTAGACGTCTCCTCTGCGCCGCCTTCTGCTGCTTGGTGAGCTGCCTCCGCACCTTCTGACGGACTACCTCCTACAGGACACACAAAAACAAGGATAGCAGGTTACTACAGATGAACGCAGCGCTGTCTCTGCAAGGCAGACAAAACACTGTGTGGATATGTTTCCTCTGCTACACGTGACAGTATGAAAGCTCTTTAGCAACACCTACAGGCCATTCCAGTTGTGTCTAAAACTGGGTACTGGGATTGCTTCAATGCTTGAAGGAATGTCCAATTCGTCAAAATTCTTAATGATGTGTGTGTTTTTCTTACTGGTGGTATGGTAGAACAGCTCCCTATGCTTCCCATTGTGCCTTCACTGTCTGTCCTCGTCCTCCTGTGCTCTGCGATGTGTAGAAGACTGTCTGAGTCTCTGCAAGAGAAAACACACATTTTAAACCAAGCACAGAAATGTACTGCTATATTTTGGTTACATGTCTCAAGTTAACTTTCCATTTACCTGAAAGGTTTAAACTCTTTGTTGGAGTAAGAGAGGTCTGACAACTCTGGACAGTCATCGTCTGCCTCGTTCAACTCTTCCTCCAATTTCTCCTCTGTCTCTTCATTAGTTTGAGAACTAGGCTCTGTCTCAGTCTCTGTTTGTTCTTCCCCCGTTTCCCTCTTGTTGTCCTCATTTTGTACATCTGCACTTGTGTTGCTGACTTTTAGACCCTCCAGTTCGAGCACTGCATGCTTATATTCCTCCATGTCAAAGTCATCTTCTTTTTTTTCTACTTTCTTGTCTGAATCCTCTTTGTCATTGCCCTCCTCCTCCTCTTCATCATCCTCATCATCTTCATCATCATCATCATCTTCTTCCTCAGGTCCAGCTGGGTGTAGCAATGCGGCATCTCTCTCCAGATCTTTGGTGAAGCCACTAGCTGAGACTGCGACATCTAGAGAACAAGACCGCCTGCAGGAACAAAGTTCAGTGACAACAAAACCACATGTCAGAAATGTTTAAATTAATTAATTAATTTCACACCAATACAGTTTTCTTTGTATTTCAAGAGTTTCATTTTCACCAAAACATAAATGAGCAGGTACCTGATGTCTTTGAAAGTTGGGAAGAGCTCGCTCTCGTAATTGTATCGTTTTGCAAAGAAATCTCGGATACATTTGACATCTCTGTCAAAATACCTGAAAATAAAAATTGGCAAAGTGAATATAATAACACTTGATCACTTGCCTTATCAATTTGGGGAGTTTATTAGTAATTTTCAATTCTATAAATGAGGCACAAACCATTCAGCGTTAGGATGTGAGGTGGACACCATCTGAGGGAAGTCGATCATTGTTATGTGGTCCTGGTCATCCAACATGAGGTTGAACTCGTTGAAGTCTCCATGAATCAAGCCATGATTGGCCAGTTTGACTATGAGCTCCATGAACTCGCTGTACAGGCCCGATGGATCCTGAAGTTCATGCACCTGACACCTGATGGTGGGGAGCACAGACAAATTACATAGGAAACCGAGGGTAGGTAAAGTGTAACACGTAAAGCAAGAGAGCAGGACGGCTAGTTTACATACAATGGATATCCATTGATGAGCTCCATTACGACAGCATGTCTGTTGTAGTCCACAGGTTTGGGGACAGGAAACCCCTGATCATACAATGCCTGAAAAATTAGTAGATGAGTCAAAAGATGCGTCACGCAAGACTGGATTCCTACTGCACATCTTATGAATTGCTGCTGACATTTTCTTTCTATTTAAATAAGTTACATGTGTTCTCTGATTTGTTTCATTACTTTCATGTAGGCAAACTCCTTCATGGCAGAAAGGCGAGAGAGGTAGAGCCAGGACATGTTCTTCCTGTGTTTGTGGTAATCTCTCTTGTTCTTCAGGTTCCTGAAGGAGGTGCGACCCAGTCTGTGAAGCTTCAGAGCATACTGCTCCCCGTTTGGACTTGCCACAATATAGATATCTACAGGTAAACACAGATAAATGTTGGTATTACCATAAGCACAAGAGGATTTCTTACCTTGGCTAAGCAGCCTGGAAACCTGCTGTGAAAGGATGCTGAAGTAAAATATTTAGAAGTTTAAATATTCCACACTTGAGTTTACTTGTGTGAACCATATTGTGATACTGTACATATCGATAAAAACAAGTCGTATGATGCGATTGATTTCCACTTAATCATGCAAGCCAAATGACAGGTGGCTATATAAATAGACATACAGTATGTGCACAATGAATGTGATTGACGGTCTTACCTGACTCTTTACCCACACCCATCTGGTTTCCGACTGAAATAACCACTTCTCTGGCACACAAGGTCTTCAGAGCCAGGTAGTCATATCCTCCATAGTTCAACCTGTAGCCCTGCACAGCTGAAACCAACACACACGTGCCACATTAGAAAATTAACCTATATGTACCACCTGTGCCAGGACTGATGAAGTACAGCAAGTATTTTAGGGTGTATTCTTACTCTTGCTGCGTTCATAGACCACAAGCTTGTGTTTGACGAGCTCTCTGAGGATCTTGTTGCAGCCGCCGTGTTTGAGGCTGGCGATGCAGGACAAGAGGCTGACTGGCACAATCTCATGGTTCTTCATCCCCATTTCAACCTGTGAGAGGGGATGTTCACAGGAGGTAATGTGATTATTCCAGTGCTGCTGAAACAACAGGGTTATACGTGCTGCAAACACAAATTTAAATAAATGAGCGCTGCATGAGAATAGTGTCTGGTAAAACACACTTGGGGGATTTCACACTGAAAAGACTGTGACTTGGGAATATATCTACTTGATTAATTTAACACAGACTAGATTTAGATACAATTAAGAAGATATTTCTGGAATAGAATGAGGACTGTAGATTTTGTCACCCATCACTTAGAGTGAAATCACTTTAGAAAACAGAAATTAATAGGGAAAACAATCCCTACAAAGAATACAGATCATTATAAGGAAATGTTATAGCTAGCAGTTGCTGGTTGTAACAAACTTGTAACCAGATATTCATACATTGTATGCTGACTTCGCTTTTTCAACGTTATTTAACACCCAGCTGACATGAGTAACACTGTTTTACCCACTGCAAAGGTGGCATAGCATCTTTGCTGTAACGTCGGCTCGTGTTAGGTTAGCGTCAGTCGCTGTAAGACCAAAGCTAGCTTAGCACAGGCTAACTCAGCAGGGTGAGAACTGATCACTACTTACCGCTGTAAGCACCCGGAAGTCATCCCGAGACAGGTATCTCAACACCACAACGTTCAGCTTCCCCATGTTTTAGCCGATGCAAAACCAGTACGTGTGTTATAATACTGTCACTATTTTCTTCTAAAGTTCAGCTGTCCACATTTTAGTAAACACACGTGCAAGGCGGAAGCTCTCGGAGCGGAGACGAACGGAGAGTACGTCACTTCAGGTTTACGTCTGACGTCATGTTGAAATTATATGGTAATACCTGGAATACAACGCACAAGATTGTGCACAAGGTATGTTAGCAACGGTTGAGGAAATTTATGTAAAAGTATATGTAATGTATGTAAGTATCGTGTATACTGTAATGTACCATATGCTACCGCCTAGTGGTGAAATTTGAAATTCTGCGTCTCTTTCATCACAGTTGACCTTTTCATTGACGTATTCACTGGACATACAGGGCTGAAACTAGTCACATAGTTACTGCTGGAGCCATCATTAAGGATATTAAATTCACCTGTGCTTTTGCTGCCATGACAAGTATGTCTGCCAAATGTCTATGTCAAATGTCTGCCTATGAAAAAGAACTACTGTACAGTGATGGGATGTAACTTAATGATTTAGTAGACACGATACAGTACAGTGTAGAGGTACTTGTATTTTACCCAAGTATTTCTATTTTCACTACATTTTGCAGCCATAGTTGTACTTTTTCAATACTGCATTTATTTAATATTTTGAGTCACTACATACGTTGCATACTGCATCAGAGCCAAAGTAGCATGTTTTTATAGTTTCTTATTTTATTTGCAATCAGATTTAAAAACAAAACAAAACAAAACAAAACAAAACAAACTGAGTCCATCAACTAGCGAAATGCTGAACATCTGAGGTGATAACTGTTTGTTAAATTTAAAGCCCCTACTCATGAGAGCCAGACCATTATACCGGTTGGCCAATATTGGCCTTTTACAGATATATCAGGATTTGCTTGTATATACTTAGATGTGTATGACATGCGGAAAAAGATTCTTGGGGTATAAAATAATTCTTAAATAATTGTTCCAGCGCAATTTAAGTCATTTGGGATCCTGAAGTTTGTTATTATACTGTGAAATAACCTGCCTCCTGTCTCCATTCCATAGATATTACCATATCTGAGGATTCAGTGCAAAAAGAAAAAAAAAAAAATCCAAAGAAATGTGTTACCTGGTTAGACCTCTGCTCAGCACAGTGTTGGCACAAACTGTTCTTGATTGATATCTACCTCAGTCTCCTCATGTTGCACCTGTTAGGGCGGGGCAGTGTTCAGTGCACAGCTTCATCCAACTCAACCTAAGCAAAGATCAGTCAAGTGATTGAAAATACCTGAGTGGATGTGCCATATGTGCTGGATCCTTTAATGTACGAAATATGGTCAAACAAATATACAAGTTTGTGAACAAAGGAATTGTACCAGTTGGGCTTCAGTTCTGCCCAATAGACCGTTTTCACAGCAAATGTTTCAACTTTTCAAAGCAGGACAAGCACAGGTGGAATTTATAACATTAATTATAATGACAAACTAGTTCCCCTGGGATATTTAATAGAAGTAGCTGTCATTAATGTTATTGGTCTCACCTTGGCACAGGGTCTTTTGTTGATAATCAAGGTAAAGTTGCTCAAAAATTGTACAAAACTACAGTAGTCCCTGTATATTGAATAGATAAACACATTTGTGCTGTAAATGACAAGGATAAGTATGTGTTGTTGGCTGCAAGGGTACTCAGACATTTCTTTATTGTCACTGCTGGATGGGAATTTTCACAGAAGATGAAAATAGCACTGGTGAAAAGGAAAACAATGAATGATGGCTTGATTTTGTGTCGCTGCTAGAGTTTCAGGGTTGTGATGCTGTAAACAAGACTTATGTATGTGAAAGACTTGTGAAATTTAGAAGACAAAAATGTTTGGCGATGATATGTGAACGTTTGAAAATGTTCCTTATTGTTATGTATTGTGAAAGTGTTGTTCAGCAGCTGGTTGCTCTATTCTATCTATCTTTTGTGTAGTTTTATTGTTAATCGTGATAGAGCAGCAGTGCTGTGAACCCAAAATGAGTTCCTGTCAGAGACAATAAAGTCTACAACATAGTATCATAAAATGAAAGAGGTACATCTATGATGATGCTGCAGGAAACACTGCATCATTCCAGCGAAACCTGGAGGTCAGGTGTGTGTGTGTGTGTGTGTGTGTGTGTGTGTGTGTGTGTGTGTGTGTGTGTGTGTGTGTGTGTGTGTGTGTTAGAGGGAGAGGTGTTAAACAGAGATTTACTGGCAGGTTTCTGTTGCCATAGCAGCTGGATTCTGTGCATTCCTCGGGCAGGCAGGTTCTAAACAGTGTGAGAGTGTGTGTCTATGTATGTGTGTTTACTCAGGACGGCCCTGTGACAGACACCCCTCTGTTCAGCTCGCAGCACAGACACAGACACACACAGACACACAGACACACACACACACACACACACACACACACACACGCACACACACACACACACACACACACACACACACAGCTCTCCACTTCCACAGGCTGTGTTGACTCAGTGGAATTCCTCCATTGGTTTATTTAACATTCTGCGGTTCAGCAAGTGCCTGTGTCCAGCGGCCAGGCATGCTGTGCTAGAGTGTGTATGTGTGTGCAACTAAACAAAAATGTGCACAAGCCAAGGTGTTTTACTGACCTTTGTGTGATATACTGACAATCCTCAAATCGAATTGGCTCCTTTATTAGTCATTAATTTTCTCCACCATTTCTAAGTTTATTACAGAGAGAGTAAGACGAAAACATGAACAAACGTTTTTGTGTGAGTCACTTTCTGTGTAGGTTCAAGTGAATATTTGTTTCAAGCAGTCATCAACACCACTGCGTCATGATTGTTTTCTGTGTCTACTCTTGTTTGTTAAGTAATGTCACTACAGTGAGCAGCTCCAACTGGTGTGTCTTTTTTGGTACATCCGTACCCCTCTTTACAGTGTTGAACAAAATAAGTATTATTGATTAAAACAGAAACAGCACCACAATCTAGCCACGAACATGACCGCAGAATAGACAGAGCATGCCTTAAACACAGAATATAGAAGAATGTAACATTAAAAGCCTTAATGAGTTAGTATGTATAAAAGGGCTATTATAGTAGAATAGAGTATAGTTAAATGATTCTCCTCTTTACTCAAATATTATGTAACACAGTTTTGTTAATTTGATTTTATTGAACTCTAAAACAAGAGCACAAGTGTTTATCAATCATTTAACTGCAGAAAGTGTCTTTGCAATTCTTACTTTACAAGCTAGATGGCACTGTGACACAGGCAGATTACTGTAACTTCTACGCTGCTGTCTTTTGTCTCATACGGACCTTTGTTGTCTCTGATTTAAGTCAAGTATTGAAACAGAATAATTTCCCTCCTGCATGTGCACCTGGTCTTTTGTTTGAGCTGAAGTGTCTTTGTGATATGAGGCAGACTTTGTGTTTCTAACAGGCTCAGGTTGAGTGTAAGAGGGCAGTAACACTGTTGGCTGTACGATGTTAACTGAACCCCAGGATTTGTTATTTCAGCTTGCAGGTCTGTCCCACATTGTCAGAAAGACCATCAATGCTTTTTAGCTGAAAGTCTTGACAGCAACAACAAAACGTGGTTAGAAATTCTCCTTTTGAATTTAACACATGCTGATCATATCATTAAAATTATCTTTTTAATGAATGCAGTCAATCCAGCAGATGGGAGCACCTGGAGTGTGAAGCCTTTAATAGCATTGAAATGTATGGAAAGATTCTGCAGATATCATCAAAGTTGTTTTGATTCTTAATAAGCTATGAAAGTTATCGTTCAGGCTTATCTGGGGACACAAATTTCTGTTTGTTTTAACGATACACAATTTTTCCTGTTTGCGTCATCTTCAATTTTATCATTCCATGCTGAGGGCGAATGGGAGCACATGACAACCTTAATCAGATACTAGTAATAACACACCAAATCTGATTCTGATTAATTTATCGTATCAGCCCAGAACTCAATTTGTCACAGGAATTCTTTTGATATCCTGCTGCCAGCTACAGCTACTTTTATATATGTATAAATATATGTTGTAATGGTTTTAATGGTTTAGAGTAAGTGATTTAGCTGACAGGCAGAGTGTGTTTTTTACTGATAAAACTTGTGGTTTGCTCCATTGGCTCTCAGGAGCTGCAGATTGAGAGTCCGGAGGCAGAATTTCTTGTTAAACAGCCTATGACAGACAGGAGCAGTCGCCTGTTTCACCGAGTCTGGACAGTTACACACAAGCATGGACCAGAGTGACCGATGGTGTGTTAATCGAGCTAGGCCGGGAGTATAGAAGGAGAGTGTGGAGCCGACTGTGTGTGGAATTATCTGGAACGTGGCGGAACGGCCATTCCTGCACGCGCATGCACAAAAGTGCACACTCACACACACTTACTCAAAACACACAGTGAGATAGTGTCTTCTTTCCAGATGTGTGTGTGCGCGTGTGAGGGAGCATTTGGCCATGCTTTAACACAAAGCAGCTCTCTTTTCACTCTTCATACCACTCCATCTTTTTCCTCCTTCATCTGTTTTTTTCTCCAGCCCAGTCTGGGCTGTATAAATGTAGTGCATCTGATTATACAGTGCCCCAAATGTTCAGAGGCACCGTCACCTTGTGTGTTTATGTGAGCACTCATGTGTTGTGTAAAATGTGATGACCCCATCCACTTTCTGTATATGGAGGGATGAATATCCTCAGTGGACCTGCAGTAAATCAAGATCCTTTGATAAGAAATTAATGAGCCCCTCGTTAGCGCAAGATGAAAGTGAGAGCTGGATAGGTCAAAGTGATGAAAGGACCTTTGCAGCACAGACTGAAGTAAAGTGATCTCTACACTTGATGTACACCTAGTATATCAAAGCTAGCAGCCCTTCCCCCTGTTATTTCATTCACATAAAGAAAGACATTACACATGATGCTTTAATAATGCATGAATGCTTAAAAGTGTTTGCATATCTAACATCACCCAGTCCTATATACTGTAGACCCGTAACTATTTTAAAAACATAATAGAGCTTGAGAAAATGGAGTCTTATTGTAGTGGACAGTGGAAACTCAACTGATCTCTAAACAGCAAATGTACAGCAAAGGCCATGTTTTTATTGTTTACTTTTGTACATTGTTAGACAATTGACGCTTGTTTGTGAAATGATGGAGAAATATTTTCAGAAGGCCAAGATATTTTGAAAAGGTTGTTTATGTCAGATCTGTCTCTTGGTGTTTGAATTTCCTTTACCAGGCTGTTGCAGAGTGGGGACCACGGGAGACTTGCCCCCATCAGCCCACAGAGAATGTCTGCTCCATAGACAATAACAATTTTGAGGGTAATACGCATACACACCTAGGCACACACACACAGTGTAAGGCCGTTAAATTGCTTTCATGTTGTTTTTTCAGCGTTAAGCTTCAGGGAGAGAATGCTAAATTGAGGCAGGAATTGGAGCTTAGGTGAGTC
The DNA here is from genome assembly GCF_904848185.1 of Acanthopagrus latus. Classification (NCBI taxonomy): domain Eukaryota; kingdom Metazoa; phylum Chordata; class Actinopteri; order Spariformes; family Sparidae; genus Acanthopagrus; species Acanthopagrus latus. Next base: position 11,226,137 of record NC_051043.1, on the reverse strand, counting down.
TCCAACAACAAGCGTGGGCTTTGTTCCGAGGGTATCATCGCCGTGCCTTTAGCCAGCTGCTGTGTGTTTAGAAACATCAAATTTGATTAGATTAGAGCAGAGGAGAGGAGATCTACTTACTCTGCCTGTTCTGCGGCAAGTCTCCTAAACAATAATCTGCTCTCAGGTGCTGGTACAAGCAGCAAGTGAATGGGGGGCCTGAGGAGAAATATGAGGAGGAAAGGCATAACCTGCTCTGAGCCCAGCTTGTACACACACACACACACACACACACACACACACACCCACACACACACATTGACACACACAAGACTGTTTGCCAATTTACTAAATAGTTCTCGCTTTTTAAAGTTTTAACTCTTATGTAAGCTGCATTGTGACTGTTGATAAACCCCTGCTCAACACAACCACATAGTGAGGTACAGACACATCATAAACGCACTGAATTTTACAGCTTGCAACTTTACATAGTATATTCTGGCATAAACTTTATGCACGAATTGCAAGTTTGCATATTTGCGACTAAAGCGAACATACATGTGCATTGGTAACTATTCACATAAGATCACTTGAGTTTAATATTCACACAAATAGATGGTTAATGTCATAAATCAGTTCATACAAGGTTTGCACCTCCGTTTTAAGTCCATGGTTTATTAAATATGCATATATGTGTTTGTACTCGAAATGTATGCGGATGCATGTGTCTGTGTGTGTGTGTGTCGATAGTGCAGTAAGTGATGTATCATTTAACAAGAGCTGACTAAACTGGCTGAATCTTGCTCCACTGTCAGGCAGGCAGGTTGGCACTGCACAGGAATAACAAGGTGCTAGGAGGGCAGGTTTGCATAGAGATAAAGTCTGGTTGGCAATACAGTGTGTGCACAGTATTATGCTAACAGTTTAAAAATGTGTGCACTTGCATTGTGTGGTATGCATACATTAGACTGATTTCAGTGGGGATCAGCATGTGTGTGTCACAGTTAGACAAGACTCACAGGTAGGCAGCTAGCTTTAATCAGCTTAAGTACAAAAACAAAAAAGCATAAACAATAAAATGGCATGCAACAAAAACTTGCAACAAAAAAAGCAGACAGAGGAAAATACAAAAACTAAGGACAAACCAGAAAACCACAGGAATGAATCAGGAACACAGGGAATGCGCAAGGGCCAGGAAACAGGCCATGATGACAACAACAGACAAACCAAACTAAAACTAAGTGAACAGCAGGTTTAAATACAAACTAAACTAACAAATACATGAGGTACAGGTCGAGAGGCACTAGGAACAGGGCAGTGACTACGAGACTGATGTGAGACATGTGTGGAGGGGAAATTAGGCCGTGGAGGAGCACAGGAACACGGAAGGGAAACAGAACACTGGGAACAAAAGTTAGCAGGAAGTAGAAAGTAATTACAAATAAAACATAAACTAAAAACCAAAATCATGACAGTATGAGACAAGCAAGCTGGACTTCCCTTTTTACCAAGCTGAACCCCTCAAGGTGTTATCAAGGTTTTCTTGTGTCTGAGGTCATAGTGTCATTAAGTAAAGGGACTAAAGGGAAAAAGTAATGTGGCACCATTTGGCCAGTCCTCAAAACATTCAGTGTCTTGTAATGTTGGGCTAAAGTATTTGATTTACGTTCATATTTAAACATCCTGTTTGTAAGAAAAAGTAGATTTTTGAGTCTCATTCCCAACCAGTCAATTATTGACGGCCATTCTAAAGCACCAGCTTGTGGTGAACTCGGAATGAGACAAAAAATATTTTTTTCATACAAATTTGGGGGAGGTGGTGCTGGAACTATTTTCTGCAGTTACTGCTTTGAGTCTTGTCCTCACTGTTGGATTGCCAAACAACAAGTAGAAATGCCTGGCCAAAAAATACTCATCGCACAACTCCTCCTAAAACTACAAATCTGTGTTCTACATTTGTTTTTGTGTCTGTTTTTATGTGGATTAAAGAAACAACTTACAACATGTTGACCAGTAAACATTTGTGTCTTTTGGCGTTTCTGAGTGCAGCACCACTGTCGTAAATACAAATTTCAGGTGTGTAACAATTTGTCGGTTGTAAGGTAGGCTCTAAGTACAAACCAAACTTATTTGATAACAGTGTTGTGTCTTGAAAATTTGTCTCTTGAAATAAACATGTATCTAACGTTGTGATCCTACCCTTGCTCTGAAGTTACATGATGATGGGGGGAGGTGGCTGAGACAGAGACACTTTTCACCCTATTATACCCCTTTTCCACTGGTCAAAACCCCACTTTAACCCACTTAGCTTTTTTGTGCAGTGGGAATGTGCACACTTGACATTTACACCCAGGTCAATTGACTCTGCAGTAGACGCAGGTTTTATCACCTTGGCTCGGCTCAGCTTTGATCTAAACGTAAGACCTGGGTGAACACGATAAATTCTGACATATGACATTCAACGCAATGCTTCAGATAAACAATTATAGATGGGCTGCCTTGCCTGTGGGAAGTGGGAGTGGTGTCGATAGACGATTTCTTACGGGTTCACCCACATTTACAAAAATTTAGGTGGAAAGGCTGTAACCAGACACTGTGCCATCAAAATGTAATGATGAGGAGTAAGAAACCAATGCGTTCCTCGCAAAAATCTCTAAAAGTTTGTGTATGTGGTTGTGTGTGCATGTGTATGTGTGTATGTGTAAGTATGAGTGATGTAATATAGGTCCTGGCCAGATAATAACATGCCACAGTGATAGAGAATGCTGCTAACTAACAGCAGTTTTCAGATGATCCTCTCCATCACACACACACCAACACTGACACACCCTCACTTGTCAAACCCTTGT